>NC_054825.1:1327734-1657109 GCF_018345385.1 Vulpes lagopus
AAAAGAACGATGAGATGTTACTTCACCAACCAGAGTGGCAAGATCCTAAACAGTGACAATAGCAAATGCTGGTAAGGATGTGGAGCAACAGGGACTCTCATTCGTCCCTGGTGGGGATGCAGAATGGTTGAGCCAGTCTGGAGGCAGTTTAGCAGTTTCTTACAAAATATGATTTAGCGATCACACTCCCTGGTATTTGCCCATATGAATCAAAAACTTACATTCCCACTAGAATCTCGTGTTTATTCGTAGTTACCACAGCTTGGAAGTGACCAGGATGTCCTTCCGTCGGCGCATGGATAAATAAACTGTGATCCATCCAGACACTAAATATCATTTCTTGTTAAAAAAGAAAGAGGATCAAACCATGAGAAGACAAGGGCCATCCTAAATTCGTAGTGCTAAGCGAGAGAAGCCAATCCGAAAAGGCTGCATAGACATGATCCCAACCATACGACGTTCTGGAAAAGACAAAACTGTGGAGACAGTAGAAAGATCAGTGATTTCAGGGGTTGAGGGGAGGGAGGGGTGACTAGGGAGGGAGCACAGAGGATTTTTAGGGCAGCGAAGCTACTGTGCATGGTTCTGTGATGGTGGATGCACCATTTGTCATTACACATTTGTCCCAACCCATAGAGGGTACAGGCCGAGAGTGGGGCTTGTGTGAACTATGGGCGTGGGGTGATAATGGTGAGTCAACGTGGGTTCACCTGGTGTGGATGCGGGTAGTGGGGGAGGCTGTCCTGGAGGGGGTGCGGGGTGTGTGGGAACTCTCTTACTTCTCCTCAATGTTGCTGTGGAAACTGCTCTAAGAAATAAAGTCTATTAGTAAGTAAAAGACTCCAGGAAAAAAAAAAAAAAGTGTGCTGGAATTTCCATTTGGATAATGTCGTATAATAACTTTACAAAGTCACACACTCTTGAGCGATTGTTCTCAAGGATCTTTTTTGGGGGAGTGTTTTGTCTAGCCCACTTTTCTTCTTCCCAGTAGAAAGGTTTTCCTCCCTAAATCTGCTTAGAAGGATAGTGAATTAATTGAATTGCTTTATTTATACTGTCGTGTTCACTTGATGACTGCCCTGTTTTTTTAGAACTCCTGAAATAACTTAGACAAATTAATTAAGATGACAAGTTGAGCATGAATATTACATTTCCTTTTTAGAATCATGATTTGGGTAGACTGTAATTTGAATTTACTGCATTTTAATTCCTAAAATACTTTTTCAATCTCTGGGGAGGGGAAAAGCATCTTTTCAGGGATCCGTCCTTGTCTTGAGCTGCTAGATTTTCGGCCGTGGACGCGTCTGTCTTGAAGAGGCTCCAGGGTGGGTGGGGACGGGGAGGCCTACAGGTGGCCCCTGGTGCCAGCAGCTCCTGCTGCGCCTTCTCTTTGCAGGCCACTGAGCTCAGCCACCTCCTCCTACACGGAAAGGATGTGACAGGAGCCTCTGAGCCTGGACCTGGACCCGAGTGTCAACCCGGGCTTCTGGGGGTCCGAGGATCTGCAAACGCTCTGTGACGTTCGGGCAAGCACCACGGTGACTCCTTTCCCCCAAGAAGCTGACGGCCCCAGCACGTCAGTGAGCCCTTCAGAGGAGGCAGGAGAGGGACAGGGACCACCCCTCACCGTCCTCTGTGGGCAACACCTGCGGAGTCCCGCGCCCCTCTCGCGTGCGGGCTTCTCCTGGCTCTGGGTGGGGGGTGATGTGATGACGATGGTGGTGGGGGCCTGACTCAGGCTCCACAGGGGCTCCCGCCCGCAGGCTCCTGTTGCTGCCTCTCCTCTCAGGGCAGTCACCTCAGTGGCATTCGACGGCGGTCACCAGGTGAGGGGGTGGCAGGAAAACCTTCGTCGCTCTGCTTCTGTGTGAGGGACGAGGTGATTGCTGCCCGCTGCGTTCCGGCCCCACGAGCCCCCACAGAAGCCACGCGGCATCTTGAGGAACTGGCCTCGAGCCAGCGGCCTTGCCCAGGGACGGCCACCGCGGAGGGAGGCAGCTCTCAGGACTCCTCCCCGCCGTTGCCCCGGGGGCTCCTCTGATCCAGCACAGCGGACCTGGGCCCCTTGTCCACGCAGCCCTGCACGTGCACACATCCCCACGTGTGTCTCGCTCTCCCAGTCCCGTGGGCCATGGGGCGTGAGTCCCTGGGAGAGGTCCCGTCCTGCTGGGTGTCGCACCCCAGCACCAGCTCTGACGCTCAGGGGTGCACAGGGCCGCCGCCCAGCCCCGGGTCCCACGGCAGCTCCTGGCCCCCTGCAAACTGCTGTTCGGTTCTCAAAGTCTATTCCATTCCTGCTGACGGTCGATTGTTTTTAAGATTCACGGCCGTGGAGAAGGAAGCCTGTAGTTGGAGAGCAGACCCGTCCTGGAAGATGTGGCCCTCGGGGCGCTGCACGCGGGCCTCTGTGCGCAGCCGCGCCTCCTCCCAGGCCTGGACGCTCCCCTGCCGTCTGGCTTCCGCTGGGCCCCGTAGGAGCTGTGGGGGGGCCAGGACACAGTGTGTTCTCCACCGCTGCACGGGGCCTTTGCACCTGCCCCCACTCCTGTCCCCACTCCTGCCCCCTCCTGTCCTGGACCTACCCCTACTCCTGTCCCCACTCCTGTCCCCACTCCTGCCCCCTCCTGTCCTGGACCTGCCCCTACTCCTGCCCCCACTTCTGTCCCCTCCTGTCCTGCACTTGCCCCTGCTCCTGCCCCCACTTCTGTCCCCTTCTGTCCTGCACTTGCCCCTGCTCCTGCCCCCTCCTACCCCCCTGCACAGGCCCCCCTGCACCTGCCCCACACCGGCCTTGCTCCCCACCCCCAGCTCCTGGCCCCGTGGCTCTCTCCCCCAGGGTCTCCCCTCGAGCTCCGCCCAGCAGAGGTGACAGCCCTGCTGGGATGGTCTTGGCCTCCCCACGCCCGCGGAGCAGACCCCTTTCTGAAACCTGCGATTGTCCCCATTTGCACGCGCAGGTGCACACCAGGCGAGCGGGACAGGGCTTGCTCGCCGTGCTCACCGGGGTTGGCACCCTGGCCGGCAAGCCCTCTGCGCCTCGTCCTTGGCGGTGGCAGCCCGGTGCCAGCCGTCCCTCGCCCGGTTGCCCGGCTCCCTGCTGCCCGGGGCCTTTCCTGCTCCGGTCGCACGGGTCTGGCAGCAGACAGCTCGGGCGTCAGGGTGCACCCCGACTCGTCCACGAGCGGCTGGGGCGCGCGGGTTGCTGGGAGCCCTGTTCTACCCGCAGGTCTTCCTTCCTCGGTTTGTAACCGGAATTGCGAAAATCTCATCAAAGAGAAAGAGAAGCACTTTCAGCTTCTAAATTAGGGAATTTATGGTAATAAATCAAGACTGCCTACTGTAATAATCATAGAAAAACATGATAATATGATTTACTCTTCAAAGCATTTCTAATATAATACTAGAAAAATTATATTTCAGCTAATATCTGGTTAGCCTGTTGTGAGTGTATGAAAATATCTCTGGAAATATTAATATATACTGCCAGCTTCAGCTAATTAGAGAAATAGTTTTAGGAGGAACGGCCTCCTGATAATTTAATCATGGTGCGGTCTTTGCAGAAAATTATGGTATTTGTTATTAGTTCCTTCTGATTTTCCCAGGAATGAGAAATCTGATATCATCTCTTACCACGTGAGCCCAAAATCAAATTTTATGTAATTGTGAAAATGGTTCTGATCTGAGTGCTCTTGAGCCGGGTTCCGGGGTCCTCCCCGTCCCGCAGACCTGCCGGGGGGCGTTCTCGGGCTCCCCCCAACCCTGCTGGGCAGCTCACCGCTGCGGGCCACGACCGTCGCACCGACAGCTGGGAGTCAGGAACCTCTCAGGAAGGGTTTCTTGTGCTTCGACCTCAGGAATGGTCTTCTCACCAAGACGTATTGGGACTATTTTTTTTAAAAATGACATTAATCACAGCATTTTTTTCAAAGTAAAAAAGTGGGCTGAGCCCGAGCGTGTCCCAGCTGTGACCAGATGAGGGGCTGCACCCCGCGACCCACGTCCAGGGTGATCGCACGCAGGCTCTAAGGCGGGGGTTTGCTGAGTTCTTACAACAGGTGTGGTTAACTTTAAGCGAAACACGCAGAAGTCAGTCATTTGTATTAACGTGACCTCGGTTTTGGGAAAACCATCTGGGCCAGAAGAAGGGGGAGGGAATATTTCAGCCCAGGAGCACCCGTGTGGTCCGGGGGGAGCCCGGCTCGCAGGGCGACGTGTGGGGACCCAGCTCCGGTTTGCCGCCGCCGCCGCCAGCGGGACCAGGTGGGCCAGGCGTGGACAAACATCAGCGCGGGTGGGAGGCGAGGTCCGAGTGTGGATGCATCTCCCCAGGGTGCTCCTCACCCTATGAACCGGGAAGAAAGACAAGAGGAGAAAAAGAAGCTTCTGGCTCCGAGCCGGGGAGGGGGCGCCGCAGCTGCTGTCTGCCCTCGGGCCGGACCCAGCCCCACCCCGCGTGGGCAGCGGGAGAGCCCGAGCCGGGGCGCAGAATCACAGACGGCCTTTCTACGGTTCCCGTGTTCTAAATCTTTCCGTAGCAGGTGTAACTTGGGTAATGGGATGTTTGCCCCTTGCTGACACCCCCGCCCTAAGGCCCCCTGGATCGGATGTGGGGACGGGGTTCCCAGCAACGTGACGCAAAGCCCCGCCGGCCACCCGCTCCTCACTCCCGTCGGCAGGGACGCCCGTCACTACGGCCCGTGCGGCTGATGGTAGGTGAGGGGCAAGCCCCAGACTCCATCCAGGTCTGCTTTCTAGAACTCTCCATCTCTAGTACCGGCTGACTGAGACCGAGCTCCCCCAACAGAGCCTGGGACACGGGCCTGAACTGGGTTATCAGGCAGGTACTCGGGGCCCCGGAGAGCAGGAGTGAGAGGGAAATACAGATGCTACCACGCTGTGGCCGTGGGTGCCGGACTCCGTGGGGCCTCTGACGCCCCGTCTGGTTGGGGGCCTCGGGGAGAGCCCGGGCCACGGTGGCCCTGTGGTTGCGCACACACACGTGCACCTCCTACAGGCGACCCCCTGCCTGGTGGGAGGTGAGGGGCTGAGCCTGGGGTGTCGGGGGCCCAGTGCACAGCGCATCAGGGCAGGGCAGGCCCGGCCGCTGTGGGGTGGGAGCTGGAGGTGTCTGAGCGCTGCAGAGGCATCCCCGCCCCCCCCCCCCCCCCGGACCCGCACAGCGGGGGGTCGGCAGCGTGGGCTGCTGTGCACCCCGCAGAGGTCCCGGCGTAGGGGGAGCAGGCAGGGGCCTTCGTGCAGGGGAGGAGCCCCTGCCTCTGGGGACAGGCACGTCGTGCCGCTGAGCCCAGCCCGCCCTCCCCTCCTCTGGCCCAGGCAAGGCTACCAAATCCTCCTTCCCCCTTGGGCGCGGACCTGCCTCTCGAGCTTTCCGTCACCTCTACCTCCCATACCAGACGGGAGAGGTGGCTTCTGTCCTCTGCTCCCGCAGCTTGTTTCTGCATAAACGGTCATCACGTTAGATCCCAGGTACACACACGTCTGTTTTCCTCGCAGGCGGCGGGTTTCTCGTGGGCGGAAACTGGACCTTCATCCTCTGAGCGCCCGGCATCTGGCCCAGCGGCCGGTCCAGCCAGGCGGTAGCTGCTGCACAGAGGTAAATCGCCCTGTGCGGTCATGATAGAGAAATCCGTGCTTTCATATGAATAAGTACGCAGGACCCGTAAATATGGGCGCATGTGTGTTCTGTGCTCCTGCCCACCTACCGTCCGTGTCGCCGTCTGCCTGTGACTGCAGGACGTACACCCTGGCCCGTGTTCAGGACGACAGGACAAAGATGCGCTGCTGGCGTGACGTCCCCGAGAGCCCCAGACACGACCAGTCCTTCCTGCCCCGGGATCAGGACTTTGAGTCTCTTTTTTTTTTATTTTTTTTATTTTTATTTTTTATTTTATTTATTTATTTATTTTTTTAGGACTTTGAGTCTCAATCATCTTTTTTTTTTTCTTTAAAGATTTTATTTATTTATTCATGAGAGACACAGAGGGAGAGGCAGGCTCCATGCAGGGAGCCCGACGCGGGACTCGATCCTGGGACTCTGGGGTCACGCCCTGGGCCCAAGGCGGCGCTAAACCGCGGAGCCTCCCGGGCTGCACAGCTGAGCTTTTTCTGAAGGTGCCGGTATGTACATTTCCCCGGGGAAAATCTCCCAAATTTGATCAGATTTGTGAAATCCTCCGTGACCCAAACGAAGCTGAGAAATGCTGCCTCGAGGCTGGTGTCTAGGTTATGCCCGTCCCCCCGCCCCCCCCCCCCCAGGGATCCATAGTGAGTAAATCCACATATTTTACTGTTTTCCCCTAAAGGAATGAGGACACTTCCCTGGAAGGAGGCAAACTTTACTTTTTGGAACACGCGACCCCTGGTGGCGGCACATTTTCATCGCAGATCCGGACTTTTGAACAGTGACTGTATTTGGAAAAAGGATGGAGCCAGTGGCTTCAGCGGCAGCGGGGCCTGAGGGGTCCCCCAGAGCCCCAGGAAGGATGGCGAGCCCCGGAGTGGGCCGGCCCCCACGTCGCCCTCGCCAGTGCCCGGCCAGAGGCGGAGGCATTCGCACGGACTCAATTTGTTGAAAAAATCGTATTCTTTGAAAAAACACTGCCAGCGCTATCCTTACGGTGTTGAAATTCCGGCCTTAAAAGCCCATGTACAGGCACCCGAAGACTCTTTTTCTGGCCGAGCTTGCTGCCCGTTCTGGATCCTGCCCGGGGCCACACGCGCACAGACGTCGTGATCACCCCCAGGGCGCCTGACGGGACCCAGGAAGCCCTGGTCCCCCGTGGGGGCCGGTTGTGGAGGCTGCGCCGAGCCTCCGCCCTCCAACTGCCTCTCAGGGCGGCGCCGCTCACGCAGGAGCCATCCCGAACCTAAGACTTTAGGGAAAGGGAAGGGGGCTAACGTTTGCTCGTCGTGGGGAGGGCGGGTGGGTGGGGCGGAGGGTGCTGTCACCGTGGGCGGCTCACGGCGGGGCCCACCCGGGGACTGCGGCTCCCCCGCCAACCCCACTGGAGCTGGTTGTGAGCATCACCCCCGGGGACCCACACGGCCCTTAGGGAGTGAGGGCTCCCGCCTGGCATCGCAGCCCCCACCCCCGGAGCTGGTGCTGCCCCGTGGTGGTTGGTGACCCGGGCAGGTGACCCCCCGAGCCCCGAACAGTGACACAGCGAGGGAGCCGCGCGGCTGGCGGGGCGTGTGGTCACATCCTCCGAGGCGGGCCCTCGGGGAGGCCGTCTGTGTGCGGGGAGCCCTGTCCCCAGGGCTCGGGAGGGGCTGCGGGGGGCGAGGGGCAGGCCCGCTGGCTCCGCAGGAAAGGGGAGGCCAACGCTACCGTTTCTTCCAGAAGCCGAGCAGGATGAGCTCTGAGAAGAGACCCCTGAGCTTCGCATCTGATGAGCGTCCAGCGCGAAGACGACATTGCTCGCCCGCACGTCTCCACCCCAGGGCAGTCCACACGCACGCGGCTGTTTCCGGCGAATCCTCGCGTTCTGCGGGGCAGGGGGGCTATTGCTCCAGGGGCAGAAATAGCGGCGTGGGTACCCCGTTCTCCTGGGTGACAGAGCGGCGCAGACAGGGCCCGTGGGTGAATCAAGAGCAGGTGAGTGACCGTGGGGCCTTGTCCCCCGAGTGGACGCCTCACCGTCTCCAGAAGCAGACAGCTCTGCAGACTCGAACCCGGGGCTGCGCGGCCGAGCTGGGGCGCTGGGGCCGCCGGGCGGGGGCGCAGACCTGTTCCCAGCGCCCAGCCGGGCCAGGGCTCCGGACGGAGAGGGGGATGCCCCCGCCTCCACGAGGCCACGCCTGCCCCTGGGCCCGACGGGCGGCCTGCAGCTGGCCGGCCCCCAGTCACAGTCCACGTTGCTTCCACGTGGCTCAGTGTCCCTTCCTGCGTCCCCCACAGTCAGGGTCCAGGTTCAGAATCCACTGACGCCTGACTCCGTGGGAAGGCACCAGGCGGAGGCCGCTCCTGCAGAAGTGGAGCATCTTCGGGGGCTGTCAGGTGCTGCCCGGACCCCTGCCTTGTGTGCAAGCCCCAGGAGGGTCTGGAGGCCCCACGGCCCCTCGCGTGGGCCAGCGGCCACTCCCCGGTGTCAGGAGCTCCGCCTGCTGGCACAGGGTCATGTGTGCGGCCCCCCAGGGTGGAGGGCCGGAGCCCGGTCTCCCCTGGGGCCCTTCGCGTGGTCCCCGTGCCCCTCAAACTGGCTCTGACCCTCCCCGAGGTGGTTCTTTGGCAGCACCCGCCGGGCGACCTAGGTCAGAGGCGCCGGGCCTGCTCCTGGGCCGTCTCTCCCGTGTCTCTCGGGAGGGGTCTTGGCCGGGCCGTGTTGCACCTGGTTGTGCTCCCACCGACACCTGCTCCCTCCTGGGCCTGCTGTGTCCGGGGCTGCATCCTGAGCTCCTGACTCTGGGCGGCCCCGAGACGTCGAGCGTACGGGGGACAAATACCTACTGATCGAAGGATGGACGCACAATCCACAGCGACCAGCCCAGGACCAGCCCCTCACCCGGGGCCAGTCGGAAAGCAGCTGCGCCCCGTCACACTCGGAGGAGGGCAGCCCGGGGTCGGCAGCAACTGGTCCGGGAAGCCTCACGGCCACCCCTGTGTCGTGAGCCCCAGAGACCCGGCACCTGCTCGGTCCCGACGTCCCCCCTGCCCGTGGCCGCCGCCGCCCGCACGTGGCCCAGGGGCAGAGGTGGCCGCGGGGCCGGGGGAGAGCCGGGTGTGTGGGCCTCTGGGTGCGCGTCAGGGGTCGGAGAGGCGGGGCTCCGGCTCCGCTGCAAGGCCCCTTCCCCTCCGCGGGTATAACGTCGGTTCTTGGCTGTTTATGCCTCTGCTTTTGAGAAAATCAATAAAACGTAGGGGACGTATATTTAGTGGCGCCCTTATCTCCGCCCGCAGATAAGGCCGGTGCGTGTGTCTGGGTTGTTCTGGTTTCCTGCGAGTCTGTTATGAATTTTCTCTTGTGTCGCGGTGCTGGAACCGTCCAAATGTCTGTGAACGGTGGCATCAAAATGATGGTTCTAGAATATTGACTCTGACGTCCTGCAGGAAATCAGGTATATGATCTCATGAAGCCGTTCTGCGGAGAACGTGCTCTCCCGCTACCGTTGTAGAAGCCGCGGAGACGCTGCCATCGATCGCGTTGGCTCAGGCTCAAGGGGGCCGCGCAGAGGCCGTCGGGAGGTGCAGGGGCCGCCCAGAGCTCCTGCCGTGGGCCCGGAGCCCAGCCGTGCGCAGGTCCCCACCCCTCACGCGGTCCTGCCACGCTCCGCCCGGGCCCGGCATCCGTCCCAGGTGGTCGCTCCCTGCCATCCCCCCCGGCCCCCCCCCCCGGGTCTTCTAGAACCCTCCATCTCACCCGGTCCCCGGAGGGCAGGACGGACACACTCGGACCATCTGCCTTGTCTGGGGCAGGGGCCCACCCCGCTTTGCTGTCTCCCCCTCTCTGCGGGCGGTGACCCCGACCCCGACACGCGGCCCACGGCCCCTTCCCTGTTCCCTGCTTGTTTTCATGTAGGGCTAGTGTCACACTTTCCATTTCTTGATTTTATTCTTTTAAAAATTTAATTTTACGTGAGACCTCCCCTCCTGCGCTCTTGGCACAACGCGGCGCTGTCGGCTGTCGGTGTGACGCCGCACAGCGGAGCTCCGGGACGCGCTCATCCTGTTCAACGGAAACTCTGCGCCCACCGGTCAGGGACCGTCCGGGTCCCCTGTCCGCACCGCCCGGCCCCACCCGGCCCGGCTTGGGCCCTAGGAGTCTGTGTTAAATCCTTCCTGCGCGTGGCATCACTCACCTGTCCTCCCTGAGGACAAATGTCCTCAAGCCGCTGAGGACTTGCCCGGGTCTCTGGAGCGAGGACCCGTCTGGGGACGTTGTGTGCTCGCTCCCCACCAGCAGGCCCCACACGGGCGTGTGCGAGGGGGTCTCAGGAGCTCCCAGGCCGGGGTGAGCCAGCGAGAGGCAAGAAGCGAACCAGGTGAGGGGCCCCCACCGTGGGCCCCTGAGCCCAACCCGCGGGGCCTCCGCAGGGACCCCCAGGAGCGTGGGGCTGGCAGACTGGCCCCCTTCCCTGCCCTGCTGGCCCAGGGTGGCCCCCGGAGCACTTGCTCCTCGGGCCTCTATCCTGCCCCGCATGTCCCCAGAGAGGACCCTGGTGGGGACGGGCGCTGCTGCCCGGTCCTGGGCGGCGAGCCCCGAGGGCCTTGGGGGCACTTGTAGGCTTCCCTTCGCTGTCCCGGGACGTCTGAAGGACCTGAGCAAAGACGGGAGTTGGTTGGTGACCTGCCTGCATGTCAGCTGCTACCGGGGGTCAGCGCGCAGTCTGCGTGGTCGCTCGTGAGTACGAGGGCAGCGCCTGAGGATTGCTTCACGCATCCCCAGGGACCCCCGACTTCCCGCCAGTCCCCTCCCAGTCACGGTGGGGCCTGGCCATGTCCCCCCATCCAGAGGGAATCGCTGTGAGCAGGTTCCATCCTCCCCGGGCCCCCCAACCTTGTCGGCTCTCCTCCCCTGGGTGGACGGGGCTGCTCGCCCCCAGCAGAGCCTGGCTGTGGGCCCCGGGCCCCGCTGGGTGGGTTCACTGCATGCACACACATGTGTATGTGTGTACATGCGTGTGTATGCGCGTGTGTGTGCACTGTGAGTGGGCGTGTGTGATGAAGAGGTCTTCTGGGGCCCGTCCCCACCTCGAGAGCAAGTGACTGACAAAAGCAGCCTAATTTCATTGTCACTCAGAAGAAAAGGTAAACCCAGAGCTCCAGGGTGCACGGGCACCTTCGCGTGTCGATCCGAGGTTCCCTCTATGCCTGGTGCCCGCGTGCGGCGTCCGGAGTTACCGTGACCCCTGCCGCTGGATCTTCCGGGGACAGAGCCGGCTGCTGCGAGTGAATCAGAGAGAATCAGGAGCCAGGAAATTATTAAAGTATCGGCTTTGCATCTGCACGGGCTTACCCTGCGACGAGGCTAATTTAATTACCTGGCACCCTGCACGTGCGCTCTGTCAAGTGGACTCTTCCAGAAGCACCAGACGTCTGTGCTCTTGCTTTTGGAGGCTTTCAGGAGCTTATCTCCAGCTCCCAATAGGCCCTTAGGTTTTAAATCCCCAAACAAACAGAGTTGAACATCTGAGTCCGCACATACCACCCCCCGCCCAGGCTGAGCATCCCCAGAAACACAGGGTAGGTGGGGCTCCCTGGTGTGAGCGAGCCCAGGGCGCCTTCTGGTTTTACTCACAGGCAAGAGTTGGATCACTTGTCCCCGGTGTGGATGGGGAGTGGTACGGGACGCAGTACCTTCCAGAAGGGCGGCATGGACAGAGTGAGGTGTGGTCTGATGCTTCAGGCAGAGGAGGAGGCCAAAAGGTGGGCGGGCTGGGCTGGGATGCGGGTGCAAGGGAGGACTGGACTGACATGAAAGCTCTCATGTGCATCTGTGTGCATCTCTGTGTGAGCACTGGCATGCACCTGTGTGTGCATACACATGTGTGCATCTATGTTCACGTGTGTGCATCTATGTGTGAGTACCCGTGTGCGCATGTGTGTGCATGCACATGTGTGCATCTATGTGCGAGCACCTGTGTGCATCTCTGTGCATGTGTGAGCACATGTGTGCATTTATGTGTGAGCATCGGTGTGCACTTGTGTGTGCATGCAAATATGTGCATCTATGTAAGCACCTGTGTGCATCTCTGTGCATGTGTGTGAGCACATGTGTTCATCCATGTGCATGCATGTGCATGTACCTGCGTGCACCTCTGTGTGCACATATGTGCATCTCTGTGCATGTATATGTCTGTGTGTGAGTACCTGTGTGTGCACCTATGTGTGCGCACAAATGTGCTCGCGCTGACCTTCCTGGTTCAAGAAAACACTTTTATCCACGACAAATGCCAGTGAATTGCCTTTCTCCGAGGAGGGAGGGAGACGCGAGTCTCCATGTTTCTGTCTGGAGCGGCCTCCTGGCCTCAGTGCTGCTGACGCTGGGGCCACATGGCTGTGGGGCCGCCCTGGCCACCGCTGGCTGTTAGCAGTGTCCCTGCTCTCTACGCCGGGTGCCAGCAGCCCCTCCACACCCCTCCCCTGTTACCACATCACCAGGTGTCCTGGGGGCGAGACCGTCCCTGCCTGACGACCAGGGACGGAGAGGTGTACAGAGTGCACGCTCCCCAGTAGGGCCTATAGAGGGGTCTCCGGTGCCGCGCGGCTGTGCCGCCAGCAGTGACCCCGGGGCGTCACGGCCCACGCGGGGCTGTGGTCAGAACCTCGAATCTCGCAGAGGCCAGCGTTGAAACCATGACTCTGTACGGGGATTTGACAGTTAAAAAAAGAATCAGGCTGGCCTGTGAGGTAGCAGCGGAGACACAGGAAAACGAGTCCGCAAGCGGGGTCGCCCCGCGGTTCGCTGCTCCCGGACGCCCCTTCCCGTCTGGTCGCGTCTCCTGTTCACCGCCTCCCGTCGGGAGGGTGCGCACACCTGAGTCTAACTGCTTCCGTGCGGCTTCACTTCTCTGTTAGGCCTCCCGGCGCATACAACGAAAAACAGCAACATCGGAAAGTGCGCAAACCCTTTCTCCCATTACTCTGGTTTGGTCAGTTAATTTGCAGATGCTCAGAGCAGGACACGGCGGGGAGCGGACGGTTCTCCTCCCCTGTGCCCGAGCCCCGCTGCCTGATGCACACTGCGGGTTAAGAGGGCACAACGTCCGCTTGCCCTGGGTCCCGCCAGCCCCTTGGGTTTTGGGGGGCCCCATACGTGGGTACACGGGGACGAGCGCTGGGAGGCAGCAAGACTCCGAGGGGCTGCCGCTGGGCCGTTCCTGCGGTGGCTTGCTGTCCCCACAAAGGTGTCTGACTCAGGGTCTGCACCTACCTCGGGCCCTCGGGGGGACGGTGGCCTGCGGGGCTGGCTCTGCTGGACTAGGGTCCCTCTGCAATGTCACCTACTGACTGCAGCCTGGAAACGCACGTCCTGCGCCCCGGCCCGCTTTGGGAAGCCCACTTCAGCCGCTGTGCCCTCCAGGTCGCCCTGTGTTCTCGCGGCGGCGCCGTCAGGGACTCTGGCGGGGCAGGCAGGGAACCGTCTTTGGGGAGAGGAGCGCTGCTGCTGTGGGACCGCCTGGCCTGGCCGCCACCTGCACCACGAGGTCTGCACCTGCTCCATCACCTGCTCCATCTGCAGGGGCCTCGTTGGGGGCGGGGGCGGGACACGACAAACAGACGTGTCCCAGTCCCTGGGGGGCACAGTTCTCCTTCTCACCCCAGACTCAGCAAGTTGTTAGAAGTAGAGTTTCCACAACCCAATGCTGGGAGCTGGTGAGCTGTGCCCGATTCCTGGGAGCAGAGCGGCTGGGGGTGGGGGGGCGGCCGAGCTCACCTGGAAGGAAGGCCAACCCGACGGCCCCCCAGCCCCTGCGGGCCCCGCACTCGGGCTCCGGTGAGTCTGGCGGCTGGCCTGGCCCTGGCGGGGGAAGGCGGCCGCCCTGTGCGCCCCTTGCCTCCCTCCCTCCTGGTCCCGACACCCCCCCGCCCCGGTGCTGGGCCCGGGCATCACCTGGGCCTCCTCACCTACTGGCCTCAGCCCCCGGCACCGTGCGGCTCTCCGCACCAGGTTGGCCGCTTTGGGGCCCTGCCTCCTGCGCTTCTGCGGATTTGGGCTCGGGGCCTCCCAGGTACCGTCCCAAGGCCCTACCCCCAGGCCCCCGGGCCCTGATGCCAGCCGCACCGCCTCCCACCCCTGGCCCGGCCAGCTCACCTCTCCCGTTGCTGGAGCCGCTCCCTCTGCCTGGGCCCTGGCTGGCTCCCCTGGTCTGCAGGAGGGGGATTGGGTGCAAACTCACGGCCTGGAGGCGTGGCCCCCACAGTGGAGCTCTTTCCAGCCACACTCCTGCTGCCACCCTGTTCCCGTGCATGTTTGTTTTCCAGAAATACTAGCTCTTCCGTCCACCATACATGCAGGGGGGGGTCTGCCCCCCGCCTGGCCAGTTCTCGCCTCCAAACCCATGAGTATCCCCTGCCCCAGATCCCAGATGTCTACCGAGGGCCCCGGGGCTCGTGTGTTGTCGGGACGGTGTGTCCCTCCCTCGCTGAGCTCTGGGGGCAGGGGGTCCATCCCCATGTCCCTGCACCCAGCCCGCAGCCCGCAGCCCCCAGGGTGGCCAGGGCCCGTGAATGCCTCTGGAGGAAGGAGGGAGGAAGCAGTGCTTACAGGAGTCAACTGCCAACGTCGGAGACCCAGAGCAACGCAGAGTCCACTCCTGGCGAAGGAGAGACTCGTCCCCTCAAATGTGGGGCAGGTGGTCCGTGGGGGCCATGAGGGGAAGCGCAGGGGCAGCCTCGTCCTTCTGGGGGTGCACGGCCGCCGGCCGCCAGCGCTGCAGTGGGGCTCCGGGAGCCAGCGGCGGTGCGACTCCTGTGCCCCCAACTCCGACTTCGAGGCCACGGACGCGTGAGCTGTCCCTGGCGCCCCGGGCGGGGAAGGTGCCCCCAAGCAGCCGTGGAGGATGGCGCTCGCATTACCAGAGGGACAAAGTCACGTGTGCTTGGAACGACGCGGTAATTGAGGTTTACAGACAGGAATCATTGGTCCCAGCAAGTGGAGGGGTTTGGGGGGAAGAGGCGGGCCGACGCCCCCTGGGGGACTCCGACCTCGGCTGTTTCAGGGAGTGCAGCCGCGGGATTTTGGAGGGGAGGCCGGGATGATCGTCCACACCGGGCGGCCTTGCCTGGGGCGCCGCGGTCAACGCGCGTGTGGACGATCGATGAGGCTTCCCGCGAGCTCCATGCGCGGGGGTCCCACGCGCCCAGCAGCACCCGCACACTATACGGCAGCCGCTTCGTTAATACTGGGACCCCTTCGCCGCCCTCTCCTTTCTGAGCAGGAGGATGAGCCGGTTTGCAGAAGCTCCGGCCGCGTCCCGGGGAGTCTGGTCTGCCTGGGGGTGGGGCGCGGCGTCCCCCGGGGCTTGATGGGCACCGGGCCAGAGCTCCACACGCCTTCGGGGTTCCTCCGGCGTGAGATGAGGTGCAGCACCCGTTCGTCCAGAGAAAGGAGATCCGTGGATGCGCCCCGTGTTGGAAGGCAGCGAACACCCCGAAACACGCTCCAGACCCGCCTTCGAAAGGCTTCACGTTTTCACCACGGAGGCTGCACCTCTGGAATCAACTAGTACCTGCGGGACGCACGTTTGTACGGAGGGACTGTCCGCCGAGGCGCGGAGCTGCGCTCTGGTTGGAGGTGGGGGGGCCGACTCCCTTATACGTGCGACTGTGGCTGTTTACACACGCACTGCTCCTTACACACGCACTGCTCCTTACACACGCACAGCTCCTTGCACACACAACGCATTGCATATGCACAGCTCCTTACACACGCACAGCTCCTTGCACATGCTCATCTCATTGCACATGCACGGCTCCTTACACACTCACATCTCGTTGCACACATCTCATTGCATATGCACAACTCCTTACACACACATCTCATCGCACACACACAGCTCCTTATGCACATCTCATTGCATATGCATGGCTTCTTACACATGCACAGCTCATCCCATTAGCACAGCTCCTGTGCAAAGCTCAGCTCCGGGGCGCCACTGTGTGCAAGCCCTCCTGGCCGCTGGGCTCCCGCTGGCCCCCTGGGCTCCCGCTGGCGCCCTCTCCCACGAGGATCATGTATAGACCTGCCCTGTAGAACAGGACAAACATAGGAGGGCCTCAGGAATGACTCAGTAAGTACATGTTAAACAGAAGAAAATGAAACCAGCCTGAGCCCAGGATGAGGACAAGGGCTCCATGACGGTCAGGGGAGCCCCGGTCGGCAGGCAGGGACCCTCCTGGCCCCTGTGGAGGGAGGAGCTGGCTTCGCCCAGGCGTCCTCAGGGGTGGTGCCCATGGTCAGCGGCCAGCTGGCGTCTGGGGGACGGCGTCGTCCCTCATGTGTCCCCGGTCCAGATGCGGCGTTGGCTCATTGCAGAGCTTCTCCTCAAGAGGCACCAAGTGGCGTTCAGAACAAAAGAAGAGGTTTCATTTTTTTAAAAAATTTATTTATGATAGTCACACACGCAGAGAGAGAGAGGCAGAGACACAGGCAGAGGGAGAAGCAGGCTCCATGCACCGGGAGCCCGACGTGGGATTCGATCCCGGGTCTCCAGGATCACGCCCTGGGCCAAAGGCAGGCGCTAAACCGCTGCGCCACCCAGGGATCCCTAAAAGAGAGGTTTCAATAGCAAACATCTTCTCGGGTCCTCCGCCTTGCGCGCCTTTCTCCCGCTCCTTACATTTGCCAAACGGTAAGACGTGCCCTGAGATGAGGACGACATGGCCCGCGGCCGCAGATGGGACACGCAAAGGGAGGAGCTCTCCTCTCTCACACGCCCGTGACCCCAGAACGCCGCCAGCCAGGAGCAGCCCTGGAGCTGGCCAGGGGCACAGAGGTGTGGGCGAGGGCGCGGGGCCCTCCGTCTCCCGTCCTGCAGGCTGGGGGAGCCCGTCTGCTTGTGTGTGGCGCTCCCGTGGCCCTGCAGGACAAACCAAGCACGCCAAGGAAAGGAGGGAAATTCCTGGGGGATTCCAGGCACCCGGCGAGGACTTGATGTAAGTCCGTGACACTAATGGTCCCGCAGGCCCATGGGGCGCGGCCGGCTACACGGCTGTTTAGTACGGGACGGTACCGCCACGCAGAGGGGGGTGGTCACCCCGCAGGCGAGAGGCGGGGAGGGATCCAGACGAGTCCCTCATGAGCTCCCTCCGTCCTCCTTCCGGACACACAGAGAAAAGGAAGTGGTCTACGCGGCCCCGCTTACTGGTGGTTCCAGCAGTGGCCTCAGCGCCCCCCGCCCCCCACCGGCATCGGGGAGGCCCAGGGAGGGCTGACGCACCCCGTCCTTGTGCTGACATCCCCGGGGCCTCAAGCGCTTGCGAGCGCCCGGTGCCCCGGGGTTCTGGTGCCTGACGTCGAGGGCTCTGTCTGCAGCGGGGCCAGCAGCTCTCCCCGGAGTCGGGCTCCGAGGCAGAGGGCGACAGGCGGGCGCGGCAGGCGGGCCGAGCTCTGAGCTGTCGGCCTTGCAGAGAGAAGCCAGTAACCGGGGCTCCGCACCTGACCTGAGTGCAGCTGAGACCCCCCCGCAGTGGAGCCGTGACCCCCTCCACCCGGACTCGGGGTGGATACCAGCGGACCTCCAGATGGAGCCTCCCCTGCCCCGCGTTGGGGGGGGCCCTGCCTCAGCCGTGCTCACCCCGCGGACGGACTCCTTTAGGGGGCTAGGCCCTCTCTCGGCCTCTGCAAGCCCTGCTCCCCCGGCTCGGGGCCTCCCCCTGCCTGCCGGGCGCTGCGCCGCCAGAATCATGACGCACTTACCCCCGGCAATTAGACCTTCGGTCCCCTCGGCCCCATCCTGCGTCTTGACGCTCGTCTCTTGCTGGGGACTGGCGTCCCGTGCGGCGCACCCGTCCTGCCCTCCGACTGCGCGGCCGCCGGTGTCCCTCCTTGTCCGTGGGCTGGTCTGGAACTCCGGTACCCGCTGCCCGCGGGATTGCAGGTGGATTGTACCTGGGACACGGCTGGCTGGGCGTTGGCCACTTTTCACTTACTCATCCACACATTCACAATTCCTGATCGCACCGTGCGTGGGTTTAATTCTTTCACCCCTGTAATATCTTACTGGTTTCTTTATTAGTTAATTAGTTAAACAAAATCCCTGACACGTGGGGTGTTTTTTTTTAAACATTTTATGACAGGAATAATTTTGCCTTTATACAAAAATGTTATCTTCTAAAAATATTTGGATGAGAATGTTTTGAGTGTGTGTAATTCATCCCGCTCCTCAAATAAATGTCATCTAAATATTCCAACACATACTTGTAATTAGGGCCTTTTGTAGATTTTTTTTTTTCTTTTCTTTCTTTTTTTTTTTTTTTTTCGGTCACTGCCATTCTGATGGGGAGTTTTGCATCACCCTGACTGGGCTCTGGGACACCCGGATTGCTGGTCAAACGTTACTCCCAGGTGTGTCTGTCTGTGAGGATGTTTCTGGAAGAGACTAGCACGTGATTCAGTAGCGACAGAGGAGGCCTGGTCTCTGCAGCGTGGTGGGCCTCACCCAATCTGGTGAAGGCCCAGATGGAACAAAAGAGCCGAGGAAGGGCTGACTTATCCCTCTTCCTGCCCTGGGATGTCCGCGCCCTGGTTCTCAGGCCTTGGGACTGGGACTGAGTCCCACCACCGGCTTTCCAGGCTCTCTGCTGGCAGATGGCAGGTCCTGGGACTGCTCAGCCTCCATCACCAGGGCGCCAACTCCTACAATAAGTCTCCTCCTCCCTATCCCTCTGCATCCTGTCGTCTGTGTCTCTGTAGGACCTGGACCAATCCAGCTGTCCTCAGCGGGTAACACGGGGCCGTAGGCACGAACCACACGAGAAGCAGGAGGAAATGAAGGAAGAGCTGCCCCTCCTCCAGCTCCAGGGCGGCAGCGTCAACGCCTCCGGCGGTGACATTATGTGAGAGCTCAGCCGTATTCAGGGGGCACCTGCCGCACTAGTGCTGCTTCTCTTTCTTCTGTTAGAAATAGAATTAAATGCTCGTCCTTCCTCCCGGTCCTTCCTCCCGCGGGGTCTCAGGAGCAGTAGGTCCCTCCAACCTCCAGGGAAAGGGACCCAGGTTTGCAGCCGCTGCTGCTTGGTGCCTCCGGCTTGTTGGAGGGCCATGGGGTCCTGTTCCACGCTTGTGCCCGGGGCCCTCCATCCCCGGAGACGAGGCAGCTGTTCTCTGACCTGCTCCCACGGTGCTTAGGTGGGAACACCACGACGTTCGCGTACGTTGACTACTCGTTGGGGGCTGCTGGCATTTGGGATATTCCGTGGGCCGTGACTTAGAGCTTCAGGTACGATGATCAGAATGGACGCCAGAGGATTTAACTGCCGTGAGGCCATTAGAAATTGTTTTCCACCGGTGAACCGAGGGGTGTTCAAGATCATCGCATGGTGACAAGGAATGTGCAGACCCTGCCAGCCTTCGACGCGGTTTGTGGTCAGCGAGTCCGGGGGTGTGACCCCTTCAGTGCATCCGTTGGGGTCTAGACCCCGTGGGTCCTGCCCACCACGCCTCTCCGTCGCCAGCAGGACTCAGGGTCTTGACCCGACCGCACATTGGGTGCTGCTGCCAGGGGTCAATGCATCTACGTCCCTGTGGGATCCTTAGGCCAAGGGCCTGCTGGACTCTGCAACAGGGGGAGGCTACCCGCGGGCCACGGGGCAGGAGAGGCGGGGGTGTGTGCACGCGTGAATAAATAAATAAAGGTTTGCACACTTAGCCAAGTTTGCCTGCCGGGCGTCACCGGGCCGTTCCGCCTGGCGCCGCGGCGGTGCTCACGCTTCTGCAGGTCACGCCCCGCGGGAGGTGGCGGATGGATACTCTGTCCGCGGAGCCGCGGGCCGCATCATGTTTTATGTTTGGCCTCCTTAGGTGGGAGATCTGTAATGGCTCCTGATCACGTTCAGCAGAGATCAATAAACCTTTTCTTTAATGGTCCAGGGGAGAAATAATTTAGTCTGCGCAGTCCTGGGGTCGTCTCTGCTGCCAACTGCTCGATTCTGACGTGGGCGAAGCCCGGTCAGCGCGAAAACAGATGAGCGTGGCCTGATCGGACAGAATTTATCTATCACCCTGAGCTTTGAGCTCCCTGTAATTTTCATGTATAGGAAATACTATTTCTCCTTAGGTTTTCAACTACTTAAAGTATAATAATCAATCTCAGCTTGGCAGCCATACAGGGAGAGGAGGTGGGCTGGATCTGCCCCGAAGGCCGTGGCCTGCTGACCTCCGACGTGACCCGAAGCGCGGTCTGCTGACCTCTGGTCTTCAGGGCAAATTTCAAGCTCCTCATCTGGGTTCTCGTGTCCTTGTTGGTCGGCCGTGAGCACAAAGAGCCTACCCAGGAGAGCATCTAAGGACCCCATGTGTGGCCCCTTCTGCTCTCGATCTGTCTCCCGGCCCTGAGAGGGAGCCCGTCGGTCAGCAAGTCCCCGCACCTGTGCCCTGAGCCCCTCCACCACCCGGACGTTGGCCATGCGGCCTGGGAGCAGGTGACACGGTTTCACCCCCAGGGCTGACTCTGTCACTGGCTCCCCTTGCTTCCCGGTGATGGAGGGGAGCAGCCCAGCCCCATCCATGTGCCCAGGCCCCTCATCCCCCGTGTGTCCAGCTTCCGTGGTGGCTCCTGCGGGGTCTGCACTGAGGCCGGGGAGTCCTCGCAGCCCGGGGCTGCCGCCCCACAGGCGGGTGGGAGGGACCATGGCTCAGCTGTCTGCCGCCGACAAACAAGAGCCCTTGGAGGGTGTTACGTACCTTTTCGAGGCTTGTTTGGGGGCCTCCTGCAGCTCAGGGCACCCGGGAGGGTTGAACGCGGCCAGAAACGACAGGGCAGGGGGAAGGGGACCTACCTCCTCCAGTGTTAGCCTGTGCCTGCCCCCAGCCCCCTAGGCCTTCCTCAGCCCCCCCTGAGCGGGAGGTCAGAGGTCAGGGTCAGAGGGTGCAGACCACAGGGCGGCCTCTTGTACGACTTGGCGGCCACGGCTGTCCAGGTGGATGGCAGTCCTGGCACTTGCACAGGGGGTGGGACTGTTTCAGAAAACCAGGAAATATTGGAGGACACGTTCCCCTGCTCCCTACAACTCGCGGAGTCAGCATTCGGGAAGACAGTCACGGCCGGTCACGCCTCACCTGAGTTGTCCTTGTCGGAGGACAGATGCGGAGTGTCTGGGAAGGGGGCCAGTGGGACGGGGGAGGCGCCAGCTCCCGGGCACCGGGTGGCAGGTGGCGGCAGGAGGGCCTCGTCCGGCGCAGGCTGGTCCGGCCCTTTCAGTCACGCCTGCGAGAGCCCGTGTGCTGAGCAGCTACAGCGGGAGGCGTAACGTACCGTCCTGACGCTCGGTTGACGCGAAGGGGGCCTGGCGGGACCGGGGATGGGCATGAGGGCGGCCCTGGCACCGGCTGCCCCTGCTCCACCTTCCCACGCCGCGTGCTGCCTCGGACCCGCGGCCCCGTCGGCGTCGCCTCACCGGTCGGATCGCAGGAGCGCAGGGCTGCCCGGTGTCACTCTGGTCACCGCGTGTCCCAAGCTCCCGGGGCGCAGGCTCAGGACACAGAGGGAATTACGGGGTAAAGGGCGAGCAAACGCCCTCGGGGAGCGTGGGTGTGATGCCCAGGCCCCGAGGAACCCCCCACCCCTTCTGGCTTCCTCAGTGAACACGGGGACAGGGCCGCCGACAGGCTGGTGGCTCTGGAACCTGACGGTCGTGCCGGCCAGTCGGGGAGCAAGGGCTGTTCCGGTGGCCTGGGTCCTACGGTGCGAGGGCCCTGTCCTTGGGAGTGGACGCTCAGCCTCGAGGGCAGAGGCCGCCGTCGGGTGGGGGCGGCAGGGGCTGCAGGACTGGCTCCTCCGCCCTCAGGGGGCTGGGGGCTGGGGGGAGGGGTCTGCAGGGACAGGTGCTCCCCGCACAGCTGCTCTGACCGTCCTAGACACAAAGCAGCAGGACGGAGCAGAGGCCCCACCAGAGGCCACCCCCTGCCCGCAGAGTCCCGCCACCCTTGCCCACACTGCGCTCACCTTACCCACCCGCGGGGCCCGGCGACACTGCAGTGTGCCCAGCTGTGCCTCAGCCCCCATGTTCCCTCTGCTGCCCCCCCACAGGCCCCGATGGCAGTGTCCTTCCTCCAGGTCCCTTTCCCCTGGGGGCTGGCGTGTTCGGGGGAAGGGAACCTGGTGTAAGTGACATTGGTGTGTCAGTGTGTCCATGTGACCAGGTGTGTCTGTGTGACCGTGTGTGCCCATGTGACCGTGTGTCTGTGTGACCACGTGTATCGTGTGACCATGTGACCATGTGTGTTCATGTGACCATGTGTGTCTGTGTAACTATGTGTGTCATGTGACCAGGTGTGTCTGTGTGTTCGTGTGACCATGTGTGTGTCCATGTGCCCATGTGTCTGACCGTGTGTCTGTGACTTTGTGTCCGTGTGACCATGTGAGTCCATGTGTTCGTTTGATCATGTGTGTTCGTGTGACCGTATGTGTATTGTGTGACCATGTGTATCCGTGTGACCGTGTGTGTCTGTGTAACTATGTGCGTCCGTGTGACCAGGTGTGTCCGTGTGACCATGTGTGTCTGTGTGACCGTGTGTTCGTGTGACCATGTGTGTCCATGGGACCATGTGTGTGTCCATGTGACTGTGTCTGACTGTGTGTCTGTGTGACCATGTGTGTCCCTGTGCCCACGCATGTGCCCATGTGATCATGCATGTTCACACCTGGATCTTCACACTGCCTGGGTGTGGAAGGTGTGACCGGGGGTGGCCCCGTGAAGGGAGCAGGTTCTCTGTGTGCAGACTCAGCCTCCGCCCCAGGACACGAGCAGTCGGGGCTGCGGCTGAGGGTGGCTGAGCGTCCTCTGCAGCCGTGGCGTGTAGACCGCGCTGTTCCCGGCGTCCGTCTGTCCTGTGTCCTAGGCTCTCGCTGATGCTTGAGGTCTCGGGCGGGGCCTCTGTGTCTTCTTTCGGGCGCTAAGGAGCTGGGCCGGTGCTGGAGGCACGTGGGCTGGGGACAGTGGCGCCCCTCGAGCTCCCCCCTCGCTGGCCGTCGGGCCGCCGTGCTCTGGGGCTGAGCCAGGTTCGGGGGCACCGGTGCCCACAGGGCTGCATGATCTCGCTGTGCCGGCAGGTGGATCTTCCAGAAGCTCTCAGAGCAGCCGCCTGAGACCAGGCTTGACGAGTAAAGGACACGTTTGCCTCAATAACCGCGAGGGCGTGGAAGTTCCAGGCGCGCTCCCCACAGGGAGAGGCTCCCGCGCGAGCTTCTGGCAGGCTGGTGCAGGGGTGCGGAGCGCGGTGAGTCCCCCACATGACGGTGGGGCGGCGGCAGGTGCAGCCGGGGCCTGACGCGGGCTGACGTGGGCTGACCTGGAGCTGCGTCTCCTCCTCTGCCCAGGGAAGCTCTGGAACCTGTGGATTCTCTGGGAGCCCAGGAGGCAGCACAGGGGATGGGCCGGCCTGCACCGACCCTCCGGGAGTGACCGCGACAAACGCCCCGTGTGCACGCACAGCCTCTTGAACGCAGCACCGCCTCGCCGAGGGACTATTGTGGTTGGGCCCCAAGACAAACAGAGCTGCGGGCTCCACTGTCTTGAACCACAGGAGCTCCTTCCAGGATGGGGGCCTCGGGAGGGGAGGGGGACATGTAGCAGGTGTCCCCGAGGTGTGCTTACTGGAAGGAGGAGGAGGGAGCAGAAGGGCGCTGCGGGACGGAGACTCAGAGCCCTTCCTCTCGGGCCAGGGCGGGGCAGCCAGGCCCTTCGTCCTCGGGTCCCACACCAGGGCCGGGGTGCTGGCCACTGACAGGCGGAGGCATGCTGCGGAGGCCACAGTGTCCCTGGGGCTGCAGCCTCGGGCTGTGTTCTGTGGCTGCCCCGACGTCGGGCCCCCAGCCCCCAGCAGATGGTTCTGGACAAGGGCTCAGTAGCAGCAAGAGTCCATCTTAAAGTGAGATGCCTGGGTCGGGTGGTGGTGTGACCCTGTCCCCCGAGCCTGGCAGTGCCTGCCCCTGCTCGGGCCGTCCAGCCTCCAGCCTGTGCCCACCCACAATGACTGCAAACAAGGGGGTGACTGTGCACAGGCGAGGGTTTGGAGGTGGACGCCAAGCCCCCCAGTGAGCAGCTATGCAAGCACATGGCTGCTGAGGGCTGTGTGTGTGTGTGTGTGTGTGTGTGTGTGTGTGTGTGTGGTGCTTGTGAGCTGCAGGTCCGGGGAGGGCTCCTGGATCCTGCTGTCCAGCCGCACCTTGTTTGCCGCTCAGGGGTGTGAGTCGCTTGGGGCACAGGCCGTGGTCCTGGGTGGAGGAGAATGGCGCCTGGGTCCTGTTTCGGGCTGGGAAGCAGCTTCTCCTTCCCCTTCCTCGCTCCCCCCGTGAGCTCCGCAGGATCCTGCCTGTCGGTGACTTGGGAGGGGGCTCCTGCATCCTTGTAATTGGTGGACGGCTGCCCCTGGGAGCCCCTGCGGTTACCGAGGTGGAAGACACCCAGCGCCTTCCCCATCCTGCTCTGTCTTTGGTTGGAGTTTCCATGGAAACTCCCGTAGCAGGAAACACAGGCCCATGAAAGTTTTTCAACTATCATTATTTTAAAGAATCTCACTCCCCCTTTCTTGCCCTCATTCGGATGACTGTTTCCATGGAAACTGGAATAGAAACTGCTGGTAGGAGAGGAAGTCAAATCTGGCCATTTCCCACGGCTGGCTGTCGTGTCTGTCGGCAGGAGCTCGGGGATGGAGGGTGTCCGCGTGGTGGGGAGGGCTCGGTCCCCTGGTCGGGGCTGGCAGGCTGCACCCCGTGCAGTCCTGGGGAGATGCGGCTGCACCAGGATGGAGGCAGGGATCCGGGACGACCCCTGCTCCCTGAGGGCCCCTCTACCTAAGCCATTGGAAGGTGAGACTACAAAGGGAAAACTTTCAAAGAAGCCTTTTAGCCCGAAGTACCCTGGATGCTGACCCCCAAGTGCTCACAGAAGTGCCTGCCAGGTGCCCCAGGCACATGCCCCAGTCACCCGAAAAGCTGGTCCCCACCTGGGGGGTGGTTACTGGTACTAAACAGGTGGACTGTCATCCATCCCATGCCTAAGGAGACAGTCCTGGGGCTGTGGGCATGTCCCTCAATCAAACCTTGTATGTGAGCAGCAGTGCAAGTGAGCGTGTGCATCGATACGCAGAACACAGAAAAGAGCATCCCTCGAGGGCCTCACGTCCCAGGGCTCTGGCAGGTGGAGCCAAGAGAGGCGGTCGGGAGAGGCCAGGAGCAGGGCACCCGTTGCCTCCCAGAGCTGCACGGCAGGCGGGATCCTGGTTATTTGTGCGACGAGCTCGTTGCCCCCGTGGAGGGAGTGGAATGAAGAGTTCCCTCGCTCCCAGAGGTGCGTCCACCTGGTACCCAGGAATCCATGAAGGTGACCTCATTTGGAATAAGGGTCTTTGCAGACATAATTACAGTAAGGATCTTGCCGTGACTCCTGCTGGACTTAGGATAGAGAGAGGAATAGACAATTCAACGACAGTAAGCGGGGACTCGAGTGTCACGCGGTCGGAGTGGTTGGAAAACCAGACAGAAGGTACAGCGGGAGACGGATGACGTGCACAGCGCTGTCCGTGAGCTGGACCCAGCAGACACCTGCAGGACGCTGCAGCCAAGAGCAGGACGCACGTTCCTGTCCAGGGCACCTCGGCCGTTGTCCAGGGTGGGCCTTGTGCTTGGGCACAGGGTAAGTCAGCATGTCCTAAAGAGTGAAATCACACAAAGTATCTTCTCCGATGATAATGGAACAGAGCTAGGAACCAGTCAGAGAACGGAATCTGGGAAACCCTCAAATGCACGCAAATTCCACAACACTCTCTAAAGTAGCCACTGGGTCGAAGAAGCAATCCCGGGGAAATGAGGACATACTGTGAGATGCGTGGAGATGAAAACCAAACATACGCACACTTAGCGTGTGCAGCTTAGACCCTGCTTAGGGGAAAATCTGTAGCCGTAAGCACGTGTGTGAGGAAAGATTTCAAATCAATAACCTCACCTTCTGCCTTCAGAAAATAGAATAAAAAAAAGATAATTGGGGAAAAAAAAAGAAAGTAGGATAAGGAGACCACATGAATCTAAAGCAAGTGGAAGAGAGGAAATAGTTCTGATTGGAGTAGAAGCAAATAAAATGTAAAATAGAGAAAACGACAGGGGAAAAATAAGTAAGACCCAAAATTGGTTCTTTGTCAAGATTAACAAAGCTGACAAACCTTCCGTGGGGCTGGCCGGTGAAAGCAGGTGTGGAAGACGCAGGCTGCTGACTTCGGGAGGGAAGGAGGCGGCTTTGCTGCCACCTCACAGAGACGAAAAGGATCCAAAGCAGTTGCGTGTCAATTAATCACACAACCGAGACGAAACGGACAAATTCCTAGAAGGTGCAAATGATCAAAACTGACTCAAAAAGAAGTAGAAAATGAAACTAGACCTATAACAAGTCAAGAGATCACAGTGAAAATGCTTCCTCAGACGGAGGGCTGGTCCGCTGGTGAGTTCTAGAAAATACTTGCAGAAGTATCCACGCAAACCGTCCAGAAGCCCCTCCAGGGATGCCCAGGAGGGAGGCCTGCCCCACCTGTGCTCCGGCGGGCTGACCACAGCGGTCACCAGAGCGTTCCGGGAAAGCCACAGACGGATGCTCCACAACACGAGCACAAGACCCACCCACGCAACAGCAGCAAATGGAATCGGGAAACGTGTCAGAAGGACACGTGGCCACGTGAGGTTCACGTCAGAAGCGCGGGGCTTGGTTAACACCCGAGGGTCAGTTCCCGAAATGCAGCGGGGCCCAGAGTAAAGGAGGAAACCGCACGGTCGTCTCGCTGGGCGCGGAAAAGCCCTTTGACAAAATCCAAGACCTTTTAACGAGGAATACAGTCAACAACCACGTGGCTAAGGACCCGCCGGGCCCGGTGACGGCCGCTCACGGAGGCCCCCCAGCTGCCCTCAGACTTGGTCGGGCCGCAGGAACGTTGGCTGCAGGGGGGCAGGACGTGCTCTGCTCTCCTAGACGCCCCTCGCTGCCCTGGATGGGGCTTCCACCCGCAGGGGCTGGCGTGGGGGTGGCCCTGCCTGCCCTGGAGCCCATCCTGCTTTGGGAGGGAAAGAAATGACACTTACTGCCTCCGCGGGTCCCCAGGGTGTGTGATCCGTTGCTCCTGTGACCCCATCCCTCCCCGCAGTGACTCTGCATCCCGGATCCTCCATCTACCTTATCACCTGCACCTCACAGTTGGGTCAGGACGTCCTCTGTGTGCCGCCCTCCGCAGACGACGGGAAGCCAGCCCGCCAGCAGAGCGTCCCCGGCCCCCAGCCCTGCAGGTCACCCAGCGCCGGACGGTCCACCCCCAACAGCTGGGAAGCTGCGCTGGGTACGTGTCCATTGGCCGTCGTCCTACTTGTTAGGTGCGGGCGGGCGCCACGGGGTGTCCAGCAGGAGGCTCCTGTAGGCAAGGCCCCACTGGTCCTTTGTGTGCCGAGTGGTGGCCAAGGTCCCAGGCTGTGTGGCCAGCTCAGGTGCTGATGTGGTTGACCTGGGCCAGGACTCGGGTTTGTGTCACTTGCTGTCACGGGGTGATGGGACAGCCCGCGGACGGCTCTCAGCTCAGGGCCTGGCCAGCAGGAGGACAGCGCCGGTGGTCGTCCCCCGTCACTCGGCCTACGACTGCGGTCACACAAGCCCAGGGGATGCCGGGGACCGCAGTGTCGTGCAAACCGCGAGTGCCCGCAGGGACAGTGCTTGTCGGCTTCCTCCGTCAGTGGCACTGAGCCAAACCCGGAGTCTCCGTCGCTCTTGGTGCCTACAGGTTTGTGACGCGAGGCGGTGGCAGGCGGGGAGAAGGTGTGGGCGCTGCCAGGGCCATGACTGTTGACATTTCCCTCACCCCCGCATCACAGCTTCATTTTAATTTCAATGATCTGGCTTCCTTCCTGGTTAACATTTGAATACAAAAGCATCAACTGAATTTTTAAAATGTAATTAAGCTTCTTTTATTTCTGCTTAAGCACTTGAGGGATGCAGAGGGGGGGGGCTTCTCCCAGGAAAGCCTCAACATCCCCAGGTGCAGGTGGGGCGGGCGGGCCTGGCCCCCCCCCCCCAGGGCCGCAGCCCGTGACCTGTCCTGCTCCGCCCCCCCCCCCCGCCTCCCCCCCCTTGGCCCATGTGCGCAGGTTCCCAGCCCACCTGTCCTGCTGCGTAGCTGCGCTCTGCACCTGCCTGTGGGTCCCCTGGGGGCCTGCGCTCCCCTGGCCCGCCCGGCGCTGGGGTCGGTCTAGCCAGACCTGCGGGCACGGATGCCACCGCTGCGGGACCTCCCCGCCCCCTCCCACGCTGCCCTGCTCCCTTCAGACCCCGTGGGCCTCAGGTGCTCCCTCCAGGGGGGCCCCTTCCCTGTCCTGGGGCCTCCTGAACCCTCCTCTCCGGCCAGAGGCTCCCAGAGTAGCCTGGCGGCCCCCCAGGTGGCCCCCCACGCACCTCAGACACCACTTCCTCAGGACCCGGTGCACCTGCAAACACACATCTTTTTTTTTTTTTTTTTTTTTTTTTACATTTTTACTGATTTGGCAGGAAAAATGGCATTTGTTTTATGCCAACACCATATGACACACCTAACGGTGACTCTCCCGATGAGCTCGTCTTAGCGGAGCGCTCTCCAGGGGAAGCTGACTCGCCCCCCCCGCCCCCCGCGGCCACGCGCACACCCAGGCTGCCAGGGTGCCAGCGCCTACGGTCCCCTGGTCCCCTCCCGTCTCGAAGTCCGCGGCTGTGCCGTGTTCATTTCCGACGATGTAAGGTCACAGGGTCCTACTCAGTAAGACCTGGCTTGGATTCTGACTCAGACAGGGCAGCCTGCCCGGAACTGCGGAGCGACCTCAGTTTTGTGTTTTGGGTTTTTTTTTTCCCTTTTCCTTCATCTCCTTATAAACATGATGGTTTTTCCGCTGTGGCTGCTGTCACGGACGATCCCCAACATGGGTCTAGGAGGTCGGCAGCCTGAGCGGCGGGCGGGCAGGTCCTGGGGGGGGGCGGGGAGCTGCTTCCTTGCCCCCCACCCGCCAGGGCTCCTGGCCCCTCATCCCCACGCGGAGCCCACGGGGTGCAGCTTCCCTCCCTCCTCTGGCCCCGGGGTCTCTCATTTCCTCCCGTGACCCCGACTCTCCTGCTTCCGTGTCCCGAGGCCCAGGTCAGGGCTGACCCCCAAGTCACGATCGTCCGCTTGACCATGTCGGCGAAGTCCCTTCCTCTGTGGAGGGTGACGCATTCCCGGGTCCCGGGGAGCAGGTCGAGTGGCTCCGGGGCACCGTCTGTCCCTCACACGCCTGCGTCTCTTCCCTTCCTCTGACGCGTCTCGGAAGGTTTTAGAGGTTTCCCAGCGAGTGTCCCAGCTGCGTTGAACCCCCCCCCCCCCCCAAAACATTCGTGTTCTGTCGCTGTAGTGGAAGGTCCTGGGATTTCCCGCGACTGGTCATTGATCCTCGCCACCACAGAGGAAAGCGGTGGGTCGTTTACGTGGCCCTATGCCTGCCGCCTTCGCCGAAGCCTGTCCGAGTGCCCCGGCTCTCGCAGTAGGGCCTGGAGACGGCGCTGCACGCGGGCGGTCCCACGGGGCACCGGGGCCTTGTCACGGCTCATACCTGCTCGCCTCGAAGTTTCCTGGTACGCGTCAGGCCGGGCTGGAGCGCCAGGGCGTCCAGGTGGCGCGGGGGGACGTCCTGCAGGGCCTGTGCTCAGGGACGGGGCCTCCCGCCTTGTCTGCCTCCCTGGGGCGGCTCGGAGCCCGCCTCTCTGCGTTGTTGGGAAATAGGTGCACGTGTGTCGCCTTGTCACAGCCGTCCCCGACGGTCTGGGCCTCACCCGACGTTCGCCCTGCAGAGGCGGCCAGCAGCCAGGACGGCAGGGTGGGGGCCCACCTCCTTCTCCGGTGTTCCTGCTGGCACAGGGAGCCACCACGATGGCTGTAACCGAATCTCTAGGCGACGGGACATAAAATATTTATGTCTATATCAGGGAAGACGAATTAAGCCAATAATAAAAACAGTCTGGAGACCAGCGCCGGCTCTTTTATTTATGAGAGGCCCCCTTCCCCAGAGGCGGATGTGGGGACAGGGATCGGGGGCGGCAGGCCTTCCTGGGGCGCCCGGTCCCCGCAGCCCCCGAGCCCCCGAGTATCTGCAGCTGGGGACCCGCAACCCCCGCGGGCGGGCAGGGGGCGCTCGGCTCCAGAGGCCCTGGTCCTCCCGCCTGGCCGCGCTGGCCTGGGGCAGCCCTGGGGGTTGGGCCAGGCAGGCAGAGACCCCTGCGTCGTAAGAAATACGGGAAGGCCGGACGCGCAGCGCAGCTTCCCTGGGGGGCTGTTGGGAGGGGGCCTGCGTGCACATCTGTGTGTCTGTGTATGTGTGCGCACGCGTGTGTGTCGGTGCGAGCACGTGTGGCTGTGCCGCTGTGTGCACGTGCCCGTGTCTGTGTGCGTGCATGTCTCCCTGTGCACACGTGTCTGCGTGTGTCTGTGTCTCTGTGTGTGCACATGTGTGTGCATGTGTCCATATGCCTCGTGTGTCTCTGTGCACGCGTGTGGGTGTCTCCCCCCTGAGGCGTGGGGAGAACTCTGCGAGCTTGGTGTCCCGGCCGGAGGCGGAGGCGCAGACACAGCTCAGCCGTGGGCGCTGCCGTGTGCCGCCGATTTTGTCGTATTTGCTCCCTCGGTGAGTGCGGTGGCCCCACACGCCCCCGTGAGCTCCAGGGCCTCTGTCGGGTTGGGGAGCCCTCCCCACGGGGCCCTTGGTTCTGGCGCCGCTCCGGGCTCCCCCACCGGCCTGCCCAAGAAGTGAGGGAGGTGGACGGTGATGCTCGGGGTGCCCGAGGCTGTCACAGGTCTGCCCCGGGCTGGTTCGGGTGACAGGCGGGCGGAGGCACCCCCGGCGGTGGGGTTCAGTCAGGAAACTCTCGGGGGCACATTCTGCAGCGGCCGGGGTCGCTGAGGGCGCCGTGGTGGGGAAATGGCTGACAGGTGCTGAGTGTCCCCAGGGACCCTGCAGGGTCGGCCGCGGCAGGCCGGGTGCTGAGGTGAGCGCGGACGGTGCCGAGCACGGGTGGGCCCGCGGCAGCTGCGCCATCGGTCCTGCCCCCCAGCCCCGCCGTGCGTCCTGCCGGCCGCCCTCCCACCCACCTCCCCAGGGCCCACTCCCGGGGGCAGCAGGGGCGGTCCTGGTCAGGAAGGGCCTGGGAAACCAAGGAATCTCTGCAGCTCCCCGAAACTGGGCCATGGGGTGGGGTCGGGTGGGCCGCGTTCTCCACGGCCGTCGAAGCGTTTCTCCTTCCCAGAGATGCTGATGTGAGCGCACGTCCACACACGCAGCGCACACGCCCAGCCATGCACACGTGCACGATGCACACGCACGCACATGCACACACAACACAGTGCACGCACCATGCCCTGTCGCACACGCACACTCACCTGTGCACACACCTCATCCCCCAGCACATGTGCACACGCTCCCATCACCCAGGGGCCACCCTCCAAGTGGGCTTGGCGCCCGCTAGCTCTGCTGCCCCTCACGACCGCGCCCGAGTGCCCACGGCGCAGCACGTGCTCGGCTCATCGACGGCACGTTTGTCCGAGGGAAGCCACAGAGGACGGTGGGCGGTGCAGGGAGACGAGGGACCGGGGTCAGCACAGGGCAGTTGAGCAGCAGCAGCAGCAGCTTCATCCACGACGTTGAATTTATATTTTTAATTTGAATTTTGTTGCTCTTGTGCTTTGTGTTTAATTGATAAGTATGTTTTCTGTTCGAGGTCACATGGAAATAAAAGGAAAAGGAGTTTCTGTCTAGCTGAATATTTATACGTATTAAAATAAGACTGTGAGGAACTGTTTTGAGTCCACCTGGGGCTGGAGAGCCTGTTTCTGTGCCGCGTTGCCGCTCCTCGGCGTGACCTGAAGCGCCCTTCGCGGTTTGTGACGCTGTCGAGTCGGGACGGCCGCTCCGTCCTTGACGCCTCGCCTGCGGCGGCTTCGGGTTCTTGCGACACGCACTGCGCGGTCGGTCGGCAAAGCCTAACACGCTGGCCGGGGGGCCCGAAAGCGTTTGCTGCCCGTCCCTCCTGCAGCGGGTCCCCTGTCGCTGCCGGGCTCCAGTCACCGCGTGAAATCAGAAAATAAGACCCAAGGGCGGCTCCGGGCCGTGATTCTGACCCCGGGTTGCAGGGCCCCACAGCACCGAGCTCTCTGCGAGGTCTCAGGGGCACCACTGCCGCTCTGGTCCCCCCAGGGGACATCGAGGTGACACCTGGGCCCGACCTGACCCATGATCAGAGGCCCCTGTGCCCCCTGTGGGTCCCCGCTGCCTGCCGGAGACGCCCTGCTTCCCGTCGTGTGATTTGTCTCAATTACAAATTCATCACTTTATTCCCCGAATGTATTTGTATAACTGACCACCTCCCGAGTCACGGGGAAAGGAATTTAAGACATTTTCTCAGATTTAAATGGCAGTTTAATTAGATGTTGTTGAGACGCGGGCGGACGAAACTATACGATTTCTTTGCTCTTTTCTTACCTAGAAAAATAATAAAGCAGAACGTGTTTATTTGATAGAATGAAAAAGGTTTTCTCTGGACAAGAGCAGCCTCGGCTTACCTGGTGCCTGGAGACTCCGCGGTGACCGAGGGGCCTCCCTGGACGCAGGGTGAGCCTCGAGGCAGGCAGTCGGGACTGTGCAGGGCACGGCCACGGCCCGGACCTGCCCAGGACGGGGAGGATGGGGACACGGGGTGGCCGGCGGGAGGCGGGAGGCAGGACGAGGCCCCCAGGACGGATGCTGTGGTCAGGAGACCGCTCATCCCCGTCTTTCCTAGCCCTGGAGCCAGGACCATCCACCACAGAGGCAGACGGGGCCGCCCCTGAGCAGACTTACTGACCTCAGCCGTGAGAAGGGGGGGCATTTCTGGATGCTGGCGCGGCCCCCAGTCGCTCGATGAGAAGAGGTTCCCGTAGGGAGCAGCCCAGGGGAGCGGGTGGGACCCGCGGGAAGGGGGAAGGCTCAGGGCCCAGCTGGCCTGCTGGCGCCCACGGTGACCTCCAGGGGGCTCGGGTGGCCCAGAGCAGCCCCTGGGGCCGGGTTCCAGGGGCACCGGGGCCTGAGCCTGTGCAGAGCCTCTGGGTCGGGTCGGGCACCGCGGGAGGACACAGCGCTCACGGGACACTGGCCCTGCCTGCTGACCAGCGGTGCAGCGGGTTTGCTCGTGTGTGTGCCGACGCTCGCTCTCCGGAGCCCCGAGCCTGCTGACCCTGCCCTGCTGGCCCGGCCCTGCCGACCACAGCTCCACTGACCCCGGCCCTGCAGACCCCCGCCCTGCTAGCCCAGCCCCGCCAACCCCGGCCCTACCAAACCCAGCCCCGCCGACCCCAGCTCTGAGCGAGGCCTCTCCCAGGAGGGACCTGGCAGGTGTGTGGTCCGACCAGCCTCCTGCCCAAGTGGGAGTGACGGTGTCCTGTCCAAAAAGAAATACTTGTTTTGAGAAAAGTTTGATTTATTTTTAAGAAAGATTTAATTTATTTATCCATGAGACACAGAGAGAGAGAGGGAGGGACACAGGCAGAGGGAGCAGCAGGCTCCATGCAAGAGGCCCATTGCAGGACTCGATCCCAGGACCCGGGGTCATGCCCTGGGCCGAAGGCAGACGCTTGACCACTGAACCACCCAGCAGCTCCTGAAAAATGTGTGGTTTAAAGAAGCACGTCAAGGCTGCCCAGGCTGAGGCGTGAGCAGGTGATTGTGCTTTTCTGGCTGCTTGTGGGCCTTGCACCAGAGCCACAGGGCCGAGCGCCTGTTGTGGGCCGGGAATTCGGGCCCAGAGGTCCCGCCTCCGCCGGAAGGTCTTGTCCACCTTTACCCTCATCCTTAGAAGTGGCAGGTCCCCCTCGCGGCTGCAGGACGGGCCTTGCACACTGTGAAGCCGGAGAGCCCCACGGCCCTGGGCAGTCCCCTGGGGTGCGGGGACTTCTGTCATGCAGGTGGCTCCACGAGGGCAGGGGCAGGGGGCGCTGAGCTGAGAACTCAGCTGGGGTCACTGCCAGGCCACGTGCGGGGTTGACTGGGCGTGTGGGCGCAGTTTGTACTCGGACACGAGAGGCCGCCTGTTCTCCAGATGCCCCGTAGGGCGGGCCGGGGCAGACTCCCAGGATGCTCCATTCCCGGGGACCCGGCCTCGAAATTGTGGCCGCAGCGTCTGAGGCTTCTGTCCGGAGACAGGCCCGCCGCACCCGACACGCCCCGTCTTCCCAGGAGGTGCCCAGGTCCCGCGGGCAGAGCCGTTGGGCGGGGGGGGGGGGGGGTGTCCACCAGGGACCCGTGACGGGAGGAGAGATGTTTCCCGGGACCCGAGGACACAGGCGGGCCGGCCACGGTGAAGAGCCGCCCTCCGTCCCCCTGGGGGAGCGCGGTGGCCGGCAGTGTCGGGGGCCCGCGAGGTGGCCTCAGGGTCCCCAGCCCTGGTGGTGGCAGGAAGGGGCAGGAGCGCCGGCAGGTGGCGCGAGGCCAGGCTGAGCTGTTGGCATCTGTTCTGCGGCGAGAGACACAGGAGGTGGCGTGACTTCACGCACGTCCACGGGCCACCGATGGTTTTCGGGACCTTCTGCTGCTGGGCAGTGTCCGGGACCCTGATGGCCCAGGTGAGAGGGTGCGGGAGCCGGGAACGAGGCGGAGTTTGTTGCGTTACCTGAACCAAAGGGAGACCTAGGGAAGGGGCGAGTGGGGGTGGGACCCCGGGCCACGAGCCTCTTCTTTCCGTGTTTCTGCTCAGGGCGTAGATCACGGGCGCCTGGAGGCCTGCTGGGCGGCCGCGTGTCCCCAGCCGGGGGCTTCGTCACGGGAAAGGGCCTGGAGGCTTCGGCGCCTCCCGCCCGGGATGCCGGAGCAGCTCACCTCGACCGCGGGCCTCTCTGGGCTCCATCCCCCCTCGCAGGGAGCCCAGGTGGCCCCGGGGCCGCCTCTGCCTGCCACCTGTGCCCTCAGGGCCTGGGTGGCCGGCAGCAGCCCCCGGGTGGTGGGAGGGGCCGGCCAAGGACCCAGCCACCTGGCGGGACCTCACCTTCCACGTGTAGCGGCTCCTTTAGGAGCGTGTGTGCACACCCCTGTGCTCCGGGGTCTGGAGGACAGAGGATCAGACGTGGTCAGTGGGCAGGCACCTGGCCGGGCCCGTGTCACCTCCTGGGGGAGGACTGGGGGGACGGCACCTCCTCCAGGAGCCACGCCCTCTGCCCGCATCTCCTCCACCCTCCGACCGGCTGAGCCTGTTGTCCCACCGGCCCGTTGCTCTCTTCTCTCTGTGACTCGCAGGCCACTATGCTGGGGGTGGACACGCATGCCCACTCGGGGGGTGTCCTTCGCCCACGGTGCCCCCCACCAGCCAGCCCAGGCTCCTTACCCTCTGGGACCCCGGGAGGTGAGGGGTGGACTCGGGGCCAGCCGGCTCATGGCCCTCCCGCGTGACTCCTGTCACCCTGTGACCGGTACCTCCTGCCGTCCAGTGGCCTCTGTCCCTCCTGGTGGTGAGGGAGGGTCCTGCCCCGGGGTCACGGGGTGGCCGCACACAGGACACTTGGCGCCACTGAGGAGCTGGGCAGTGACTTATGAGTCACACAGGCTCCCACGCACCATGCGGGGCTCCCCAGGGTGTGCTCTCCCCAGGGGGTGCTCGGAGGCCGGCTTCCCAGCGACAAGGGCCGGGGCACCTGTCCTCACGGGAGGCGGCGCTGCGCTCGGCTGAGTGATTCCCCAGGATGGCAGGGACTGGAGGCTGTGGGGGGACCTGTGGGCGGGCCGTTGCCCCAGAGGTCACGGGGCACGAAATGCCGGGTCCTAGGCCCGGCCCGACAGCCCGCCGTGCCCCCAGCCCCCCAACTCCCGCCCTGGGTGTTCAAACGAGTCTTCCCTTTGGTGGTAGCACACATCTCATCTCAGCCTCAGCGTGCCCCGGGGACACCCGGCCGGCCCCCCAATCCCACCCAAACCGCAACCATGATCTGCGCCCCCCTTGGCGTGCAGCGGCCCCCCTGTGTGTCTGGCTGCCCGAGACCGCAGCTCGCAGAGGCTTGGATCTTCCTCATTCTCTCTCCTTGCAAGACATCCGCGGGCGAGTCCTACTCTGAAATGTGACCCCCTGTGCTCACCTGTCCCGTCACGGCCCCCTGACCCCTCCCCTGGCTGCGGGAAGGCGCCCGCCCCGATCCCCCGTGAGCCCGCCCCACGGCCGGCCACTGTCGGGCAAGGAGGCCGGAGGCAGAGCAGGTGTATCCGGGCGCAGGGGAGACGGAGGCTCTCGGGAGGTGACAGGAGGAGCGCAGGGAGGAGGCAGATGGGGATGGACTGGTGACAGCCGGGGGGCGTCTGCTGACGCTGGAGGGTGGCAGAGCCCCAGAGAGCTGACGGGAAGAGAGGCACACCCCGAGGGCCGGGATTGCAGAGGGAGGGCCGAGGGAGGGAGGAGGAGACAGAGACAGAGAGATAGGGAGAGACAGAGAGAGACAGAGATAGAGAAACAGAGATGGAGAGATAGGGAGAGACAGAGAGAGACACAGACAGAGACAGAAACAGAAACAGGCCGAGAGGGAGGGAGAGGACCTGACCACCCAGGAGGGGGCTGGCGTCCGTCTTGACCCTGAGGACACAGAAGGGGTCTTGCTGGGTCTCAGCGACGCTGTGTCACCATCAGGCTTCAAAGCAGTGCAGTTCAGGTGGGGCCAGGTGCCGCCGATGGAGCCAAGGCGTTTCCTGCCACATGGGGGCTCCAGGACACGGGTCTCCAGGCGCCTTCCTGTGGAGGCTGCGAGGGGTGTGCCCCAGCTGAGGGAGGAGCCCCAGGTGAGGGATGTGCCCCAGGTGAGGGAGTAGCCCCAGGTGAGGGATATGCCCCAGGTGAGGGAGGAGCCCCAGCTGAGGGAGGAGCCCCGAGGGCGGGCAGGTGGCCTGGGGCAGAGATGCGGGAGCAGCGCAGGGGCCCAGGGGGCCGATTCTCGGCAGGCCTCAGCATCGTGGAACAACGTGCCCCTGAGGACGAGGTGGGGACCAGCCACGGACAGGAGACCGAGAGCCATGACCGCTGTGCCCGGGAGGGGAGACAAGGCTTCTCCTCTGCTAGTAGGATGGGGACAGGCAGCTGGAAGCTCCAGGAAATCCTACAGAACCCTCTAGACAATAAAATTCCTGGCCAGGTGACGACCTAGGTGATGGCAGGATCCTGAGCTCCTGGGGGGGTAGGAGGGGGGGCCATGTGCCCCGAGCCAGGACCAGGCGTCCAGGTTCTGACCTCAGAGCCATGAAGAGGAAACAGGGGGGAGAGATACACCGTCACCACCTGCAAGTCCGTTTAGTCGTCCCCAAGCTTTAGAGTCACATGACAGGACAAGGGGACACTCACGGGGTGGGGTCCCCGGAGCTCCGTGATGAAATTTCCCCCCTGGTTTCCCACGGCAGGCATCCCAGTGGGGTGAGGGGTCACGGCCGGGGCACGCTGGGGCCCCCCCGCAGCTCCTCCAGTCTCCCCGGGACGTCCTCCTGCCTCCGCCTGGCACCCACTCATCCACCCGTCCCCAGGGCTTGTTCTTTTCCTTCGTAGCCATCACTGGCACCTGCGCCTCTGTCCCCACGTCCCACTGGGGTGGGGGACAAGCACGGAGCCCAGGACCCCGGGATCCCGGGACCCCGAGGCCAGCGATGGAGCTCAGCTGTGGGGCCGTCCAGCGTTCTCGTCTGGCTCACCCCCGAGGAGGTGCCGGGGTGCATGTCCTAACCGTCCGTTCCCCGCCAGCGCTTGTCCTCGGCCAGCCCCAGCCCGGTGGGCACCCAGGACACCAGCTCAGGGTGGGGGTGCCCGTGGCCCACGGGGCAGGCAGGCACCCCCGTGTCTGGCCAGCAGGCCGGCTCCTTTCTGGGGTCAGTGGCCTCCTGAAAGCCACGTGTGCACACACACGCACACGCACACGCACGTCCCACGGTGGGGAGCCTCAGCGGGAAGGGAGCACCGTCCGTGAGCGTGTTTTGGGCACCAGCCCGTCCCCCAAGTCCCGAGTCCTCAGGATGGAGCTAGCAAGGTCGGGGCTGTCGGGGCACAGCCAGGCGCGGGGGGCGCCGGCTCCCAGGGCCCGCGGCGGGAGCAGCGTCGGGCGGGGTTGTCCCCCGCCGGCTGGAGCCGCCTGCAGCCTCCCCGGGTCGGAGCCCGTAGGCTGCCCGGCGCCGTCAGAGGCCACTATTTATCTTCTGGGGATCAGTAAATTTTCCCTAATTTCCCCAAACATTACCGGAGTCTGTTTTCTTAAAGCACGAACACATACAGCATGTGCCGCATTTAAAATGTCATTTCCTTAACGGTTGGAACTGTGCTTGGCTGTTCCCTCCGGGCTGTGACAACCAGAGAGCAGCACACTTCACTCCAGGATCCGCGGCGCGGGCGGGGCTCGGGAGCGTCGCGTGGCGGGGAATCAGCCGGGCCGCACGCTCGTGTCTCCGCGGACCGCCGACACCCCGCTGGGGCCGTGGTGACCGCCGCTTGTCGTGCGGGCCCCAGCGCTGGGGCGTGGGCCCAGGCAGGTGCCGCCGACCGACCCGCAGCTCCGGTTCCTGGGGCGACGCACGTGCCTCCTCTGTGTGGGTCCTGGGGCAACACGGCGTCGCGGACACTGGTCACCCGTCTGGACGGGACGCTGTGAGGAGTCACTGAGAGACTCTCTGAGGTCCGGGGGGTCCCAGAGGGTCCACAGAGGGGCCCCGCAGGTGCCTGTGCGTCCGTCTGTCCCGCATGGCAGGCTCTGTCCCGGCGGCCCACCCAGCCGTGTGGCTGCACGTCCACTCAGGGCTCCGGGGCCACGGCCGGGGGCGTGGGGGCCGCCCAGGTGGGCAGCCTGTGGTCCTGCTCCCGGTGCCGGCGCCCCTCCAGCTCCCTCCTCCCCGAGGCCGCGGTTCAGGGCGCCGTGTGGCCTCATGTCCCCCCGGGAGGTGGGGGGCGCGGCCACTCGTCTGCAGCCTCTGGTCTTGGGTGGAACGTGCAGAAAACATACACGACATCGCTACTGAGCAAAGCCACAACCCGCTGGTCACTAATTGAAAAATTACTTGTGGACACAAGACAAATTTCTGAGCCGAAGGAAAGAACCACCGAGCGGAGCCTGGCCTGGGGCTGCGTGTGCTCCCCGGGCCTCTCCGCGCCCTCCTGCTCTTCTGGACGCGGCACCAGCACGGGGCTGCCCAGTGGGCGGCCGGGGCCTCTGCTGGGCTCTGCGGCTGGGAGAGGGGTCACCCTGCTGCTTTCCGGGTTCCCTGCCTGGGCGCTGCTGCTCCTCGGCCGTGGTCACTGCGGGGGGCAGAGCTCCTGCCCCGGGGCCCTTGCACAGGTCCCCCTGCTCCCTCCTGGACTCACGGTGGCCCTGGCCCCCCTGCTGTGCTAGGAGCCGCAGTCCCCGGGGTCACCCCGGCTGCCAGGCTCTCGGAGGTGGCCGCTCCACTGCCCACGGGAGCGCCGATCGCCAGGAGGCGCAGAAATGCTCTGTCTCCATGGTCGTTCGTCCCGGCGTCTCCCACGAGGTCCTGGGAGGGGCCTTCGCTCCGCTGCCCACGTGGGGGCAGGATCTGCACGACGCAGGGACTCACGAGTCTGTATCTCGTGCTGCCCCGACCCCCGCGGCCTGGCCTGTTTGCCCGCGCGCCGCAGGTGCTTCGCCTGGCTGGGGTGGGACTCGGGCTCCCGGCAGCTGAGAAGCGTGGGCAGTGAGGCAAGGCCCGGCCGTGGCTCCACGCACGTGGCTGACCGTCCTCGTTGGGTCAGGCCCCGGAGGGCCATGCCGGAAAGGAGGGCCTGGGGGCGCTGGTGGCGCAGGAGGCCCTGGGGGCAGAGGTGGGGCGGCTGGTCCCGCTCCCTCCTGCCTCCTGAGCTCGGGCGGAGGCCCAGACTGTTGGCCTCGCCTGCGCCCGTGCGGAGGACCGAGGACCCAGGGGCTCAGGTGCAGGGGACTCGCCCCCCCACCGGGTCTGTCCTGCGCCTCCGTGCAGAGGCTTCTGGCCTTGTCACCGCGGAACTAAAAACCCACAGAGAGACGACAGGAAAGCTTCCGAGCACGTGGGAGTTAACACACTGATGATGCGTAGGTCAAAGGAGACATTTCAGAGGAAACGGCAAAGGAAAGCAGAGACGATGAAAAGAAAACCACATCGGGAAATACGCGGGACGCAGCCAGGTGCCCAGGGCGACCTCGACGGCCTCTGCGGAGCCCCAGCCTGCCGCCAGCGCAGCGCAGCGCACGCACCTGCCCCCAGACAGCCCTGCGCCACCTGGATGGGGAAGGCACGAGGGCCTCGGTCTGAAGTGGGTCCCACTGGCGAGTTCAGCAGGTGTGTGTCGTCGCTGGTCCGAGGTGACCACAGAGGTGCAGATGTGTGTGCGTGTGCGTGGGTGCCCGTGTGGGTGAGTGTGTGTGAGCATGTGTCTGTGGTGTGTGCAGGTGCTCCCCTGCTCTGGGTGGATGGCAGGTGCTCCCATGTCAGGTGCTCCCATGCCCTGGGTGGATGGCAGGTGCTCCCACACCTGCCTGGCAGGGTGCAACACCCTGGGTGGATGGTAGGTGCTCCCACACCCTGGGTGGATGGCAGGTGCTCCCCTGCTCTAGGTGGATGGCGGGTGCTCCCATGCCCTGGGTGGATGGCAGGTGCTCCCCTGCTCTGGGTGGATGTCAGGCGCTCCCACACCCTGGGTGGATGGCAGGTGCTCCCCTGCTCTAGGTGGATGGCGGGTGCTCCCACACCCTGGGTGGATGGCAGGTGCTCCCCTGCTCTAGGTGGATGGCGGGTGCTCCCATGCCCTGGGTGGATGGCAGGTGCTCCCCTGCTCTGGGTGGATGTCAGGCGCTCCCACACCCTGGGTGGATGGCAGGTGCTCCCCTGCTCTAGGTGGATGGCAGGTGCTCCCCTGCTCTGGGTGGATGGCAGGTGGTCCCACACCCTGGGTGAATGGCAGGTGCTCCCATGCCCTGGGTGGACGGCAGGTGCTCCCACGCCTGCCTGGCAGGGTGCAACACCCTGGGTGGATGGTAGGTGCTCCCACACCCTGGGTGGATGCCAGGCGCTCCCACACCCTGGGTGGATGGCAGGTGCTCCCCTGCTCTAGGTGGATGGCAGGTGCTCCCACGCCCTGGGTGGATGGCAGGTGCTCCCCTGCTCTGGGTGGATGGCAGGTGGTCCCACACCCTGGGTGAATGGCAGGTGCTCCCACACCCTGGGTGAATGGCAGGTGCTCCCATGCCCTGGGTGGACGGCAGGTGCTCCCACGCCTGCCTGGCAGGGTGCAACACCCTGGGTGGATGGTAGGTGCTCCCACGTTCTGGGTGGATGGTAGGTGCTCCCATGCCCTGGGTGGACGGCAGGTGCTCCCCTGCTCTGGACACCCGCCTGCCCTGGGATGGACACACTCCTGGGCGAGAGGAACGTGGCAAACAGCAGGCTCCTGACCCCGAGTGAAGGCGCGGAGTCCCCACAGCTGTGCGCACTAGGACGCGGCATTGTCGTGGGTGAGGGGCTGCCCTGCCACTCGCTCAGGGAAGAAGGCTCTGGAAGGCAGTTTGCTTTAATGGATGGGAGGGTCAGGGTGGCTGTGGGAAGTGCCTGTTTGCCTTTCCCGGGCATTATGCTTTTAGGAAAAGTGTAATTGTAATATTTCCAGAATTGGCAGCGCGTGTGGAAGGCAGGGGCACTTTAACACTTCGTGCTGCGTATCAGACAGATTTTTTTCCAGTAATAACTTTCAATTTGACAGTTCACTTATCTATGATTATTAACTGTGATTTTGATCCGTGTGAACAGTGACAGACTGTCTTAAGGGTATATTTGTGTTCTCTGCCTTATAGACCAGGCCAAATTCCAGGCACACTTTCCAGTAAAACTTGGTCCGGGCCGGTGTGATGGCGTGGAATGAGGCTCCTGGGATAATGTGGGGGTGTCACGCCGTAATCACGGGCTCTGTCACGGGGTGGCTGCGCACCACGCATGCCATTGTGTCTGGAAATGGAAGGGGAGCACCGGCTCTGAAATATTCCCCACCAGCTTCCAGTAAGAGTCAACTAACCATGTTATTACAGCAGCTGTGTAAAATGATGAGCCGCTTGCCAAGCGCCTTTGGAAATCAAAGCTTGAAGATGCCTTTGTAACTCTCATTTGCATATTTTTTGGACTGTGATTCGGAGGCATTCGGTCTTGCTTCCAGTTGCTATATATAGCCGCTCGCGCTCATTATTTCTGCCCGGGAGGCTCGCACGGTGAGCGCGGCGCCAGCCCTGAGTAAGCGGCCCCGCCGGGACAGGTGCAGGCCGCCGCCGGCCCTGGGGAGCAGCCAGGGCGCCTCCCCGGGGAGCTGGCTGGCTGCACGGCCACGCCGCCCTCCCAGGCCCTTGGCGTGACCCGGGCTCTGGGTCCTGGGCTCCGTCTTCTAGCTGCTTCCACGTGATGCCCCCTGCAGTGCATTTAGCGCAGACTCCCCTGCACGCAGCCACGCGCCCCCGAGCCGCCCGGGGCCCATCCGGTAGAGGCTGCGCATTCCCGGCTCCACCCTGCTCCGACCCGGATCCAGCTTCCAGCCCCGTCCCACGTCATCGGGCTCCGTGCTCCCCGACGCCCACCTCCGAGGCAGGCTCCCTGTCTGGCTGACCTCAGCTGCGGCTCCGGGGCTCCGGGGCTGGCCCGGTGTCCACAGGTCTGGCCGGCCTTGTCCTGGGTGCGGAGGCCAGGCCCTGACGTTGGCTCCGGTGCTGATGCTCGCAGAGGGCATCCTGCGGACGGTCACAGGACGCCGAGGTCTGCGGGGTCCCACCTCCTGGGAGATGCAGCGTGGTGACCAACGTGGCACAGTCAGCCCTGGCAGGCCGCGCCCCAAGCAGCTAGGACGGGATTTGGGATTTGAGGACAGTTCGGCAGAAGGTCGCACAGCCGCGCTGTGGTTTCGGGGAGGCTCGTGTTCTCAGGGGGACAGTGGAAGTGTTTATGGACCGAGCACTGCGAGGTTTATGGGCGACCATCACGTGGCTTGACCAGAAGCACACACACGCACACGCGCACACGCACACAGACGCCAACCGCCGCGAGCTCCCCGGCACACGAGCCCCCAAGTGGGTTCTGGGCTGTGGCTGGAAGTGCTGCCTGCAGGTCGGGGCACGGTGTGCTCCCCGCCGGAGGACGCGGCCTCCTGTGTGTGCAGCTGTCGCAGCTCCAGGGTCGAATGTCCCGGGCAGGCCAAGGTCGACTGCTACGTATGTCGTGAGCACGTGCTGTCCTCGGTGTTTTCCCAACATCCGGTCACTCGATGTTTAGACGGCCCCGGGGAGTTCCACAGGGAAAAGCAGGTGCCCAGATTCACGAGGGTCCTCGGGACCAGCAGGGAGCATGCGGGTGGCCGCCGGTGCACCAGCTCAGCAGGGATCGCCAGAGCACCCGGGGGTTCCACCCCCTGGCCCCACAGGGGAGCCACCGGCTCTGGAGCGGCTCAGGCTCGGGTGTCGGGCACTGCTGTCCCCGACCGGCCGCACCTGCCTTCCTGGGGGAGGTGGCAGGCCTGGCGCCAGCCTCGGCTCTGGCCAGGGCTCAGCGGCATTCCGCAGTGGCCCCCAGGCCCCTCCTGCGTTTCGCTCTCCTGTTTCCTCACTGGATTGATTTGGGTCCCAGGCTCCGGCCGACTCTCCACCCACGTCCGTGTGATTGGGCAACAGAGCTGGTCCTCTTGATCATAAAACCAGGGAGCTCTTAGACCACTGACTGCTTCACTGAGCCCAAAACGACTGCGGTGAAAAATGCTCATGACTCCTTGTGGGAATAATTCATGAAAGTTTAAAAACTTTCTCGTGGTGATTTTTTTGAGCTCTCAGTTTTGTGACAGGGGACAAAAAATGACCTCGTTCCGCAGCAGCCCACCTCCATCCTGGGTGGACGTCTTGGCAGAGCCATCTGAACGGTTGGGGAAAACAGCCATGTGGGGGAAAGGCGGGATCCCAACTCCTAGTAGCTTCCTCCTCACGCTCACCAACCTGACGGCCAAGGACAACGTCGTATTCAGATGTTGCAAGCTCCTGTCTGCGCAAAGAAATCATTCAAATGGATAATATATGGGAAAGGGCAAGTGGTATCGATGGTGTTTAGGGTGATACTGTGTCAAATGTGGGGAAACACAGGGAAGGTCAGCTGCAGGGCAGCAGGTGCGTGTGTGAGGGCCGCCCAGCAGGGAGAGGAGGCGGGAGGACCACCCCCACCCCACACACCTCGGACCTGCAGGCCCACCTCTTGCATTCCTTGTGCGCATGGGGCTGACCGGCCCAGCCTGGGTCCTTAAGAAGACGGCGCCTCTGTCTTTGCTCTGTGGCTTTCCACGTGGTGCCTCCAGGTCTCACGTGAGCAGCTCTTCCCTCTGATGTCCTTCCCATGTGAAGCGGTTCAGCCCCCAAAGCTGCCCACGTCCAGATCCCCAGAGCCTCTGGGCATGCTAGCTTCCCCAGCAGGAGGGAGTTAAGGCTGCAGATGGAATCAAGGTTGCTGATCAGCAGGTAGGAAGAGGAACCTTCCAGAAACCAAGGATCGCAGAGTAAAGCCTCAACATGATACCGCTTCACACCCACATGACTGGCAGAAGTAAACAAGTCTGTCGATAACAAAAGGCGGGAACTTAAATAGGTCCTCTCATCTCAGAGATGAGTTGGAGATCTATACATAGCCTCCAATTTCCTTCTCCCCTGCCAGCTCACCCTGGAGAAGCTCTTACAAATGAGAATACAGAGACACCAGCAGGACTGTTTAATAGACATTGCTCCCAACAGTGAAAACCCAGAAAATCCTAAATGACAATCAATAAGAGAATGGAGAAGACATTTCTGGGGGCATTTGTACATGGACCGTGCTGTGGGAATTAAGGCGAATGAGTGAGAGTTGTATGCATGCGTGTGGATGGATGAACCACAGAAACAATGCTGAGACGGAACGACAATCAGTGGAACGTGGCTTCTGACCACAAAATTCACGGGTAATGTACCCCTGGAGAGAGGGAGAGGCTCAGCTGGGGTTTCCATCAAGTCTGCGATGTCTGATTTCTTCAGAAAATCTGAGGCTGACGAGAGAGTGTAAGATTTGCTAAACTAAGTAGTACACTATTCCACACATTTACTGAGTGTTTGAAATATTTTATTATAGAAAATTAAAACTGCAATCGTTTTTAAAAAGCAGGTATTGGTGGTGGCCTCTGGGAACCATTCTGAGAGTTGACTATTTGTGGGGCTCATTGAGAAGACGCAGAAGGGAGAAGTGTCAGAAATGGGACCGTGGCCAGCTGAGTACTGGTTCCCCAAAGATATCCACGTCCTAATCGCTGGAACGTGTGCATGAGTCAGCTTACATGGCAGAGGAGACTTTGCAGATGTGATTAAGATCTAAGATAGGGGCAGCAACACAGCAGAAATGCTGTTCCTGACTTCAGTCCCACTCACAAGAAAATCACAAACAAGAATCCATAGACAAGAAGCCTTTGTGAAAATACCCAAATTGAGGGTGAGGCCGAAGAATCTCCCCAACACAGAATAACAAAAAAAATGCACCAGAAGGATAAGAAGAGCAGTTTCACTTTGACCCCATTGCTCCACCCCCAGGCTGGCACAGGGTCCTCCTGGTGCTGCAGTTTCTACAGGCAGAAAAAGAGCCGAAATGAAATAATGCTGATCAGCAATGCAAATCAGTGTGAGGATATAAAACGCACTGGCAAAAGTAAATATATATCAGTGGTCAGATTCCCAAATGTTGTAATGGTGGCGCATAAATCACTTTCAACTATGGCTTAAATGTTAAGAACAGATGTATTAAAAATAACTATAACTGCAACAATTTGTTATTGCATACACAATATAAGGAGGATAACATCCTCCTTACAATGTATTATTGTAACATCAATAACCCAAAATGTGAGGGAAGAGGACAGCCCTAGTGGTTCAGCGGTTTAGTGCCGCCTTCAGCCCAGGGTGTGATCCTGGGGGCCAGGGGTCGAGTCCCACATCAGGCTCCCTGCATGGAGCCAGCTTCTCCCTCTGCCTGTGTCTCTGCCTCTCTCTCTCTCTGTGTGTCTCTCATGAATAAATAAATAAAATCTTTAAAAAAAAATGTGAGGGAGGGCAAGTAGGGCTTTGGTATGCTATCAAAGTTAAGTTGTTGCCACCTTAAAATAAAATTTTATAACTATAAGATACTATATGTAACCCTCATGGTTAAGAATCAAAAATATCATCAGAAAAAGTCACCAAATCACCAACGAAGACAGGGAGAGAGGAAGGAAGGAATGAAAGAACTATAAAAACAGAAAACAATGAACAAAGTGGCAAGGACAGTCCTTACCCTTCAGTAATTACTTTAAATGTAAGTGGATTAAATTCTCTAATCAAAAGACAGAGTGATAAAACTGCAGATCCAATGATATGCTGCCTGGACGAGACTCACTTAAGCTTTAAGGACACACATAGGATGAAAGTGAAAGGATGGAAAAGATATTTCAGGAACGTGGTACCCAAAAAGAGCAGACCTCACTGTTCTTATATCAGATAAAATAGACTTTAAGTAAAATAGACTTTCTGCTATGGTGCTGACCTATAAGAGACAAAGAAGGTCATTACATAATGATAAAAGGATCAATTCATCAAGAAGAAATACAATTGTAAATAGTTTTGTGCCCAACATATATTGCTAAACATACAAGGCAAATACTAACAAAACTAAAAGGAGACATAATCAGCAATACAATAATAGTAGGGGACCTTAATGCCCCACTTTCAACAGTGGATAAATCATCCAGACAGAAAATCAATAAAGAAACAGCAGATTAGAACAGCACTATAGACCAAATGGACCTAACAGACCCATTCAGAACATTCCAGACAACAGCAGCAGAGCGCACTTTCTTCGCAAGCACATATGAGACATTCTCCAGGATAGATCATGCATTAGTCCACAAAGCAAATCTAAAGTTTAGGAAGATTGAAATCACATCAAATATCTTTTCCAACCACAGTGGTATGGAAACTAGCAATGAATTATAAGAAGAAAACTGGAAAACTAATGAATATGTGGAGATCAAGAAACATGCAACTGAACACACCAATGGATCAATAATGAAATAAAAAAAGAGGGGGGTACCTGGATGGCTCAGGGGTTGAGCATCTACCTTTGGCTCCCAGCATGATCCCGGACTCTTGGGATCAATTCCCACATTGGGATCCCTGCAGGGAGCCTGCTTCTCTCCCTGCCTGTGTGTCTGCCTTTCTCTCTGTGTCTCTCATGAATAAATAAATAAAATATTAAAAAAAGAAAGGAATCAAAAGGGAAAGAAAAAATATCTTGAGACAAGTAAAAATGGAAATGTTGTGTACCAAAATTTATGGATTGTAGCAAAAGCAGGTTTAAGAGGGAAGTTTATAATGATAAATACCTTTGTTAAAAAATAACAATCTCAAATAAGCAATCTAACACTACACCTCAAAGAACTACAAAAAGAACAAATGAACCCCAAAGTTAGGAGAAGGAAGGAAATAACAATGATCGGGGCAGAAATAAATGAAAAAGAGAATAGGAAAACAATAGAGCAGATAAATGAAACTAAGAGTTGGTTTTTTTTTTTAAAGATACATAAAATTGACAAGTCTTTAGCCAGACTAACCAAGAAAAAAGGTGTAGGATTCAAATAAATAAAATTATAAATGGAAGAGGAGACATTACAACTTGTATCACAGAAATACAAAGGATCATAAACTCTATGAATGATTATGTGCCAACAAATTGGACACTCCTGAAGAAACCAATTCTTAGAAACATATAACTTAACAAGACTGAATCATAAATAAATAGAAAATCTGAACAGAACAAAAATTACTAAAGAGATTGAATCAGAAATCAAGAAACTTCCATTAAAGAAAAGCCCAGGAAAACATAGCTTCACCTGATTCTGCCAAACATTTAAAGAATTAACACCATCCTTCACAAACTCGACCACAGAGTTGAAGAGGAGGGAACACTTCTGAACTCATTTTCTAAGCCCAGGATTATCCTGATAGCAAGTCCGATAAGCGCACTAAAAGAAAAGAAAACTATAGGCCAATATCCTTGATGAATATAGATGCAAAAAATTGCAACAAAATGCTAGCAAACTGAATTGAATAGCACATTATAAGGATTATACACCTAATCAAGCAGAATTTAACCCTGGGATGCAAGGATGGTTCAACACCTGCAAATACGCCACCAGTAACAAAATGAAGGATGAAAACCGTATGATCATCTCAATAGATGCAGAAAAAGCATTTGACGAAATTTAGCACCTTTCACTATAAAATCTCTCTGCAAATATAGAGTATAAAAGAAACATATTTAAACTTAAAAAGGCATCTATGGCAAGCCCAGAGCTGACATCATACTGAATGCTGAAAGGTTGGGAGCTTTTGCTCTAAGATCCTGAACAAGATAAGTGTGCCCACTCTCAGCATCCTTATTCAACGTGGTACTGGAATTTCTAGTCAGAGCAATCAATCAAGGAAAAGAAATAAAAGGCATCTAAATTGGAAGGAAGAAGTAACCCTGTCTCTGCAGATGACATGAATTTATAGACAGAAAAAAAAAACTCCTGCAAAAAAATGTTAGAACTAATGAACTCAGTAAAAAAGTATTGCAGGATAGAAACTCAACATAAAAGATCAGTTGTGTTTCAATATGTGAACAATGAAACATTTTGAAAAAATAAACCAATTTCATTTCTAGTATCAAATACAATAAAATACTTAGGAACAAATCTAAACAAGGAGGTGAATGATTTTTACATTGAAAACTATAAGACTGAACGAAAGAAATTGAACAAGACACAAACAAATGGAAAGATATCTTGTGCTCATGGATTGGAAGAATTAATACTGTTAAAATATCCAGATGACCCAAAACAATCAACAGATTCAATGCAATCAAAATTCCAATGGCATTTTTTTCACAGAAATGGAAAAAATGCTAGCATGCATATGGAATCACAAAAAATTCTGAATAGCCAACATGATCTTGATCAAGATGAACAAAGCTGGATGCATCACATTTCCTGATTTCAAACTGTATTACAAAGCTATGGTAATTGACACAATATTGGCATAAAAATAGACACACACAGACTCATGGAACAGAATCCAGAGCTTACAAGTAAACCCACACATATATGGTCAACTAATATTTGACAAGTACACTGAGAACACATGATGGGAAGAGGATTATCTCTTCCATAAATGGGGTTGGAAACACTGGATATTCACAAGTAAAAGAATGAAGTTGGACCCTTTTAAAATACTACTCACAAAAATTGACTTTAAATGAATTAAAGACTTAAAGACCTGAAACAATAAAATGCCTCGATGAAAATACAGAAAATGGGATCCCTGGGTGGCGCAGCGGTTTGGCGCCTGCCTTTGGCCCAGGGCGCGATCCTGGAGACCCGGGATCGAATCCCACATCGGGCTCCCAGTGCATGGAGCCTGCTTCTCCCTCTGCCTATGTCTCTGCCTCTCTCTCTCTCTCTCTCTCTCTCTCTCTCTGTGACTATCATAAATAAATAAAAATTAAAAAAAAAAGAAAATACAGAAAATCTAGAGTAGACATGAAAGAAATGGAAAATATTGTCAAAGAATTACCTCAATTAAAACACCAGATTCCCCCTCCGCCATCTTAAAATTGGTAAATCATCCTCGATTATCCAGATGGGTCCAGTGTAATCATAAGGGAAACCATAGAGATAGATACAGAGATTGGTGAGAAAGGAGGAGGTGAGAGAAGTGGGGAGAGACAGAGAGACAGAGACAGAGACACAGAGAGACAGAGGTGGGAAGGTGACCTGGCTGCTCACGGGGTCCCCCGGGGATGGCGAGCACGCAGGACACGGCCGACGTCGGAGACACCCATCTCGCCACGTCAAGCCACACAACCAAGACGTTTCTGCTGCCCCCCCCACCCCCGGGGAGTCTTCAGACTGACTTAGGAAAACCATTCACAAGGATCTCAGTGCTCCTCTTTTAATCAAAATTCTCTGCTGTGTTGTTCAAATACGAATCCAGTGAGAAAGCCAAATACTAGTAGAGGTGAGAAAGATGTGAAAATGATAGAAATCCCCAAAGCAAAGCGGTGAGCCTCAGACACATGAGTTTATTTTCAAAAGCAATTGTCTTCATTAATTTTTTAATCCATATTCATAAGGAGAACGTGCGGCTAGAACAGTGATGTCCGACGTCCCGAGGCCCCATTATCCACCGCGAGGAGAGGAAGGAGGGCGTCTCCCAAGGCCCTGGGAGGGCGGCAGCCGTGCTGGCGGTGGCCGAGCTGGGCCCCATGAAGGAAGGACCCACTGCCCCAGCCCCGCGAGGGCGGGCTGTGTCTCGTGTTCTCTTCAGGAAGAGGTAATGTCAGGTCGTTAGACGGGAAGCGCCAAGGGCGTGTCCTGCCCTCCCCACAGGTCAGAGCACGGGCCCCGTGTCATCCACTCACAGCTTCTCTTTTCCCTTAGTGGATGAGCTGAAGGCTTGAAAGTCTCCTGGGGACCCCCCCAACTCTGGGGTTGGGGGGATAACCAGAGTGTTGGGCTGCCCCCTATGGCCGACCCATGGTGTCTCCATGGTCAAAGGAGGAAATGGGAGGGAGGATAAGTCACATTGCAGAGCTGCCAGAGAGCCGTGGGTCCTTCCGCAGCTTCCAGAAGGCCTCGCTGAGGAGATACAGCAGCTCAGCTGAGCCGGTGCTGGAATGTCCCACGTCCTCCCGACCATCCCTACCTCCACACCATTATTCATGCCATTTCCCCACTGGGGACACCCTCCAACCTGTCCCATGCTCAGACTGTCACCGCGTATGTACACTTGAGATGCGTATGGCTGGCAAAGTCTACGCTGCCTCCTGTGGTAAGATAAGGATGTGAATTCACTGCCTTGTCCAGGATGTGGGTGGAGGTTTGGTTTCCACTTGGCCTTCCCCAATATGATAGCCCTTAACCTTTGGGCCAAGGACCCAATGAGGGGGCTGCACCTACTATAAGCACGTCAGTCCCCATCACTTGGTTGGGAACTGGGGCCTGTCCACTGGGTGGCACCATGGGTCCGGTGGATATACCGTAATCCAGGCTCGGGCTAGGACCTCACTTATTACCTGACTCCCATAGGCCCTCTCTAATTTGGAGGCCACAATGACTCTTCATGTGCTTGGGCATCAGGGGCAACCCATATGCTGTGCCCAACGGTCCCTGAAACATCTGGGTCTCTCCTTTCCCTGGTGCAGAGCTGTGTGAGCAAATGGCACAGGTCCCTGTGGTGAAGAAACGGGAATTCTTACCGTGGGTACTTACCCTGGTGGTGCTGGAGCCTCCATCTGGGCAAAGGCTTGTGAGTTTTTACAAGACGACAGTCTGACCTGGCCATTTGGGCCTACAGGGGGACAACCCTGATGGGCCAGCCCCACTCAGGGACTCTCAGTAGATGAGAAGCTTGGTGGTTTCCGTCTGCCTCTCCCCAGCTCGGGTCCGCAGCTGTCCATCACTGATGAACGCCCTGCTTGGAAATCCCATCTCCACATTTGTTTCCAGAGAACCCAACTGTGACATCTACTTATGGAGATGCCAAGAAAGGGCTAATCTCAGGGGGACTGCCTGAGCCAAGGGTCCAGGTACCTGTAACTTCCTAAGGAAGTGCTCCTGGAGCTGGGAGGGGGGAGGACAAAGAAGAAGCTAACTTTGGCAGAGCCCCGGACTCAGGCTGGTCCCACAGGCAGCTCCAGAACACGTACCCCTCACTCATTGGGGTCCACCCTGCCTCCAGGCACAGAGGCCAGCAGGCATCCACACTTGCTGGACATTGGCTACAAAGAGGGGGACAGTGGGTAAAACTGTAGGCACCCCCAGCTGTCTGACTGGGGTGGGGGATGATGCCCTCGTGCCCATGGGCAGCCTCTGAAGGCCTGGTGAGCCTTGAAAGACATCGGAGGGGTGGGTGGGGGTGACGGGGCTGCAGGGTTGCAAGTTCAGCACGTGATTCTGTTGCTAACGACATCTCAGGTTTGCCCTGACTTTACAGGTCCTCAACAGTAGGACCAGAGGCCCCTGGGGAAAAGCAGAAGGCAGATTCCTCAGGAGAGCAGATCAGTCCTATGCGGAGGTCTCCGTGTGGCAGCCAGCCAGCTCGGCCACAGAGGCTGTCCCAAGCCCCCCCGGCCTCCTGGGGACAAGCGGTCAAGGCTCCAGCTCAACACCAGAGGGTTTAGCTGGATGGTTTGTCACTGGTTTGCAGGTCAAAATTGCTCACTCTCCTGTGTGTAGATACAGTTGGAGCAGTGTCATCACTGCCTGCTGCCCTGACCTTTTCTGTCCTTGGGAAACACCCCTAAGGCCATCCTTACAGACCAGCCTCATGGGTGCTTGCAGGAAGCTGGTGCCACAGCTGGGGAAGAGGTCAGGGACCGTAGCTCGGCTCTGGCCCAGTGATGTCCCCCAGGCTGTCGGTTCTTCCTTTACATCATGCAAATACCTAGACTTGCATCAGCACCGTGTAATGGTTTTGCCCTTTGGAAGCATTTTCCGAGGGCATGGTCCTTGGGGTTCATTTTGATGGGTCTTGCAATCAGGGTTGGGATGACCTAACAGCTTCAGGAAGGAAAGACGGCCATTACCGTAGACGATGCATGTCACCCAAGGCCGGTGTCCAGTCCTGCAGCCAGCATGGCCACCCCTCTCTGAGTCTTCCCTAAGCATCAGGATGATGTCTTGGGAGACAAAAATGTGGCTTTGTTGAAAGTTTCCATTTTCAGCGAGTGAGATCTGACTTTCTGCTAGGAAGATTTTTGAAATCTAGATGGAACCTTCTCGGAGCAGGCAGGAGCAGTCCAGCCTTCAGGTAATCCACTGAATCAGGTTGTCATCCTAAAGCACAGGCACACGTGCTGACACTGCACGCATGAAGCCAGCGCTCCAGCACAAGAGTGTGATTATTCAGAACCCGGTGGGGAAGTGTGGCCCATAGGGAAATGCAGGGAGAGGCTGCAGGCACCACTCCCCACCCCTGCAGCCGGCGTTCCAGTGAAGTGGGAAGTGGCTGTGCTCACACAGAGACGGGCTAGGTGAGGCCTGGCGTGGGAAGTGGGTGCCTGCACCCGGGGAACCAGGCAAATAACTGGTCAAAGGAGCCATCCAGACAGTCCCTATTCCCACTCACGGCTTGGAGACAAACCTGTGCCAATAATCAGAAACGCTGGATTTTGCCTGGGAGGGCAGTGGGCCCTGTGGGAAGTGTGTGTGCATGGCTTGCCTCCAAGAACCTGGGCTCTTGCAGGACCCTAGGGACTGAACTTCTGGCACCTTTCTAGGGCGATGGCTGTAATCACATGCAAATCCAGCAAAAATCGAGTTTGTTTCCAGGGATTGTATCCATTTCATGCATTTTTAAAAGTAGTTAACTGGCTCTAGTTTTGAAATTTCCCAAAGTCTGTTATTGGAAACAAAGCAGTTATCACACAGCAAATAAAGATGATGATGGTGACGGTGGTGATGGTAATGGTGATGAGGGTGATGGTAATGGAGGTGCTGGTGATGATAGTGATGGTGATGATGATGATGGTTGATGGTGATGTTGATGGATGGTGATGATGGTGATGGTGATGATGGTGGTGAAGATGGTGATGGTGGTGATGATGGTGATGGAGGTGATGGTGATGATGGTGATGATAGTGAGGATGGTGATGGCGATGGCGACTGCCATGGAATGCCCACCTGCATCAGTGCTCTGGTGAACGAAGGAGGAAGGATCTTCTAAGAGAAGGGAGTGGTCCAAAGCACTGACTATTACAGACAAGTCCAGTGGGGAAAGGACCAGGAAAGGACGCAGGGGCTGGGCAGCCAGGAGGTCCCTGGTGGTCTAGGAGGGAGGTCGAAGGCAGTGGACCGGTCAGTAGTTGACAGGACATAGAAGTGAGAAGTTAGACTATTTTTCAGGCTCATCTGTTAAGGGAGGAGAAGTGGCCCTGAGCTGCCACTGAGGTTCCTGGGTCCATGAGGAATGTTTTCTAGTGCGGGAGAGGCTTGCATGAGTTTAGTTGTTAGCAGAAAGAGCCAGAAGAGAAGGGGTGATAAAAGTCCAGAATAAGCAGGGATCCTGGACTTGCAAGGTGCCTGGAGGTAAGAAGAGGTGGCATGTGGGCACAGCTGGGGGGTCAGCCTGGCCCAGCACAGGGCCCTCTATGGGAGGGAGCAGAGGGACAAGACCCAGGGTGGACTCGTGCAGGTCATGCCACCAGCAGGGACAGCGAAGGGGAAGGAGCTCCTGCCCGAGGCCTCTGTTTATTATTTTGAATTCTGTAAAGGGTGGTGTGGTCACAGAGCAGCCCTCCGAGGGGTGTGCAGGGCCAGGCTGGATTTGCAGACAAGCAGCTCTGGTGGCACCAGCCTGGGGGCGGGGGTTGCATTTCTGTCCATAGTTCCCCGAAGCTGGGGCGCAGGGGTGGGCAAGGCAGGGGCAGCAACGTGGCGAGGTCAGGAAGGTGCTTGAGTGGTGGTCGAGGGTCTGGGCACAGCAGGATGGAGGAGGGCGTGGGGAGGAGTCAGGAGGTCAGATCAGGGGTGGCAGGAGGGGCAGGGGTCTGCGGAGCCTGGGCTCGTGGGCGGAGTGGGTGCTGCGCTGAGCGTTCCAGCTGTACCCCGTTAGTAGGACTGCACCCACGGCCCTGTTCCACACGTGTGAATCAGAACCCGGGGGCTGAGGCCCCACCTGATTTTTTTCTTTTTTTTTTTTTTAAAGATTTTATTTATTTATTCATGACAGACACAGACAGAGAGAGAGGGAGAGGCAGAGACACAGGCAGAGGGAGAAGCAGCCTCCCTGCAGGGAGCCCGACGTGGGACTCGATCCCGGGTCTCCAGGATCACACCCTGGGCTGCAGGCGACGCTGAACCGCTGAGCCACTGGGGCTCCCCCCACCTGATGTTTTTGAAGCTCCCCAGGTGTGTTTGATGTGGGCTGAGAACCACCAGGGAGGGGCTGGTGGGCTCCAGTGGGGTTCGGGTGAGCACTTGTGGATGGGGAGCTGGGCGGCCGTTGTCAGAGGTCAGTGGGGAGCAGACGGCCAGGCCCCCCAAACCCCCACGTGACTTGGATGGGCCCATGAACCTGCTTGTTTCCCATGTCTCTGGGTGACAATGGTGCTGCTGTCCCAGGGACCTGACACTGAGAAGCACCACCGGCCTAGGGGGCCACACGCTGCCTTCCCCGTGCAGGGGGATGGGACCGGACGGAGGAGGCCTTGGCGTCAGTGAGCAGGGTCAGCATTTGGCCGTCGCGTGGTTGAGCTCAGGGACCAGCGGGGCTTTACTCCAGGGTCTGCGGTGGAGTGGGAGGCTGGCCGCCTGCTTGCGCCCCTGGCCTCGTCACCGATGGGTCTCCCCTGTGCCCGCGCTAACCTGCGGGACGCGTATGATGCAAGTCCCGGTCCGGCAAAACCGCTGAGATCGCCTCTGCTCTCCTCGGGAAGGAGCTGAAGGCTGGGGCCTCGGGGTGCGGCGCGGGCGGGACGGGGCCCCCTCCCGGCTCCTCCTCGGCTGTCCTCACACGGCTCTTCTGCAGGGAAATCAACCCAACCGCGTGGCTGTGGTTAGGAGAGCAGGCTGCCTTCCTGGGAAAGCAAAACACGCGGGACGACCCTCTGGGACTTGGTGAAGCGACTCCCATGGGGCATCCGCTCAAACGCTAGGCCACGTGCACGGCTCCGCGGCGGACATGCACCGACCCACTCGAGCACACGGCAGGTCACGCGGCCTGACCACCACCCACTGCTCGGCCTCCCCAAGGAGCCCAAACTGCATTTGCTCCCACAATAGGCAACCGCACATGCGTTTGAATACCCAGGTGGTCACGCAGACTCAAGCCTCAGCCAGGACGTGGTCACCCACGGGAGCTCCCAGAGTGACCCCCGAGGGGGTGAGCTTTGCGTGGGAGCGGGAGCCAGCACGTGTGTTCAGAGCCGCAGGGAGGGTGAGCAAGCGCTCAGGGGCAGCTGGGCTGGCATGGGGCGAGTCGTGGGACGCGGGGCGGGACGACGTGAGCAGACCCCTGCGATAGCCGGTGGCCCAGGTCCTGCTGGGAGCAAATGGAGGGTGTGCTGTGGGGTCGGGGGCCGCTGGGGGGCCAGGTGGGGCTGGGGCAGAGCCGGGGGGAGCCCAGGACACGGGGTGAGCGGGGCTGGACCTACAGGCTCCGGCTGCATAAGGGGGAGTCCAGGTTTTCGGGTTTCTCTGGGACGCCCCGGGCCTGGGGCTGGGAGAGCCGTCCTGCTGGACGGTGGGTGTCCGTCCCCGAGGGTTGGAGCCCACTGGCATCTTCAGGGAGGCCCTGACCTGGTGCTGTGCTTATGTGCCAGCGGGGCATGAGTGTGCGGGTGTGTGTGCACGTGTGTGCTCATATGTGTGCTCACACGTGTGTCAGAGGGGCGTGAGCACGTGCATGTGCGCCCTGGGTGCGCCGAGCGGCAGGCTGCAGGGTCCACCTGCGGGGCTTCCTGCCTCAGGCGAGGCCTGGCTGGCACCAACGACTGCATCGGCCCGGGGCGCTCGGCCGGCCTGCTCGGGAGGGCAAGATCATCTAGGTCCGGGCACACTCAGGTCAATGATGCAATTCAGGCTCGACCTTGAATTGCACGTCTGCTCTGGAGGGGAGTTGGTGACCACACGCGACGCGACATGCGGCCTCCTCCCGGCACTGACGGTGTTTAGGGCATCGGGAGCGTGGAGGCGCCGGCCTCCGTGGGGCTGAGGCTGGGACTGGCCACTCTGAGCCGCCCTGGGGGCGGGGGCCAGGCGTGTGGGGGGGCAGACGGGGCGCGGCACTGGTGGCCCGAGTCCCCAGGCTGCACGTGCCGCGGGGTTTGCCCGACGAGGCCAGGGAGCGACGATGGGCTCCGCGGCCACCAGGCCAGGTCCCGGGAAGACAGGCTGCTGGAAACCCGGTTTCCGAAATAACCAAGTGACTGCCCCAAATTTACCGAAGCACAAGTTTTAAGGGTGGTCTGGAGGGCGTCTTCCTGACTCCACTCAAGCGTCACATTCCTCTCGAGCACGTGGCTGGCGGTCACGCGCGTGTGCCCCCGAACGTGGTGACGACACTGTCCCGAGGAGGCCAGGCCGCGCGGCGCCAGCCGGTCCTCGGTGGACGGAGCCTGTCTTCACGCTCTGACAGGAAGCGGATATTTGCGGGAAGCACGTGCGCGTGCTTTGGTTCATTTAGATAATTGCTCATTAAGCAAATTGATTTTTTCTCCTCTTCTTCTTTTTCCCCAATCGACCCGCTGCGCCAGCCTGCCCCAGGTACGGGCGGGCGTCTGCCGTGGCCTCGGGGATCCGGGGTCAGCCCCACAGCAGGTGCCGCGCCCCCACTTCTGGGCGGGGCTGCCTGGAGGGTGAGGAGGGCGGGGAGAGCAGGGGGGCAGGTGTGGGGGGTCTTGCCACAGCGGGAGACCTGCAGGGTGGGAGGCAGGGGGTGGCTGTCGCTGGGGCCCCCAGCGGGCTCAGAGGTCGTGCCCACGCTGTGGGGCCCGAAGCAGCCTGGGGAGCAGCCCTGGGCCTGAGGGCGTTGGTTGTGAGGCAAAGGGGTCAATTGTCCACAGACAGATGTCGTCCTCGGTGGGGACACTCGGGTCGGAGGGGAGGTGCCCGGGTCATCCCAGGTAAGCAGTGAGGGGGTACAGGGGTGTGTGTGTGGCTTGACCCCACGCCCTCCAACCCCTCACCCCCCTTTGATGTGACATCATTTTAAGTCGTAGGGATCGTTCTAACGGGGTGCCCAAGTGAGGATCCCTGTCTTCTGAGTGTCATTTTCTTTTCTTTTTTTTTTTTCAGATTTTTATTTAATTCCAGTTAGTGAACCTACAGGGCCATTGGTTTCAGGAGGAGAATTCAGTAGTTCATCAGTTACCAGGAGACCCAGGGGCTCATCAAAAGTGCCCTCCTTTCTTTTTTAAATGTTATTTAAATTCAACTAATTAACATATAATGTATTATTGGTTTCAGGGGTAGAGGTCAGTGGTTCATCAGTCTTTTTTTTTTTTTTTAAAGACTTTATTTATTTATTCATGAGAGACACGGAGAGGAGAGAGGCAGAGACACAGGCAGAGGGAGAAGCAGGCTCCCTGCAGGGAGCGGGACGCGGGACTCGATCCCAGGTCCCCAGGATCACGCCCTGGGCTGGTTCATCAGTCTTACTTAACACCCAGCGCTCACCCCATCCCACACCCTCCTCCGTGCCCCTCCCCCAGTGACCCTCAGCGACCTTCTGGTTTGTCTCGGGCTCTGAATTTGTCTTGTTTCATTTCGCTCTCCCTCCCCCTGTGGCCTCTGCCTTGTTTCTTCTATGCCCCGTAGGAGTGAGACCATGTGATAGTTGTCTCTCTGATGGCCTTAGTTCACTCGGCATCATGCCCTCTAGTTCCACCCATGTCGCTGCAAAGTGTCATTAATTTTCCTCAAATGTATATCTAAGAATGGACATTTTCAAAGATGATGACCGACAGGCTGGGGCACAGATGTCCACCTGCAGAGGAAACCTGTGGGCAGTTCTACACTCGTGAGGTCTCGGGGACGGTCCCTTTCAAGGCCGCTGTAGCCTCTGAGTCCCAGGATGGGGCCTCCGGCACCTGCACCTGCCATGGGTTTGTTAGGCTTCACCTGCCTGGATGCCCAGGCTCTGACGCCAAGGCCTTGATGTCCAGGTCCCGATGTCCAGGCCCCCATGTCCAGTCCTTGATGCCCAGGCCCTGATGTCCAGGGACACAGAGTGCTCCCATCTGTGGCACGTGCTCCCCAGCTGTGGACCCGATCACATCACTGGTATTTCTGGGAATAATGGCTCGGTGGTTTCTGAGATATTTCTAAATCCCTGGGGAACCATTTCAGTCTTCAGTGAGATTCGGTTCTGCAGCAGCTTTGGGGGGATTTGGAATAAAGCCACTACGACGGCCTTTGTAAGAGCGGCCGGTGGTTGCAGAGCGTCGTGCCCACGGGTGTGTGGGGTCTCCATGCCCGCTGGGCCCTTCAGTGGACACTTGAGGTCCGCGTCCATGCAGACGTCGTAACCCCGACCCAGTGATCCTAGTCAGCACGACTCTGTGGGGCTGACCCAGCGCTCCCGGCCCCCAGCCCCCAGCTGCCCTGGGTTAGGCCGCTGCCCCGGTGAAGCCACCGCACCGCCAACCTCAGCCGACGCGAGCTGCCCGGTGACCGGAACCCCGCCCGCTGGTGTGACGTCCCCGAAGGCAGCCGCCCGCAGTCCACGCTCTGTTCCTGGGCAAACCTCCCAACGCCCGGTCCGGCTCCCACGAGGGCCCCTGCGTCCTCGGGCCCCCACACAGGCTCCCCTCCAGCGCTCGCTCTCCGCCCGCGGGGCTCGCTAGCTTTGCCGGCGTGGGAACCTCTCTTCTCCCTCGTATGGTGAGGTCGCGGGTCCAGGGCACGGGGTGCCAGCGTCCTTGGTCCGTGTGGACAGTGTCCTCTGCCTTCCTGAGTCTCTGGGGCGAGCGTGTGGTCTTGGCCGGCCCCCTCCGCCGCCGTCACCAGCAGCCCCGCCGTGGCCATGGGCACGAATCCTTTCTAGAAGGGCAGTCGGCCCGGGGCAGATATATCCCTGGCAAAGTTGTGTTCCGTGAGTTTTCCGCCTCATTTCTAGAAGGAGCTGCCCAGGATGGACATGCACACGGATGCCCCGGTTTCCCTGCTAGCCCCGCATCTTCAGCATTTGCATCTTTTGACCATTAGTCTCTCGGTATTTTTTATGTGTATGAAATAATTAAAAAACAATCTGTACCCTTGATGTTCAGGAAAGATACAGTGTAATACTTTGAAATAACGGACACGCAGCTCATTTATCTGACACCTGTTCGGGTCACGGAACGTTCATCCACATGGCATCGGCGCGATCATCTGTGCGTGTCTCGCCTCCGTTTCATTCGCACGTCGCAGGGCTGGTCCGCTCTCCTCCCCCAGCTCCTTGGGGAGGGCACGTCCTTCCCAGCTTTGTGGCCGGACATTGTCCCCCCCGCAGAGGGCGGCTGCAGGGCCGGGCACTCACACGGGGATGTGCGGGGATCCAGCCTGCAGTGCGTGTGCGACCTGTGTCGTGAGCCGGGGCAGACCCTAGGACGAGGACGGGGGAGGTGGTCTCACGAGTCACCAGCTGGGGACGGAGGTCCCAACAATGGAGACTCCATCGTCCGTGGCACAGACTGTGGGCAGAGTTGTCCTCACGGGCCTCGTGGGGTCACATGGCCGGTCTCGGGCTTTGTCATAGGGCCGCTCCCAAGGAGGCCGACTCCTCATGGCACCCACGGTCCTCATGGGGGCTCAGTGTGTGGGGTGACCCAGCCAGGACCTGGAGGGCCCAGCGCCCAACCAAGCACTCGCAGGCCGAGAGGGGACAAGTGCGGTTAGGCCGCAGAACAGGGCTTCTGGCTTCGGGTCCGCAGGCTCGTAGTGTCAGGCGGCCCCTTGGCTCCATGGGAAAGAGGAGGCGCTTGTGCTTTTAAAAATTATGGACGGGGCGTCGGGGTGGCTCAGTGGGTTGAGCGTCCGACTCTTGATTTAGGCTCAGGTCATGATCTCGGGGTTGTGGGATCGAGTCCTGGTCGGGCTCCCTGCTCAGCGCGGGGTCTGCTGCCCCTCTCCGTCGCTCCTCCCTCCGCTCACGGGTGCATGCTCTCTCTCTCTTTCTTCCTCTAAATTAGATAAATAAGTCTTTTAAAGAATTATGGAAAACACTGTGGAAAGGAGAACAGCTTTGTATCCCCTAGAGTTTGCAGAGTGGGCGGACTTCCCATCAGACTGAGGCCGACAGAGTCACGAAGGTCCCCTCAGGGGGACTGGAGGGTCGTTGGGCACATGTGCCCTGGCTCCGTCCGTCCTCTGGGCACGGCCTGGACACTCTCTGAGAGGCTGGGAGGGGGATGTGCCATCCTGGTGATGCCGGACAATGTCCCCACCTGGCAGGGCGAGACTCTCCCCTGCAGACCTGTTCGGGGAAGAAATGGACCCGTCGGCAGTGGAGGCGCAAGGAGCAGCGCTGTGTCCTCACCAGGTGCCCTGCCGACAGCCCGTCGGGGCTTTCACGTGCTCGTCCCCGACGGGCTTTCCTTGGCTGGAAAGTCCAGTAGGACCGGGTACATCCCTGAAGGCCCCTGAGCCTCTGGTGGGGGCATGAGGGACAAGGAGCCACGTTCCAGCTCTGGGGCCGGCCCTTGAGCTCCCCGGCGAGGACTAACGGGGTTTCCCAGGACAAGCCAGGGGAGGCGCCTGGGCCTCTAAGCCTCTTCCCAAGGTCGCTCTGCCTAACTGTGTGCGGCAGCGCCCGGGGGGCTTGATGCGACAAAGGCCAGTGAGAGTCGCCCAGGGGCAGGGACTGTGGCCGGTGCAGGGCCTGCCCACACATGCCCGGGCTGTGCTCAGGAGGCCCCCGGAGGCCCACGTGGCCGTCAGATGTGGGCACACGAGATGCGTCTGCTTTCGGGTGGAGGCTCTGAGGCTCCTCTTCCTCCCACCGTGACCTGCCGTGTGCCCCACGCTGCCCTGGGGCCAGAGGGTGACGATGGGCAGTGGAGCCTCTCCCCATCCGGAGAGAGCTGGAAACCTGCCTCTGCCCATTTCGTGGGCTGAGATCCGGGGGCTATATCCCACTGTCCTCAAGAGCTGTGTCACCTGTCGCATCCTAAAATGATGGTTTCTTTATAAAAAGGCCAGTTCCCCCCCCAAGGGAAGGTGCGCTCAGGCCAGGTGGGCCGCTCCATCCGGCTGAATGCGGGGCCGCAGAGACCCGGGCGGCTGCTGCCTGGGGGTGGAGGGGCCTGGCTGCCATCCGGTCGCAGAGCAGGACGGGCAGGGGGAGAGGAGGGTTTTCGGGAAGTCCGGGCAGCCGCACCACAGATCCCTGGGCAGCCCGGGTGTGGAGGGCTCAGGCGGGCCCTCTCCACTTGAGAGGGAAAGAGGGGTGGCTGGTGAGAGGGTCCCCGGCCCCGGGGACATGGGCGAGACCCTTGGGACAGCACTGGGCCCTCACACCCGTGCTGTGTCCCCGTCTGACAGGCCCCCTCCAGCGGGGAACAAGGAACACCCGCCACGCTCAAGGGCACGTGCAAGGCCTGCTCGAGCCGCGCGTCCATCCCTCCGGGCGAGAGCGTGCAGAGGCCGGACGTCTTCCTTGGGCAGGAGCCTGCCTGGAACGGGATGTTTCCTCACCCGATGTGGCACCTGCAATGGGATGACGTGGAGCAAGGGCTCCGCGGGTGGACGCGAAAGCCCTCGTTCGGCCCTAACTGCGACTTCATGGTCTGAGTTAGCTTTCTGATGAGATGCGGCCTCAGGGGGACGTTTTCACACATGGCGAGTTTCACAGGCACCAAGTTTCCCGTGAAATCTGTGCAGCCAGAGGCAGCCGCACAGGACGCAGCTCATCCCGTGTCGTCCTCGGGGCGAACGTCAGTAAACAATGCTGGTTAAAGTCCTCCAAGACCTACTTAGCAGCAGGTGCCTGGGCAGCCTCCTCAATTGGTGGAAGGGCCCCCCCCAAGCAGGGCTCTCCTCCCGCCGCTCCCCGCTATCCAGCCCTGGCGGGGGGGGGGGCGGGGGGCTCCCTGTGTCCCTGCGGGGCGGCCCCAGGGCTCGGAGGAGGGATCGCCCCGGCTCTGGGAGCAGCTCTTCCTTCATCTCTGAGCTCCGCGGAGTGGTTTCCGGGGCTCCAGAGCCGTGGCGGGGCCCGGTTCACCCGGAGCTGCCAACCCCTCGGAGCCCCACCATCTCTGACTTGGTCTCAGTGGTGCCATCACCTCTGGGGACAGCCCGGCTGCCCCACCTGCACCAGGGGAGTGAGGGGAGCCCCAGACTCCTCTGCAGAGGTGGCGAGGCAGGCGAGAGCGCTTACAGCAGCTGTCCTGACCTGAAGACGAGAGGAAGGCCGCAGCAGGTGCACGGCCCTAAGACGGGTCTGGGCCTGAGGGCCCGGCTGTGCCAGCCGACGACAGTGGCCGGAGCCCGAGGTTGTCTGGAACAGAGATGCCACAGAGTTAACGTGCACACCCGGCTGCCGCCGGGGCCTCCGCTTTCCCAATGGTAGCCACCCGGGTCATGCTGGTGCCCCACCCGAGGGTGCACCTCGACGGCCACCCCCTCACGTCCGGGCCGTCCAGGTAAGGGCGCCAGCGCCTACGCGGGGCCACTCACATTCAAGTGAATCAAGCGCTCGGTCCCTCCGGGACTCCAGCCGCCCTGCTGGCCGGTGCAGGCCGTATTTCCGACCGTGAGCACAGTCCCTTGGAGAGGGCCGCGCGGACTGTGGGGCTTCGGTGACAAGCGTCTGAGACGATAGGCCGACAGTTGCTATGTCAACTGCAATCCAGTTGTGTGATTCAATTATCCTAAGAGTGTTTGGATGTAGCTTGATTAAGAGTCACACCATAGAGGTATAGGGGAAAATTAAAACAGCTGTTAATTTAATTTGAGTCCATATTCCTAGAGAACTGATGGTACATTGGGAATTCTAATTAATCTCCTTTCTCTCATTTTCCCCTCGCGCCGGCCGATTACAGCCTGACAGCCACAGGAAGACGGCGCCGCTTCCCGGCTGATGCTGGGGAGACTCGGGGCGCAGGCCTGCACCCGCGGGGACCCGTGCTGCCCGTCCCAGGCCGGTGGGCCGCCCGGGGCCCGGCGCAGGTGTGTCCCTTCTGTAGGAGCCCCTCGCCGTCACCTGGTCACCTGCTGCGGGCCCCACCTCCCAAACTGCTGCGAGCTCTGCGGCCGCTAAGTCGGCCTGTCGCTCCTCTCCTGTCACATCCCGCCTTCCACAGCTGCTGAGAAACCCGTGTTTTGTTTTGTTTTTAAAATTAATTTTTAATTAATTATTTTTATCTTTTAAATTTGTTTTTATTGGAGTTCAATTTGCCAGCATGTAGCATAACACCCGGTGCTCATCCCGGCAAGTGCCCCCCCTCAGTGCCCGTCACCCAGTCACCCCATCCCCCGCCCTCCTCCCTTTTCACTATCCCTTGTTCGTTTCCCAGAGTTAGGGGTCGCTCATGGTTTTGTCTCCCTCATTTTCTCTCCTTTCCCCTACAATCCCTTTCACTGTTTCTTATATTCCCTGTGTGAGTGAGACCATATGACGACTGCCCTTCTCCGACTGACTTACTTCACTCAGCATCACACCCTCCAGGTCCACCCACGTCAAAGCACATGGGGGGTCTTGGTCCTTTCTGGTGGCTGAGAAACCCGTGTGGTTTTCACCAAGCTACCTCGTCTTAAGAAGGCACATCATGGCCAATGTGAGAAGGCAGGAAACGGAAGGGTGAGTCAGCCCGAAAGGGGAAAAAAACTGATGTATTTGCAGGCGTAGGATTGAAAACCGAGGAAAACTCGTGAGGAATTAGTGAAACTCATTAAAGCTACACACATACACACAAGTTCAGTGATTTTCTTTTAAATTTTGGATTATTATTATTATTTTTAAAGACTTTATTTATTCATGAGAGACACAGAGGCAGAGACACAGGAAGAGGGAGAAGCAGGCTCCATGCAGGGAGCCCGATGTGGGACTCGATCCCGGGATCCCAGGATCATGCCTTGAGCCGAAGGCAGATGCTCAACCACTGAGCCCCCTAGGAGCCTGAATTTCGGATTATTTTTGATAAAGAACTTTTCTCTATAACAGCAACAGCCAATTAGCTCCTGTAACGAGATACGCCGAGGTGGAAGCTGGGAGACTGGCCTCCCCGGCCTCGGCAGGACAGGGGGACACGACTCCCTCATCTCGGGGTCTCCCTCTGCCTCGGGGCTGACACCCCCCCCAGACAGACACTCCCTTCACGTCCAAGATCAGCTGGCTGACCTCGGCACCGACTGACCCCCGGGTCCATCACCGTGTGACCCTCACACATCTCAGGTGAGAACTGTCACAGTGAACGGTGACGCCGCCTCCTCTAACGGAGGGACGAGAGATCCCAGACGGGAGCCTGTGGCGCCTCCTTCCTGTCGTACCACTGGAGGGTCTCGGGTTTTCTTGCACAGGATGCGGCGAGGCCAGTCCTGGGACAGACGGGCCTTGTCCGGAGACCAGAACCGCGGCCGCCCCCGGTGCTGCGCGTTTTGGGAGAACACGGGCCGCTTTCCTTCTGCATCTCAACGTCTCTGTGCTGAGGTCTGGACTCGGCCCTTTGCCGTGGGGGAGCCGCACCCACGCTTTGCCGTGACAAGGAGCCGTGGCCCACCTGGGCTGAGAGGGGACCGGCAGCCCAGGGGGCAGGGGGCACGGCCCGCCTCCGCGTTCTAACTCGGAAAAGTGAACCTAGATGTGGGGGCAACACAGCGACGACACGGGAAGCCTCCCCAGGGCCTCAGCCACGGGAGAACCATGCGGAGGAAGGCGCTGCCCCGCCTCGGACTCGGACTCCGTCAACAAACAGCTGCCTGGGCCCTGTCCCCTGGGGCCAGTCCGCGCCGCAGCCCAAATTCTGGGAAGTGCTAAATATTTCGCATTTGCGTGTCAGACGAGCCCGTCACACGGGGCGGGGTGTGGGCCCACGGCGGGCCCCCCGAGGAGCTGGCCGTGGGGCGCCAGCCAGAGTGGGCGCGGCCGGGCTGAGCAGCTGGGGATGGGGCCGCGGCCTAAGGCACTGCTTTCTCTCCCGAGTTGATTCTGCTCTGGAGCCATTTCCTTGCGCTTCCACACCTGCCCACGTCGCTCACTAGTAAGTGCCCGGATCTGCACACGCCGCAATTCGCAGTGTCCTCTGTCCCACGTGGGCTGGTGCGCCGGTGGCGGAGGGGACGTGGCGAGGGGGTGCTTCAGCCTGGCCTCCAGGGGGCCCAGGGGGCCCGCGCCTTGCCCACGGGGTTGGGGGACAGCCCAGGAGCCCTGCGACCGCAGAATTAGCTGACGACGCCCGAGAGCTCGTTCCTGCAGCTGAACGGCTTAGCGCGTCGCCTCGCGGCCCGGTGCGCAGACCAGCGCCGGCGGAGGGCCGGAGCCCGGCTGGATTGGACAGATTCGAGCTGAGCCCGGACAGTCATCATGGGGGGGGCACTTCTCGCAGATTTCGGGGCGCCTGTGACAAGTGCCCCCGGGTGAGCCGGAGTCCGAGTTGCTGAACGAGGACGGTGTGCTTGTGCTGCGTTAAAACACTAGGAACGTTCTGGAATCGTGGAGTTCCCATGAGAACAAAACGTCACCCGCTGAAAATCCAGCACATGAGCCGCGTCCTTGCGGCGACCTCTCCACCAGGGTGACGCCCACGGCCTGGAGGATGGAGCCACCCCTTAGCCCAAAGGCACCACATCCCGGGAGAATCCACAACAGTTTCCCAAGGCGGCCAGGGCTTGTTCTTAAAAATGGACAAACGAGATGCCGGCGCAATATTTTGCATTTCCCGGTGTGGGGTCCAGGCACCTCTGTCCCCCTGCTCCGCTGCCCGGTCGTGGCCGTGAGACAACCCCTCTGCGCCGTGCAGGAGGCCAGTCCCGCGTCCCAGGGCGCACGGCTGGTGGCACTCGAGCGGGGCCCTGGTCTTCATCCCAGCGCGCTCCCTGGAGCTGTCACTGCGGGGTGGTCTTCTCTGCCTTTAAGGAAAAACAAGGAAAAAATAATACAAATTATGTTTGCCAGGCTGAGGCTTTAAAAAAGAATCTCTAGTAACTGTAATCAGTTTTATCAGAAATCACAGAAATTCTGCGGACGCCGTGCGCCGCCGTGTGTATCTGAGGAGGCCCTGGCACAGGAGAGAACAGGCTTCGCTTGCACCCTCGGGGCTCCCCGGAGCCGGCGGGCCCTGCGCCTCTCGCCTGCATCGCTGAGCCCTGGCTCGTCCCACCGCCGGGTGCTCCCGGGGACCTGGCCTTCCCCCCGGGGACCCCAGCTAGAGCCGGACAGGGCGGCCCGCGGCCGGTCCTTCCCGACACCTCCTAGCAGAGGAATTTATTGTGCGAAATGATCGCTTTTGGGTCCATCTTGAAACGTCAGGGGATGAGGACAGCTGTGAATATTTACAGATGCTGGGAGCCACTTGCAGGGGGTCCTCAAGAAGAGAATCATGGAAGGCAGAGGGGCAGGGGGAGCCTGCCTGTGCGTCTCAGGTGGAAAATCTCCGCAGGGAGTGGATGCGGTGGTTTGGGGCTCCCGGGGGCCCGTCAAGGGGCCTGTCGGGGCCGTCGGGGGGCTTGTCCGGGGGCCTGTCCAGGCCTCTGCTAAGCGCTCAGGGGCGGGGCTGGTCCGGGGAGGGTTGAAGCGCACATCGCCGCGGCTGCGTGCATCCGGCTGCCTCGGAGCCCCTCTCTCACACCCCATCTTGCACTATTTAGGAGGCATGATTGTGTGAAGAGCTCAGTGGGCTGGAGGCCTCGGCGGGCTCAGGGTGAAGCGTAGGGACACGGCGATGTCACGGGCAGCTCCAGGCTGCGAGCGTGGTGCTGGACGCAGGGGGCAGGGCCCGGCCTCCCACACTGGTTCCCCGGCGGGGAGGACCCGTGGCTCCAAGAACGTGCAGCACACAGGGCTAGAGAAGCACTTTGTCCCACACCTTGTGCACACACACACCTCCACACCCTTGTGCACATACAACTCCACATCCCCTGCACACACAGTCCTCATGCCGCTGCACACTTCTGCTCCATGCACAAGCCTCCCCCTCAGATCTCTCTGTCTCTCATCTTCCAAGTCCTCTCCTGTTGGGCCCTGGTTCGCTGGCTGCTGCCCAGGAGCCTCTGTACATTCTCTGCTGGGCTATGTCTCCCTCCACAGAAGGGGGTGCCACATACCCTTCCTTGGGGGAGGTGCTCTCTCCAGGCTCCTCCTTTGGGGGGGAGGTGCTCTCTCTCCAGGCTCCATCAAGGCCATGCCCAGTGTGACAGGGGTGCAGCCACCATCAGTGTTTGACCCGATCTGCATTCGAGGCCAATCCACCGATTTCTCCTTTCCCTCCAGGTCTTACAGGATGATGCCCTGTATGGGGTGGCTCAAAGTGGGGGAAGGGTGCTGCTCACTGTCACGCGCGCTGGGGGCGACAACCGTCCAGGGATGAGGGTAAGGGAATGAGGAAAAGAAAAGAGACATAAACAGAGTGGGAGCAGGGAGACATATGGCCGGATTCAGCCACCATGCCAACTTTATTTGTATTATTCACTCTTTTATAAAGCAGGGTTGTTTAACAAGCAGGATATTTTAAGCTTAGTTCTCCAGACATGTCCTTTCACGGTAGACAGCAACAGTATGCGCCCTTGAATAGATAGCTATAGTATGCGTCCTTGAGCCACAAGCCCCTCAACAACAAGGGTGAGACACGTGGGCCGCGGTTGGAAGAGTCAACAGAGAGCCATTGCTTTAACCAGTTTAGCCATTGCTAAACCATTGCTTTAATGGAGCCATCCATTAACCCCTTCCTGGCACGCGGCTCCCAACAGCTCACACAGTGGTGGGTGACATGGAGGCCACGCCACCTGTTCTGAAACTGGCTTGTGCTTTCCCGCCCCATCGTGCTGACACCCCCTCCTCCCTTTTAAGAGGATTCCTGCTGTGTTTGAGTTTGTGACTTGGTGGGTTTGACAGACCCACCCCATGGTGGCCAGTTCCAGACACCGTCGCTTGGTGACCCATGGCCAGACATTCCATCTGCGCAGGGCCAGGGGCATGGCAAGAACAGTCCCGAAAATGTGCTTAACTCTCAGCTGCAGGCAGCAGTTCATCTGCTTTGTCTTCACACATACTGATTTCATCCACAGTATCTAATTTGTTGTTAATCCCACCTTATGTATGTTTTTATTTCATATATTGTTTATTTTTTGAAATTCCCACTTAGTATCTTTCATCTATGTCCTGATCGTGGTTCAGGTTTTGTTTATATCCTCGGACATATTTGTAATGTTTATAATAGTGGTTTTTATATCCTCACTGGCTAGTTAGTTCTAATCACTTGTCATTTTGGGGTCTGTTTCTATTGCTTGAGATTTCTCTTGACTGAGGTCATATTTTCTTGATATTTCACATGCTTAGTAATTTTGAGTGGTCCTCAAACATTGTGAAGTTTTCATTTTTTTTAAAAGATTTTATTTATTTATTCATGAGAAACACACACACACACAGAGGCAGAGACACAGGCAGAGAGAGAAGCAGGCTCCATGCAGGGAGCCCAACGTGGGACTCGATCCCAGGACTCCAGGATCACGCCCTGGGCTGAAGGTGGCGTTAAGCCGCTGAGCCATCCAGGGATCCCAAGTTTCCATTTTTACCGCAGGGTTCTGTTGAATTCCTTTAAAGAGTGTCAGGCTCTGCTCTGGATGGCAGCCGTTTGTCCAACAGTTTGGCCTTCTGAGGGTTGTTTCTGAGCTTTGACTGTGCAGTCCTTGCTCTAGGACAAAGGATGGGGGCCCAGCCCCACTAAGGAGTAGCCTTTCTAGGACTCCGCCGAGCGCCCTGTGCATCTCAAGCTGTCTCCATCCTCTTCCTTTCCCTCTGTGAGCTGTGTGACCGACCTCTGTCTGGCAGCTCCTTCCTGCTCTTGTGGGGTTTCACCCACATGTGTGCAGTTCATTGTCCAGCCAATGCTCAAGGGTCGAGGGTCCCCTCCTGTCCACTCTGTGGAGTGAGAACCCCTCCAGAGCACCTCTCTGCACATCCTCCTTCTCCCTGGGACTCTGCCCTGCACATTCCAGCTGCTGGGACCCTATTCACGTAGAAGTATGACTGTGTGCAAGACCCCTCCCAGTGCCAAGTCGTGGGAACTGCCTCTCCGCTATCATCTGGGAAAATTGCAGAGCTCACCTCTGGTGTCTCCTTTCTGCAGGAGCCGGTACCTGCTACCTATTGTCCAATATCTGAAAACAGAATTTCATATATTTTGTTGGGTTTTCTATTTGTTTTTGCAAGGAGGTCAATTCTCAAGGCAGCTAATGCTTCATGGGTATAGAAGAAGCCTACTGGGTAAAGAGTTTTGTTATTTAGTTTGCCTTTAAAAACAACATTCTTTCCCAGTCTGCCTTATTGGCCCATACTCTCATCTTGAAGAACAAAGAGTGCAGTCCCAAGGGAGCTGCTCGTCCTGCAGCAAACCTGCTCTGGGTTGAAGTTTCAGCCCCGACCACGTTGCACCTGGAATTCATCCGTCTGCTCCCTTTGTCAGATGGCGAAGCTCACAGAGGATGGGGGCCAGGACTTGTCCATCTTTGGACTGCATCATCTGACAAGGCACCTGGCAGGCGTGTCTATGCAGCAGGCCATGAGAAACAGGGGTGCTTGTTGGAGTCCACCCGGCCTGAGGCAGGGACTGAACCAAGCCAGGCGCTCCCACATCTGTGCAAAGCCCCCCACCCCACGGGGAGCCAGCCTTGCTCCAGCTTTCTCCACACACCAAGCACATGTGGGATTCCTCTGCCCTGGGGCTCTTTTCTGCAGACAAGGCCTCTTGGAGAGGTTCCGGCCACCCCAGGAATGTGAGCACCTCCCTGGAGGAGGTGGCCAGGCTGGTAAGGAAGACTAGATTGAGGTTAGTGGGTAGCGCTGTGATCTGCAACAGGGTGGACACTGAAAGATTCTGGGCATGACCTTGGCCCGCAGTCGGCTCCCTGGACCACACACAGCGCGTGGGGGCTTTCCTGGCCCTTAAACCTGCGCATGGTGAGCTCCTGACCCGTCACGTGCTCCAGGAGCCACTGGATTCTTCCCAGTGTGAGTGCAGGGTTGGGGACTCTGGGGGACCAGGCAGCGGACGCCAATCTCCAGCACCGTGGATGGGGCATCTTCAGGCTGCGTCCTTAATGCGGGGTCAGAAGGAGCAAGTGGCTGCTCTCAAAGTGAAGCAGCAGAGGGCCGAGGGTTGACCCTGGTGTGCTCCTGAGGGAGCAGCGTTGCCGATCGTCACACCTCGGCGGGATCAGAGTCTGGGCCCTGGGTTCTGATGCGGGGGGCTCCTCCTCGGCGGGGCAGGTGCACAGGAGATGGGGTCCCCTCTTCCGAGGACCGACGGGGGGCCTGAGGCCTGCAGAGGGAGCCCGGTTTGCTCAAGGCCCACAGCCTTTAGGGGAAATGGCAAACCCACAGTCGCCCCAGGGCTCTCTGGTCAAGGAAAAGGCAGGAACGTGGAGCACTGTGGAGGCTGGCCTGGCCCACGCGCAGGAGGCTCCTGGTGCACTACAGTGGGGGAGAAGCCTTCAGCCAGCCAGCCGCCAGCCGTCCTGTCACCCATTTGTTTTCCCGCATGATGCTTCCTGAACACCTGCCCCCCTGCCCCCCACCCCCAGCTGCTGCCCCGGAACCAGGGTAGGTCCGGCAGGGAACAAGGAAGACAGACGAGCCTCCTGCTCTGCTAGGCTTCCACTGAGTTTGGAAGTGGAAAACTTCCACTTCCACGGTAACAATGGCCATCGCCACCACCATGGACTGAACGTGTCCCCCCCGAGAGTCACAGGGTGGAGGGCTGCCCTGCAGTGGGATGGCGTATGGCAGTGGGGCCTGTGGGAGGCGAACACAGTTGGGTGAGCTCACGAGGGCAGGCCCTCTCGCCGGGTTAGCGCCCTCCCAGGGGACACGGGACGCAGAGGGGCTCTGCGTGCTCGATGAGGAGGCAGCGCGAGGGTGGCCTCTGAAAGCCGGGAGGAGGACCCCACCAGCACGTGGGCACCTGCTCTCAGACTTCGAGCCTGGGGAACTGGGAAAACAAACTCTGGTGGTTTAAAGCCACGCGGCCTGCAGTCTGCGGCCTGTCACTGTGGCGGCAGCAACGGCTAAGACGCCCCCGGCACCCAGGACCACGCGGCAAGATTTCCACTTCCGAGAGCAAAAAATAGTGCTTGGCCAGCCTTTGTTGACGTGTATGTGTGTGTGTCCATGAGGTTTAAAATCAGATTTCAAAGGCATCAGAAATACAAACCAGAGCTTTTGTCTAGTGAGCAAGCAGTTTTAAGCATAATTTGCTTACATGAAAGCTCCGCACTCAGTGGCCCCTGTGTCCTGTCACCAAGGCCCCGGGCTTCGTTCCAGGTCCCCCGTTCAGAGGCGACACATGCCTCCTCTCCTAACGCCTTCCCAGAGCCACTGGTGTCCATGCGAGAACCAAGGGTGCAAGTGCTGACGCCTCGTTGATCGAGGAGACTTGGCAGCTCAAGTGACCGTCCACCCGAGGTCCTTGCACGGTGACAAGATCTCTGGCCAAGAGGCTTCGGTCTGCTCAGCACTTGTGGATTCCAGGGGCAGGAGGGACCATGGAGCTCGTGGGGTCCAGCGTGGCATCATAGCCGAGAGGAAACAGAGCAAGGTCAGTGAGAAAGGGGGGTTTGGAGGGTCTCGGGTGGGTCATCCTCCCGCCGGGGCTGCGTGGGAAGGGCCAGGACACCCGCTGCCCCAAGGAAGCAGCACCTATGGGTGTGGCTAACGTGCAAACACCTGCCTCAAGGCTGAAGCTGCGACAGGCAGTGTGGACGGTCCGGGGACCCAGGGGATGGGCTCTTCTCCCCCGGGATGAATCAGTCTGAGAAGTCATCTAAGACTTTGAATTTTTTCCTGCTTTTCAAGCTCCCAGCGATGCTCCTCTGTGTCACCTCTCTGGGTAGCTCAGCGATAATGATGTCGACGGTGGCAACCTGGACGTGTTTTCGGGCGAACATAGTTTTTCATTTTCTCCGTGGTGAGCGTCCGAGATCGCTGCTGACGCCTAGTTGAGTAGGAAACTGCCTGGCGGCTTCCTGGGAGGCCGTTCCGTGTCCCCGCTTCCCCGCCGCCCACCGCGGACGAGGGCTCCCGTCTCTCGGCACCGCCGCCCGCGTGGGGGGTGTCACCGCGAACCCCAGACGCGCTGGCAGGTGGCGTCTCCCTGGGCTGGCGAGATGCGTTTCCCCGGCGCCCGGGGACACGGCGCGTCTTTCATCTGCTTATTGGCTCCCTGGGCTGCGCCCTCCGTCGGCGGAAACTCTTCACGTCGTCCAGCCTCTACCTGGATGATTTGCTTTTTCCCTCTTGTGTTTTGAGAGCTCTGTGTGCGCTGTAGGTACTCACCACTGGGTGGATGTGTCACTTGCAAGTATTTTCTCCCAGTCTCAGGCTTGTTTTTTTTTATTTTTTATTTTTTTATTTTCTTGATTCTTCTCAGAGCAAAAATGTTTGATTTTGATGAAGTCAGATTTACTCGTTTTTGCTTTCATGGTCTATGCCTTTGAAGTTGAGTCTAAGAATCCCCGGCTAGACCTAGTTCCTGAAGATTTTCCCCTACGTTTACTCTAAAAGTGTTATGGTTTTATATTTTGCATTTAATTCCATGACCCATTTTAGCTAAATTTTGTATAAGGCGTGTGGCTTATGCCAAAGCTCCCTTGTCTTTGGACTGTGGATGCCCAATCGCTCTAGCATCGGTTATGGAAAAGGCCATCTTTCCTTCTCTTGCACTTTTGCCAGAAATCAGTTGGATGGTGTTTGTGGGCGCGTTCCCGGGTTTCCTGCTGCGTCCCGTTGGTCGATGCATTGTCCCTCTGCCGACACCGGGGCTCGGCTGCCTTAATACGGATTGCTGGATTCCCCCTGCTGCATTCTGTTTTCTTTTTCAAAATTTGCCCTATTTTAGTTCTCTTGGCTTTCGTACACAGTTTTAAATTGACTTGTTTATATCTACGCAAAAGTCTTTTTTTTTTTATCTACACAAAAGTCTCACTGTGACTTTGACGGGATGTGTTGACTTTGTGTATCACCTTGGGAAGACTTTACACACCTACTGTGCTGAGCGCTTTTAATCATGAACATGGTATGTCCCTCCGCCTGTCTGGACCCACTTCCTCTCCTAAAACCTGTACATGGTTTGATGGATTCATGCCTCAGGATGCCGTTTGTCTGAATGGTTGTCAATGGTAATATGCCTTTTTAAAAAAATCTTATTTTATTTTATTTTTTACAGAGCGTGAGTAGGGGTCAGGGCAGAGGGAGAGAGAATCCCCAAGCGGACTCCCCACGGAGGGTGGAGCCTGACCTGGGGCTTGACCTCGTGACCTTGAGATCACGACCTAAGCAGAAATCGAAAGTCTGACACTCAACTGACTGAGCCACCCCGGCGCCCCTGGCACTGGGTTCCTAATCAGTGCCTGTGTATTCACTGCTTCTACATACAAATACAATCAACTCTTGTGTATTTATGTTGGATCCTGAGGCCTTACTGAACTCATTTATCAGTTCTAAGAGTCTTTTGGTTTCTTTTTTTTGGAGGAGATTCCTTGGGATGTTTTTTTTTTAATATGTAGAAAGCCATGCTACCTACAAATAGAGTCTGTTTCTTTCTTACCTGCATTAAAAAAATGTATTTTCTTTTTATTTCTTTTTATTATTTTATTATTTTTAAAGATTTTATTTATTTATTCATGATAGACAAAGAGAGAGAGAGAGAGAGAGAGAGAGAGAGGCAGAGATACAGGCAGAGGGAGAAGAAGGCTCCACACAGGGAGCCCGACGCGGGACTCAATCCCGGGGGAAAAAATGTATTTTCTTCCTCCCCACTGACTTCCGGCCTCACTGCTCTGCCTAGAACCTCCAGCACCATCATGCATAAAAATGGTGAGAGGGGTCACATCTCTCCCCCCGCAATCTTAGCAAGAAAGCATTTGGTCTTCTACCATTGGCTTTGACTTAGGCTGTATTTTTACAACATTATTTGAACTAACTTATAGTTGACCCCCATTCATAGAGTTTTTGTCATGAATTGGCGTTAGATTTGTCAAATGCTTTTTCTGCACCAGGTGATACGTCAGATTTTCCTCCTTTGATTTATGGGCATGGGACTCAGTCAGCCTGACTTCAGCTGCGGACTCAGCCTTCCACGCGGGGGACAGACCTCACTGAGTCATGCAAGGTGTGGGATTCTTTTTACACAGTGTTGGTCTGTTCCATAAATATTTTTTCTTTTTTTTTAAAGATTTTATTTATTTATTCACAAGAGACACACACAGAGAGAGGGATACACAGGCAGAGGGAGAAGCAGGCTCCCTGTGGGGAGCCCGACGTGGGACTTGATTCCAGGACCCCAGGGTCATTCCCTGAGCCGAAGGCAGATGCTCAACCGCTGAGCCCCCCCGGTGTCCCTGTTCCATAAATATCTTGATAAGTTTTACACGTAAGTGGGTGAGACTCTGGTTTGTATTTTTATCTTATACGTGATTTTGGTGTTATCTTTACCTGGATTTTTGCATCAGGGTGATAGTGTCACAGGATGGATTGGGAAGTGTTCCACCCTCTGCCCGTTTCTAGAAGAGATTATGTGGACTTTGTGCGAATTCTTCTTTACACGTTTGGCAGGATTTTCCAGCGAAAGCATCTGAGTCTGGGAGGTTTTTTCCTTTGATTTTTTTTTTTGGAAGTTTTTGAAATTACAATTTCAATTTCCTTAAGACTCATGGGGCTGTTCAAATGATCGATTTTATGATTAGATGAATTGTGGTAGTTTGTGTTTTTGAGCAATGGGTCCATTTCGTGGGGTTTATTAGATTTTCCGCGTGCAGTTATGAGTTATTTACCTCGTTGTCTGCTTTGCTCCTGACGCTGGTCATCCGTTGCTGGTAAGAAAGTAGACAGCGTATAGTTGGGTGCTGCTTTTAAATCCACTCTGCCAATCTCTGCCTTTTAGTTGGTGTATTTAGACCATTTCCAGTTAATGTAACTGCATTTTATTACTTGATTTCTTTCATTCTTTTTATTTTTAGTTTTTATTTATTTTTTTAATTTTTATTTTATTTATTATTATTATTATTATTCCTTGATTTTTGTTTGTTATTCAGTTTTTTGCTTCTGTTCTCTTTTCCCTTCTCTTCCCCTCGGTTACTTGACTTTTTTTTTTCCAACTCCATTTTGGTTTATTCATTGTGTATTTGAGTGTATTGCTTTGCACGGGGGAGGGAGGAAGGTGCACCTGCAGCCCCCGGCGGAGGGTGGGCCCGGGGTTACAGCCTCACAGGGTGGTGTGCCGGCTCCACGCTGGACTTCTGCTCACGTGGGTGGATGTGAGTCCCCAGCTTTTCTGTGACATCTGATGGCAGTGGAGGGGTCATTCTCTCTCTTGCTGGGCTGATGCTTTTCTGGTCCTCGTCAGGAGGGACCGGGCTTCCCTGGGGCATTTGACAGTGTGCGTGTCCACTGGTGTTTCTGGCTTGCCGGCCCCCTCAGCCCCAAGCCTGTGACGTGTGAGGAGGAAAGCCGAAGGGACTCGCCGCCGGGTCCCCCCGAGTCCTGAGGCCCCCAGCTGGTCCACTTTCTTCTCTCTGCCTTCCGGAATCTGCGTAGGCTGGTTTCACACAGTGTGCAGCGGGTTTGGTTGTGCTTAGTGGGAGAAATAGGGAAAGTACGTCTACACCATGTTCCTGCAAGTCCTGTTTCGGGTGTTTTAATTCACTAAAATTGCGGTGCTTTCTCACCCGGCAACAAAGCTGGTACACATCTTCCTGAGATATTTTATTAAGCAACTTTGATTTTATTTGAAGCTGAGAAGTAGCAAAAAATGGCAATATTATGTCTCCTGGTGTTTCCTATAGAAGATTAACGTGATTGAGATGAAAAGGACAATGACATGCTCACATTTGGGGTCAGTATAAATTTAAGAGAAAATTCGCTCCCCTGAGCACTAACCACAGCCACACGCTCTCAAAGAACAAACCCAAGCAAAGAACATCCTTTCTTGAATATGATTTTGGGGGCATCCCAGCACCGGAGGAGGCTGGGGATGGGGTGGCGTGGGGTGCGGCCGCACAGGGAGCGCGTTACCATTCACGGAGTGTGTGCGGGGCTTGTCAGCCAGGCACCGGGGCCGGGGTGGGCAGAGAAGACCACAGGGGCTGAGGCGGGTCCCTAAAACAAGACCACCCCCCCTCCGTGTGCTCCGGGGACGGATGTCCCCCCAGGCCAGGGTAGGCTGCAGTGTGCCGTCTGGCCAAGCAGGCGTCCTCCGTGGCTGTGTCTGCCTCCACGCCGGTGGTGCTCACCTGCGCGTTGTGACGCACGCTTCGTTCTAGAAGCTCTCAGCCGGCGAGCCCACAGCTGATAGACCCCATGGGTATTGAGTGTGCTAATTGCAAAGCCAGCCCTTACGATGCTTTGTGAAGCCGCACATCTTGTTATAATGGACGAGGCTTGAACGGAGGGAGCCTGGGGGCTCGGGTCACTATTGCTGGGAAGCCGAGTCAGCCACTACTCGCAACAGATCCAGAGGAGGCTGAGCTGGCCTCATCGCCACTGGCCTCCCCATGGCTCAGAGCTCAAAGCTTTGCCCCCAACGCCCCTGGATCCATGATCTCCACAAGCTTTCTTGGGGCCTGTAGGCAGCCCAGGCCATGCGTCGGGCCTGGGGAGTGTGGGGGACGGTATGTGGCTCCTTGTCCTCCAAGGGTCACAGTCAGGATGGCCCACAGGGAGGGAGGGGCCTGGAGAGGTGTGGACAGAGCCCCGAGGGACCCGGACACAGAGAGGAGAGGCCATGTGGGGATGGAGGCAGAGACTGGGGGGGACAAGCCTGCCGAGAGCTGGACGCAGCAGGAAGGAGCCTCCTCTGCAGCTTTTGGAGGGACTATGGGCCTGCCACAGTCAGAGCCCCCGCCTCAGCGCGTGAGAGAATGAATTTCTATTCTTTTAAGTCCCCCGGTCTGTGGCACGTTGTTATAGCGACCCCAGGGCCCTAGCACAGGCATGTCTTTACAGCTGGGTAGGCTCTGCGGACACCAGGAGGGGCTCGTGAATTTCCCGCCCATTCACGGGTTCACCTGTTTGCTCGTTTGTTCTGAAAACCTACTGGGTGTGACCAGCAGGCTGCGGCCGGGCAGGCGGGGGCAGGGACAGAGAGATTGAGAGAGAGAGAGAGAGAGAGAGAGAGAGAAACACAGCTCCGGCTCCCGGATGCAGCCCGTTTGTTTGGGAGGGAGGACAGAAGCAGAAGGAACTGAGACAAGAAGGGCCTGGTGCCTCCTGCCATTCCCGGGAGCATCCGGAGGTGGGACCCGGGCCTTGCCCCAAGGACATCAGAGCGTCCGACTGGCCTTCACTGCGGTCACCATGCGTCCTGCGGCGCCAGCGTCGGCGGCTCTGCGCACCTGCCTCCAGTGCACCTGCCTCCCGAGCTCCGACCCCATCCCGTCTGCTCCTAGTCCAGGAACAGCAGGGCTGCTGCTCGGTTTTTTTTCCTCAATATTTTGTTTATTTATTCATGAGAGACACAGAGAGAGGCAGAGACCCAGGCAGAGGGAGAAGCAGGCTCCCTGCGGGGAGCCCGACGTGGGACTCGATCCCGGGACCCCGGGGTCACGCCCTGAGCCACAGGCAGACAGTCACCCGCTGAGGCCCCAGGCGTCCCCAGGCTGCTGCTCGCTTCTGAAGATGCTTCCTTTTCGTGTCTCTTTCCATCAGACGGAATCCGGGGGCTTCTCATCTCCGGGGGAGGACCCCCAGGACGAAAACCACCACGCGGTGCCCTGTGGGCCTAACTACGAGCCCCCATGACGTGGGTCATCGCCGTCTTACGATGCACAGAAACTAAGGCTTCTAACGGAGCCTCATGTGCACCAGCCGCTGCACGAGGAGACCTTACAAGGGCAGCTCGGGGGCCTCTCCCAAGTGGGGAGAACTTCAGGTGCAGCGGGTTTGGGGCGCAGCCCACAGCTCTGGTGGGAAGACCGTCCCGCCCCAGCCCCTCTTTGACCAGCATAGAAAACTCCCTGATCGACGACGCTGATGCTCTGAAGCGGCCAGATGGGGTCTGCGGCCCACCTTCCTTCTGAAAGTTCTTCATTGCGCTGGTTTTGCGTGATTGAAAAACCACTTCCCTTCTTTCTGGCCCCCTGAGCATGTGCCTAGCTTTCTCTTGGTCCCAAGCTCCAGCAATCCCTGCCTCCCTCTCCCTCCCTCTGGTCGCTCTGGCTGTTCCACCTAAAACGGCCCTCAGCCTTGCTTGGCTTCTGTTCCTCATACTGTTTCTAGGCCTTGCTTTTTTCTCTGCCCCAGGGCCTTTGCACATGCCTTTCCCTTTACCCAGAAGGCCTTTGGTCCTCCCTCATCTGGACTCCAGTGTGCAGATCTGCAAACATGAGGACCCTTCCCCACTGACCGGGGAGGGGGGATGCCTGTGCCCTGTGCCCTACTCCCTGGTCCTGCCATTGGACATTAGGATCACTCTGCGCCCTGCTCCGGAGCCGGCCCTGCCTGGTGAGCTGCGTGGCCCCGGCCCAGGACGGATGCGCTCGCTGAGAGGCCCCGGGGGTACCCGCCTCCCCAGCACTGCTCACACATCACCCCCCTGGTACAGGCACGTTAGTGCATCCTCCTGGCAACAGAAATCATAGTATCACTGCAGTGAAATAACGAAGGGCTAAACATAATGTGAGTTTCAGGGACACTTTAAAGAAAATGATACATTAAAAAAAAAGGAAAGTAACTTTTAGAAAGACAACAACCGCCTGGAGAAGCAGGGCTCTTAAGAGTCGGGAAAGTAATCGAGCAGCAAATTACACCTTCCAGATGGTCCCGCTGCTACCGCGGTCAGAGCCGCAGGCGCAGCCCCACGGAAACGACGGGGTTGGGGGGGTGGACGGAAACACCGTTATCCCCGGACACGTGGATGGGAGGACGGGGGAAGCGCGGATGGGAGGACAAGGGGACGTGTGTGGGGGGACGTGTGGATGGGAGGATGGGGAGACAGGAGGACGGGGGGGGCAAATGGACGGGAGGACGGTGAGGGGGGAAGTGTGTAGCTCTCTCTGCTGGGGGTGGGGGGCGCTCACCCCGTGGGTGAGAAGCAGCATCTCCGCAGGCCGGGTCCCCGCCTGCCTGAGTCCCGGATGTTCACGGGCAAATCCACCTGCTGAAATCAGGCCGTGCTTTCCAGCCGTGCAGGCGAACTCCAGAGAAAGCTGCTGACGGTGCTGGGGACGGGGGCCCGTCTTCTCCTGGACACGGGGGCCCGGTCGTGACCCCCCCTCCCGTGCCCTCCCCTGCGCCCTGCGCTCCCTCCACCCCAGGCTCCTGCTCTCGGTCAAGTGGAAACCCTCGGGGGCCAGGACACTGTGGCTGGAGGCCCCAGCAGGGCTGCTGTCCCCGCTTCCTCACCCCATGGGGGTCGTGCGTTGGATGGGGTGCTCCCCCCCACCCCGCTGACAGGGGCCGCCACCCAGCCAGGTCGTCTCCAGGCTCGCCCCCAGCCGGAGGTGCCAAGAGGTGCCCAGTCCCGCCCACTCCGGACCAGCTCCCCTGAGGCCGTGTAGGCACCGCCTCTTCTCCCTGGGACACGCTTGTCCCTTTGTGCGGCCTCCGCGGCCATCAGAGACGGCTCCTGGGGACCCGACCTTCCCGAGGGGGCTGTGCCTTCCCTCACCTGCCACGCTGCCCCCTCCGATGCCAGTTTTCTTCAGTGGGCATCCCCGGCCCGTGACGGAGCCCGGCACACTGTAGGTTCTCAGTGAAAGGGGGCCTCTGCCTTACATTTACAAATAATGCAGATTTTGCTTTGTTTCTCCATAAAGTCACCGTCTCTGCACCACGACGCAGTAGCATTGACGAAACGCTGCCTTTGTGCTTTTAGTGGTATTTATGTTTGGTCGTCAAGTCGCTAAAATCGGGTGAAGGCGCAAGAACGTGGCCCCAGCTGGACGGGACCCTGCGGGACCCCCGGGGTTGGCAGCAGCCGACAAGGCCTGGCTCTGACGGGAAACTCGGATTCCAGCCGGGGCTCGTGAAGCTCACCCGCCAGGGCCCCGGTGCTGTGCGCACCGAGCGCTTCTGCAGACGCCCCGGGGTGCCCGCGGGCCTCGGGTGCTCAGCGCACCAGGAGGTGCAACGGCTGCGAGGCCTCGGCCTGCGCTCGGGGGCCCACCGCGTCTGCCTCCCTCGCTCTGTTCGGAGGCAAGTGGCGCGGGGCCCCCCACCAAAAATGATAGGTGAGCTTCGCATTCACGGAAAGGCTCGGGCCGTGTTTGCTTCCCAGCGAGGCACGGCCGTCTGGCAGCGCGGGCTTGGCGTCCACGTGCGTCCAGGGCTCTGCGGGGCTCCCCTGGGTGGTCTTGGCGGCGGAGGCCGGGGTTCGGAGTTGAGAGTTTGGGGTCGGGGTCAAGGAGGGGCCTGGTCCTCCCCGCCCAGCGCACGTTGTCCCTCCCGTCACTGCCTCGTGTGCCCGGGAGCTGCCCGCCACGGGCAAGGGTTCAGAGAACGGCTCCTGCAGGAAGAGAAGCACAAAGGACGTGCCATTTCCCAGAAGGGCAGTTCCCGTGGGGGCGGGGGGCACGGCTCGCGGTTAAGGCTCCTGTGTCACGGGCCCCATCTCTGCCACCTGGGGCCTCCGTGGGTAGGAGGGGGCAGAGGGGGCCACATTTTACGTGATTTAAAGGAAACGTTAAAAAAATGCAGACCTTGAGGCATAAACCTCACATTTAAGGAAATGTGCCTAAACCAAAATAAAAAGTGAAATAACATTTTCCCATTGGAAAGAAAAAGGGCTGCAAATAAACAAGGAAATAAGACCAACCGGCATAGAGCAAGGTACCTCCTGGATCCCTTGGAACAGTTTTAAAGGCAAGGCAATAGTGTATTTTATTTCAAAATGATCAGTTTTTAGTGTTAAATTAAACATCAGCTTGCAAGGGAGATTCCGTAGTGCCAACGATCCCGCTATTTTAGGATAGACACAACCTGACAATGGTACCCTTGTTTTAATTAAACCCAGAGACCCCGCCGAGCGGGGGGCTCCCTTTTCTCAGGGATTTCCATTAGCAGGTGCTCCGCGCTCACGGGTGAGAGGAAAACGCGTTCACGGGGAGAGATTGGAATTAAATTGTCTCCACAGGCTGCTTCACGCTCTGCATTTTTCAGCACTGAAAATCCCCCCCCCCCCCCCCCCCCCCCCGCCGCCCGCCGACCCTGGGTGCCTTTGGTCCTCCTCCGTCCCAGAGTTCCCAAGCACCATCTGCAGGCACAGCCCCTCCCCGTCCTGCTGCAGGGCCCGCAGCTGGGGCTGGCTCCCCACCCCCCCCACCCCACGCACACCTCCTTGACGTCACCTGCACGCCGACCCGTGTGGGCAGACGCGCCCGGGCACACATCGGCCGAGCGGTGACCTTGACCACTGACCTGCACCCCTAAGCCCGGGGCCCCACAAGGGTGGGGCTTTGCAGCAGCCGCTCAGGCTGCGAGTGGCCGGGTGCACCTTCCTCCGTTTCTGGGGGCGCAGAGCTGCTCTGGGCCGTCCTTCAGCGAGGGATTATTCAAGGGCTTTCCTACCGTCTCTGAAGTTGGACACACCCGACCCAGGGGGGACGTGTGGAGCACACACAGGAGAGCCGAGCAGGAGAGCCGCCTGGTCACCCACCCTCGGCTTGAAGCCCCACAAAGCCTCGGTGTGACAAGGAGCCCAGGACGCGGCCCCGTCGTGCACCTTGCGTGTGGTCCCTGTGAGTTGAGTCCATGCCCAGGGCAGGCTGCTGTTCCCTGGGAGCCCACGGGCAGGCCCTGGTCGTGACCGCAGTGGGTGTCGTGGATACCACGATGCTCCATGGAGGTGTGGGGCCTGGTGCCCTCATGGGCGCCCAGAGGTGACCACGAGGCCGGATAGCCGGCCAAGAGCCGAGGGCACCCCAGAGCAGGGTGAGGGGGTGAGGCACTCCCTGGGCCCTGCCATGGCGTTAGGAGGAACGGCAGGGGAGGAGGCCGGGCTGTGGGATGGTTCGGGGCCGCGCGCTGGTCAGGGCAAGGCGGTCAGCGTCACATCCCCGTGCCCACCGGGCACACATGTGGGCCACCTCGTCCTCCCCCCTTGTCCAGATTGCAGAGTCCTCTCTGGGAGACCTGTGGACATCCTTTTACAGACCCCAGGGCTCAGATGAAGCACAGAGCACGTTCACGGAGCATCTTCTGTGTCCCAGGCGGGTCACACACTATCCTGTGTGACTCAGGGACCAAGGCCATCAGGTTTGTTACCCTCAATTGCAGAGAAGGAAGCGAATCCTTTGCCCAAAGATGCACGGCTAGCAGACGGCTGAGCTGAGATTTGAACCTGCGCCGGCCTCATCCAAAGCCCGGGACTCCTTGTGCGACGGCCGCTGCCCGGGGGGCCTGCGCCAGGGGCCTGCACTGTCCAGGCCTCGGTTCACGGTGGACGTGAGGGTCGGCCCGGACCCGATGCGGCGCCCATGGCCTGCGCCCAAGGGCAACTCTGGCCTTCACTCCGGTCGACCCCTCAGCAATCCCCACCTGCCGACATGGGGGTGGCAGTTCACGGCTCAGTCCCTTCGGGGGCCCCGGACGAGGCCCCCCGTCACCCCAGGTCTGTAATCCATCGTGCCCTGGGACCGCGATTCCCACTACACAGATCCCGTTTCAGTCCTGAAATCACATTCCTGAGAAACACTTTAGGAACCCGAGTAACTGGTCACTCAGCCGTGCTCGGAGGCAGTGGAAGCAGGTGGGTAGCCCCGCATCCGGCTCGTCTGCGCTCGGTCTCCGGCTCTGGAGACGATCTGCTTCCTGCGCCTCCGCACGCAGCGGAGCCCCTGACGCGGTTTTCCTTTTCATTTGATGACATGATTTGAAAGTGGCTTGAACTTCTGAGTCGGCCGCCCTGGCACATCCTTTGCCACGAGGTCTGCGGTCCGGGCGCGCCCACTCATTTCTCGGAGAAGAGCCGCCGCGTCCTGATAGAAAGTGGGCGAATGGCTAGTTTGTGCACGCAGGGAGGCCTTCGGCCCAGGGGACAGTGTGAGCCGCGGGGACGCAGCCAGGACAGACCGTCCTCCTGGGGACTTGTCATCCCATCCCCGTCATCCCGTTTACTTCTGGGAAACCTGTCCCAGCTGGGAAAATAAATTAAGATGCCCTCCGCTCGGGCACGGCGCGATTTCTGGGGGGGGAAGAGTCCCCGCGCCAAGCCCTCGGCGGGCCTGTCCCCTGCAGTCTGGTCACCACGCAGCTGCCTTTGCGCAGAGGCCTCCCAAAGTCAGTGCTCAGAGGTGGGACTCTTTGCTTGAAAAAGCAAAGACATTAGAGCCCCTGCAATACTGGTCCGGAAACAGGGAGAAACCGCGCACCGGGTTTGGGAGCCGGACTTTGCCTTCGGCCAAGTCGGAAGGCAGCGTGGGAGGCAGGCCTTGCGGTGGCCCCGCAGGAGGGGGGCTCGGCCCACGCCGCCCGCGCCCCGTGCCCTGGGGGCCCGCGAAGGCCCTGTCCCTTCCTGAGGAATAAAGACGTTAAAGATGCCTGGTACTTAAAATTATGTTTCTGTTGTCTGTGAACGTGTGATAAATACGCGCATCGAAGCCTTGGGGAGCTCGCCTTGTGCCGAGCGGGGAGGGGAGCCCCTGACCCTCAGGCTGTGTCGCCCGCGGACGCCCCGTCCCCCTGGCCAGTCCCTCCTGCTCCCGGCAGGGCTCGGGCACGGCCCAGGGCCCCAGGCCACCACTGCCCGTCCCAGGGGCGCCCTGCTGCTCTGCCCCTCGCCCAGGCCAGGGCTCCCGGGGCCCCCTCCCCGCAGCCAGCTGGCAGCTCGCTCACGCTCTCCGGTAACAGGCCAGTGGAGCGATGTCACAGCCGCGTCAGGGACCAGGAGGCAGAGTCGGGTGTGGACAGAGCAGCAGGCCCGAGGCTGGAGCATCTGTACGCAGGTTTGCTGATGCAGGTGGACTGGGAGCCAGGAGGGGCCCCGGTGCTCCCCTCCCGTCTGCGTCAAGTCCTAAGTGACAAAACGCAAATACCCCTGAGCAAGGAGGTGGAGCAGGCTCCGTGCCACCATTCGCCATTCGGACAGAGCCAGCGAGGAGGCACAGTGCCCTTCCTGACGCCTGGGGGTGAATCAGCCCCGGAGCCTGGGATGCTCCAGGAGGCCTGGCCTGCAGGGGCATAGGGGTCACGGGGGTCTCCAGGGGGCATGGGCCCAGCCTGTGTGCAGAGCAGATCAGGAGCACTTGGCCCCAGGGGAGTGGCTTGGCTACAGGGACGTGCTCAGGGGTGGGGTATCGCTGGGTAGCCCCAGGGCTGGCGACCGGGGTGGTGGTGGGGGGTGACAGGTGCAGGTCCTGGAATCCTGCTGCTCTAGCCCCAGGTGTGCTCAAGGTGAGGATGAGGCGGCCAGGCCGGGGTAGTGGGGCCGGATCTGCTGTTCTTGCGGCGGGGGGCGGGCAGGACAAGGCTGGGAGGGCGGTGCCGAGGGAGAAGCTGGCCGCACGGGGCTGGAGGGCCCAGGCAGGGCTGCCCTCACCCCCCTGCAGCAGACGCAGGGCAGCGGCGGCCAGGACGAGGGCGACCCCTTCCCAGAGACCCTCAGGGCAGAGCCACTGGAAAGGAGCCGCCTTTGCCCATTTCCCTCCCATTCTCTGTGGGGTCACTAGGGGGCCACATATTGACCTGTCTGTAGAATTGGTCCTTGCGTTAAACAATATTTAAATATCAGTCCTAAATTTGCAATGACAACTAACAAAGCTAATTAAGGGTAATCAGGAAGCCCTTTATTACCCACAAAGTCATTCCGAGAACATTACGGGGAACTTCTGGGATAGGAAAATAATGAGAGATCAATACGGCCAGTGGACAAAACTCAGTGTGACAAATCAACAGGGACTTGCTTGAAAGTGAAATATTTTACACTTGGGAAGCAAATTAATCCGAGTGTCAATAAGGAAAAACAATCACAAGATGGAAATTAGCCCAATGTTCCCGCAGGACCCGTGAGAAAGCAGCTTGCGGAGCCGCGGCCCGTGCCGGTGGGACGCTGGGAAGGGGGTGGCCGCACCGCCGACCCCGCAGGCCCCGGGGACAGACCCGCGGCCGTCAGCCTGGCCCACGTGCCAGGTCCTCACACACGGTGCAGGGGACGCGAGAGCTCCCTGTGATTCTCAGACGTGGCGGGTAATTTAGGTTCGCTTAGAAATTTCAAATGGATGTCAGGGTCTCTGCAGCATCAAGTGGTGTTGAGACTTGGGCTCCTTGACCCTCGGGGGGTGTCACTCGCTTGGTGTATAGTTTACCACTACTTAGTGTTTTGTGAATGTTCTGAGTCTGAATATTGACCTGTCTCTTGAACTGGTCCATGGAAGGAGGAGGGAAAAGACCCCAAAGACGAGTGATGCAGCAGAGGGAGTGGGTGCACGGAGCTCGGCCTTAACCCCCAGCAGGGAGCTCCCCGCACCCTTAGCGCGTCTAATAGACCTAAGGGGGTCGGGGTGGGGTGGGCCCGAAGACGGTCACCGGGGGAGCGCAGGCCCAGGTGAGCGGAGCTGCTCATCCCCGGGCGGGGAGCGTGACAAGACAAGGCCGGGGCTCTGAGCCTCACTTAACCCAGCCCCTGAGATGGGGCCCAGTCCAACGATGGGATCCCAGTATTTCCAGGGACTCCTGGGGGAGGCGGAGGCAGCTGGTGGCGCAGGAGGTTGCGGGGGCGTCCGTGGGCGGCTCTGGAAGCACACAGCAGGGACAGCTAGCTGGGACTTGGGTCAGGGAAGGCTTCCTGGAAGGAGTGGCCTTTGGGATGAATCCTGTGGTGGGGGGAAGTGAGGCAGAAGGGGGAGACGGGGAGCCTGACACCCTGGGGGAAAGAAAGAACACAGCTCAGGGCTGCCGGAGCCGGAAAGTAGGGGCAGGACAGGGGTCTCTACCCCTGAGGCCTTGCGTGTTGGGGAGCGGGGCCTGCTCTCTGCCGCACCCCCAGGTGGCCGGCCCGAGCCCAGGGTGCTGCGGCCACGGGCAGGTGCGCACCAGCCTTGCCCCACTCTGCTGGTCGGGACTGCTTCCTGGACGTTTGGAACAGAGGAAATCGTCAACCGAGGAGGTTACATTCTTGAGCCTCTTTGGTTGGGAGAGCCCCGGCCCTCGGCCAGCCCCCGACGGAGCCCCAGGCCTCAGAGGGGTCACCAGCCCCCGACGGAGCCCCCGCCTGAGCGGGGAGGATCCAGGAGGCAGAGGCACAGGGCCCATGACCTGGGACGACGGGGCACTGACTCTGCTCTCGGAGGGGAACACCCAACCCGCACCCAGCAGTCAGAGGTCGGAGGAGGCGGGTTTCCTCGCTGATGGAGAAGGGGCTTCCCAGGGTTTGTCGGAGGCCTGGGGACCGGGAAGGCGGCGGGGAGAGGAGTCCTGGCAGCAGGGCCTGGTGGTGCTCCTCGCATGACCTGGCGGCCCGGGCCATCTGGGCAGGCTGCGCTCCCCTTTGGGCCCCCGGGATGGCAGGTAGGAGGGTGGGGGGATCTGCCTTCCGGGCAGGTCTCAGACCTGAGAGGTTGCTCTCCATCCCCGGGTCGGGGTTGGGGTCGGGGTCGGGGTCGCGGCCAACACCAGCTGACAAACTCGCGGAGCGCCGGTTCCGGCTTCAGGTTGTTCCGGGACAGCCAAGCACGGCTTGCTGAGCAAAAGCCCCCGACGATGTCCAGTGGCGCAGCGGGGGCCTGGCCGGCGGGAGGGCAGTGCGCAGGTCAGTGGGTGCAGCCTGGGCTCCTGGGGTGGCGGCTGGGAGACAGGCAGGTCCCGCCCAGGCCACCCGGCACGCCTAGCGCCTAGCGTCGGAGCCTCGCGTCCGTGTGCTCGTGCCGCGGCCCCCGCGCCACCAGGCCCCCGGCTGCCTCTGGATTCCCCCAGAACCAGGAACCCGTCCCCCTTCCACCGTTTGCTCCGCGCAGGTTGGGGCGCGGCCGTGATTCAGAATCTGCAAGGAGAGGCGCGTTTTATGGATTTCTGGGGCGTGCTGGATCTTCCTAAGCGCGTGCATAATCGATGTTCTTTGAGTTTTCTCCCAAAGTTACAGGTAGGGTTGCTGGGCGTGTAAGTGGGGTGAGGGGCACACCTCCAGGAGAAGGAGGGAAGTGGGCGGCGGGCCCGAGGGGGCGGAAGGTGCTGGCCCGCTGATGAGCTGGGGGGTCCTCACCGCCCCAGGGGCCGCCGACCCTTCCCTGCTGTGCCTTTGACCTTGGTGGCCCCGAGGTCCCCTCCCAGGGGCCTGGTCGCTTTGCCAGAGGCCGTTGTGCACCCGAAAGCGCCGGCGGTGGTGGAACCGCAGTCTCGCCCCCAATTTCACCCACAGGTGAGTTCACTGTGCTTTCAGCTCTGCGGCTTTGCTCAACTTTAAGATTTTCAGCGCTAGTTTTCTACGTGTTTTCATCTCATAAAAGCTGGTCCCCGAAGCTACCTCGTTAATCCAGGCGGCACCCGTGTGGAGAACACGCGGGACACACCGGCGCAGCCCCCCTCCCACTTTCCCGAGATCCTTCGGTCCTCGGGTCGTATTTTGTTCAAGCTCAGGGAAGGGAGAGGATTCTTCCCTTGGCCTCGCCCTCCGCGCTCCGTCCTGTCCTCCCGGTGGAGGCCGGCGCCCTGCACAGTGACAACCGGCGCTCGACACCGCGCAGGGGCTGCTCTGGGAAACCGCCCCGACCTGCTTCACCGTGTTTGGAGACCGCGTGGTCACCGCTCCTTGAAGACCCCGGGAGTGAGGGGAGCAGAGCTACTTCCGCCCCAGGCAGGCCTCAGATGGCTCGTGGACTGGACGGCGGGCGGGGGAGGCCAGGCTGGAGACCGCCAGGCCCCGCTGTGCCGCCCGGGGCTTGTTGCACACCCACTGGCTCGGGGACGCCACGCCAAAGGGAGCTTCTGCAGAGCCTCCTCCTGCGTTATCGTGAAGGCATCTTGCTCAAGGACGTTCCACACGGGCGTGTTGAAGCATCGCGAGCAGCCCAACGGCCAGACACAGAGGACCATGGAGTAAATCACTGATGTCAACCACAGGGGACCCTTGTAGCCGCTAAGACAGAGGATGCGGACATAGTCTCATTCTGTGGCATGATCGTGCCCATGGGAGGGTGAAGGTGCACAGGAGGCGGGGTCACTGGATCACTGCTTCACGTCTTCACGCCCGCTTCCTGCCGCGTGACCTCGGAGCCCCTCGGAGCCCCCGGCTGGGAGAGCTCACGCCCACCTGCAGACCGGGGCCAGTGCCCGACGTGGCACAGAATGTGCTGGAGCCCGGTGGCCCAGCTCCACGTGGTGGGGCTGCGGCACCAGAACAGGAGGAGCGGGTGCCCGGTGGGGCCTGGTCCGGTCAGCGGAGCACCAAGGGGCCTGCGGAGCCCAGAGCTTGAGACTATAAAGCCGCTGACGTCTGAGACTAGTTGCGTGCAGCGATGGTGGTAACAGGCGGCTCAGACGGGGAATGGACATTACACAACACCCCACACCGCGTGATCCTGTGTTCGCGAGGAAAGCCGCCGTGTTCCGGAACGTTCCTCTCCGTGAGGATGCCCGTGTGTAATTCTGGAAGGATAAACAGAGTTTCTCTTTTGGTGATAGGATTGGGAAGCATCTCTGGTTTTTTTTTTTTTTTTTTAAGATTTTATTTATTTATTCATGTGAGACACAGAGAGAGGCTGAGACACAGGCAGAGGGAGAAGCAGGCTCCATGCAGGAAGCCCGATGTGGGACTCGATCCCGGGACGCCAGGGTCACACCCTGAGCCAAAGGCCGACGCTCAACCACGGAGCCCCCCGGGCGCCCCAAGTTACTCTGTATTTACAAACATATAATTCATATACTTTTTTTTAAAGAACACCTTTTGGGGGGGGGGAGGTGAGAAGAAACTATCAACTCTCTCGTATCAATGCAAATATCTCTGCAATCATAATAGTAAAGTCGAGAATCTGCATCAGGGCCGGACTTTCTAGAAGAGGCTCTAAGGAGGGTAGAGACCGTGTCTGCGTTATTTCCTCAGACACGTAAACGTGTTCCATGGATGTTCATTAAATCAGATTTTTCACGCGCCGCCCCCTGGCCTCCGTTCCCCAAATACGACCTTCCAGAATTACCCTGCTGATAGGTTTTGTGCAAACTTCATATATCTTATTAGCCACTTGCGATTCCAAGGCGGGTCAGTGAACAAACGTTGATTGACTCCCTAAAATGCAAGACTCAGACGTATTTCTTCTGTCTCCAGGTGGTGATAACTCTCCTCGTCGGCTGCGGATCTGGGGATGGCGACCGCGGGCGGGGCCAGAGGGTCCCTGTGGGGACAGCGTCTCGATGCACAGTTTTTGCACATGTGCAGGGCTGCGGGCTAGACGGGCCGGGGCCCAGGGCCGAGCCGCACAGCGTTCTGGGGCGGGTGTGTGGGGCCTCCTGGGTACCCGTCCACGCGCAGGCCCATGCTTGCTGTTCTCTGGAATTGAATAAACCAAACATAATTCTTGTTAGTGACAAAGGACGGTGGGAAGCCCAGACGTTGCAAGTTTCAATTTTTCTATGCAAATTGCATGTGTTTGATTACACGATTTCGGAAAGCCTGTGTTTTCCCCTGTGGGGACATAATTTCAGGAAATTCAAAGTACTAGTCTATATAAGGAATAAGCCTTTGTGGCTTTGGGAACAGGTATGGACCTTTTGAGAAAAGTCTATAAAAATTCGCAGATTCCTACCGACGCCTGCCGGTTTCTGTCCGGAGCGGGAGGTAGATTTGGAGGACTCCGGCGGCCGGCGAGGAGCGGCCCAGAGCGGCCGGGCAGCCGGGAGCCTCCCGGGGGGTCAGTGTTCGGCTGCTCTCCACGCGGGTGTTGCCCACCTGCGCTGCTAACAGCTTTCTCTGAAAACCAGCATGTTGGGCCTTTCTGATTTGCCCTGAAAGGATCCAGATCCAGGGAGGCTGTGTGGGCCGAGGGGACACGGGGCGTCTGCACAGGCTTGACCCCAGAGAGACCTGCTCCCCTGGCTGTGCACGCAGGTGCGGAGGTGCTGACCGGCCAATGCGTCCAAGACGAGCTTTCTGGAAGGTGAGTGTAGTGAAGCTGCTCCTCTGGCCACATATTGTTCCCCGGCTCCTTATGGGGCTTTAGTAAAACCCGCCTGGGCGCGCAGTGCTGCTACAGCATCCGCTCCCTTCCTCCTTACGTCCCGGGGAGATTATTTCCCCCCCAAGGTTCCAGGTCAGGTCCGGGCACGGGCCGGCGAGCGTGGTTTTGGCTGAGGGATTTCCAGGCCCCCTCAAGGCTGCCTTTGGCCCCGGGCCCCCTGCGCCCTGCGACGCGGCCGCTGATTGAAGGACAGCTCGCAAGTAGTCAGGTGGCTGGTCTCACGCAGGATGCGACTCCGTCCAAAATTATCAGCTGCGCCTTGGAAAGCAGCTGACCTGCTGCTGGGGTCGTCTGGACAACTGAGCAGTGATGCTTGTTCCTCTGCGACCCTCGGGTGCGGGTGCCTGGCCAGGGAGCCGGGAGCCGGGGCCTCGGGCGATCCAGGTGGCCTCCACTTTAGGAAAGACAACTGGAGACTCAGGTGCCTTTTGGCCAGGAAGGTCCCGACGCCTGCCCACGCGGACCCGGCGAGCGAATGCGGTGACGGCGCGTGGCTCAGCAGCCCCAGTCCGCGTGGGGGCGACAGGCCCGGCCGACAGCGAGCCTGAGCTCAAGCCGCAGAGCTCCGGGGCGGCCTGGACGGAGGGGCTGGACGCCGGGGGGGAGCCCTCTGCTTCCTGTGCGCCTTCGGGGTCTGTGGCCGCCGGGACCCCCCGGCCTCGGCTCCAGCACCGAGGCCTCCATGGCTCTGCGTCCGCGGGGGGCCCGGGGCTGAGGCAACCTGCCGCCCTCCATCCTCGCCGGGTCTGCCCGGGCCGGGGGGCGGCCTCCCCTCCCAAGCGGCTGCCCTGGAGCTCTGGGGGTCTCGGCCGCGGCCCGGGGTGGCCTCTGCCCACACCCACCGGGCTCTGTGTCTGCGCGGGTCCCGTGGGCGTGGTTTCCTCCGCGGCTGAGCCTGTGACACGGCGCAGAGACTAGCGTGAGGCTCAAGGAGAACCCAAGGCCCTGGCAGTTTCGCCAACCGGACAGAATTCCTCGGGCTCGTCAGCTCAGCGACGTTTGTAGGACACACGTATGAGGTTTGGCCTGAGCTCCGCTGGTTCGTCCTCTGGAGCAACCGACGTCCACCCGTTCACCGCCCCACAGACGTCCAGCGGGGTGGGCGCCCGGGGCGGGGGGGGGGGACCCAGGCCCTGTGGCTTGGCCCGGCTGCTTTCCGGTACCACTGTTGGCGGGATTCGATGACTTGTCCCCTAGGGCCAGCGTCACAGAGGAACCGAACACCGGCGTCTCCTCGCCCAGGGCGTGCCGACACGGAGCTTGCTCACCTGCCGGACGGTGATCTCACGTGTGACGTGCATTCGAGGGTTTAAGACATTTTTATTCAGAGACTTACATCTTCGTAAGACCAAGAAATGACAGGCTCAGGCGGTTGCTTCGGGATTAACCCGAGTGAGGTTAAGGACACTCTCCACAAAGGAAGGGCCAGCGGGAGAACTTCAAGTTCGTGTTCACTGCAGACGTGCAGGTTTCTGCCGCCAACTTGCAGAAATGGGAAGTAGGGGGATGCTGCCAGCTCCGGTCAGCAGCGCGTCCTCGGGCCCCGCGGAGTCCCGGGGCGGGGGCGGTCATCTGCAGCCGGGGAGCTGGGCGGTGCCCGGGAGGGCGGTCAGGGGACCCCAGGGCGTCACCGCAGAAGCACGAGGGGAGCCTGCAGCTTCCAAGGAGAACGTGCCCAAGCGTGTGACACACACATTCTTGTTGTAAGAGAAACTACGGGATGGTTTAAAAGGAAGACAATTCTGTGATGTTTGATGCTGACATTTTAAATATTAATATTTATGAAAATGTTAATGCTGCCTAAAAATAAAATAATGTGCCTTTAATATGTCACACTCAGATCACTTACTGAGTGAGTCGCTCACCGGAGGAGCCGTGTTGCCGTCTTTACAAAGTGAGGCAGCTTCGCCAGCTTTGCACGTCTCTCTCACACCCAGGAATCCGCCTGCGCGGCCGGGGGCCTCGGCCTTCTCGACAGCCGCTGGTGGGGGGCGGGCCGTCGAGGCCCCGGGGTCCCCACCTCCTGGCGGTCGTGTCCGTGGAAACCTCCACCTGTGACTTGCTTCTAGCAGAGAAATATGGTGACGTGGACAGCGAGTGTCAGGGTCGTGTCACCATTTATAAGGCTCTGTGTTGATGAAGACGCAGGGCGTCCTCCTTGGGGGCTCGGTGACGGGGCCGTGCTGGAGATGCCACTCGGGAAAGAACCGTGGCACTTGGTGCCCTGGGGCCTCAGGACCTGTTCCAGTGGACAGGTGGGCAGAAGCTGGAGCCCTTGGTCGGTCCCACAACCACGAGGTCCCCACTTGTGACCAAAGGGTCCTGACCTGTGACCACGGGATCCTCACCTGCAAACACAGGGTCCTGACCTGTGACCATGGGATCCCCACCTGCGACCACAGGGTCCCCACCTGTGACCCTGGGATCCCCACCTGCAGCCATGGGGTCCCCACCTATGACCGTGGGGTCCCCACCTGTGACCACGGTCCTGAGTGAGCCTGAGGCCGGTCCCACCCAGTGAGCCCCTGGGGCAACAGCAGGGCAGCTGAGCCTGATGCGTGGCCCACAGCCCGAGATGACGGATGTATTGTCTGGCCACCAGGCTTGCAGTGACTTGCGGCACAGGAACCCCCAGCTGTGCAGCTCGTGGCAGGAGGGGAGCGTGGGTTCTCTGGCAGGAGAGTGGCCCCAGCGCTGCCACAGCCCGAGCAGGTCTCCGGGGTCACCTGGTTTGTCTCAGGACGGGGCCATCCCGGGGTCGGGCGCTGTGCGCCAGCCTCACAGGACGTGCAAACCTCTCATGGCTGCCCGCCACCGTGATGGGCCTGCCAGGCTCCAGGGTCCCGAGTGGCCAGGGCATCCTCGGGGGGGGGGGGGGTGCTAATGTCTCAGTTCTCACTCTGCATTGCCTGAGGTGTGTGTGGGCGTGGGGGGCCCTCAGGGAAAGCCGGGACACTCACAGGTGCTCAGGGCCAGCCCAGCCTCCTGGCCGCAGTGGCCACTGTGTCACCCCAGTTGTGGGGCCATGGCCCCCCTGCTCTGGCATCCTCCAGGCTCCGGGCCCCCTGCTCGGTCCCACTGCTGCCCCACTGCGCCAGGGTGAGGGCTCGGAGCAGTCGTGCTCCCGGCCTCCTTCCAGAGCCCGTGCTCCTGGGGACCCCAGGCCACAATCACCTTGGCTGCATGGAGGCTGCATGGATCCCGGGGTCTCCCGGACAGAGGGCTGCCGTCCCGTCCACCCTCAGATCCGACGCTGCACTGACCCCCAGACGCTGCACTGACCCCCAGCGCTCAGCACGTGCGGGTTGGAAGGCCCGACACCCGAGCCAGAGTCCCCACTGCCGTCCGGACGGTCCTCTCACTGAGGCCGCTGGAGAGAGCAGAGGGGAGCGGCCAGGGCTGCGGGCCTGGACGGGCCACAAGAGACGCCAGCAGGTGTGCGCTCTGTCCCTCCTGCCACCTTCTGCGGGCGATGGTGCAGGGCCCGTGAGCAAACACAGGCTTGTGTGGTCGGGGCCGGAGGGTCATGGAAACCGATGTTTTCTAAGCCACTTGCTTAGCAGCCGTGCGGACACCTGCAGGCCCGGGCAGATCCGGGCACACACGGCCGTGTCTGCTGAGGCCTGTGCCACTGAAGGGACACTGAGGTCAGGGACGGTCACAGCACGGCCGGCTGCGGTCCCTGCTATTGCAGCTGTGCTCCCTCCCTGACTGCTGTGCTCCTGCCCTGACAGTGACTCCGTTTCACACACTCACGTCCTGAGGACACGAGGCCTCAAGTGCTGAGTTGATGCAGACCCAGGAAAACGGCTGACCCCTGACCTCTGGGAGCTGAGCCCCTCCACCATCCTGGCCTGCTCTTCACCAGCGAGTGCTCCCGAGTGAACGCAGATGCCTACTGGTGCAGACGCAGCGTGCTCTCCGCTGCCTTGTCCTCCAACCTATGGCGCTGGAGAAAAGTCAGGTCAGAAAGCCAGTTTTCAGGACACCTGGGGGGCTCAGCAGTTGAGCGTCTGCCTTTGGCTCTGGTCGTGGCTTTGGGGTCCCGGGATCGAGTCCCGCGTCGGGCTCCCTGCATGGAGCCTGCTTCTCCCTCTGCCTGTGTCTCTGCCTCTCTCTGTGTCTCTCATGAATAAATAAATAAAATCTTTTAAAAAGAAAAAGAAAGTCAACTTTCCAACAGGCTTTCAAAGCAGCCAGACCTCCGTTCAGGGCGTCTCACTACAGATGGGCACAGGGCGGCTGGTCCTACAGCACACGGTGCTCGTGGTGTACATGGGCACTGTCTGTTTTAGGTGGTGGCTACGATTCAAGCCTGTGCCTGCAAGAACGGTGCAGACCAGAGTCCCGCCCACACGGGAAGGGTAGGCCCTCCTGGGGCTGAACCCTTGGAGGCTGACACCCACCCGGCCTCATCCCTTAGATGCACCAGTGACCGCGTCTGGGGATGGTGAGCCTCATGGGGGGTGGGAAGTGCTGGGGTGGGTGCATCCCAAGCACAGGTGAGGGCCAGAGGGACGCCACACCCCCCATGGTGACACACACCTGTCAGGTCTGGCCTTCCCAAACGCTCTTAGGAATAGCACCTCCAGGAGGCCAGAGCAGGTGCCAAACCCAACTGCATTATCTACCGTGGAGAGCCTGGCCCTCCCCAGGGCTGGTGCAGATGTGCCGGGGCTGGAACTCTACGACGTCCATCCCTGGCGGCGATGGGAACCGGCATAACCGCTGCGGCCAACAGTTTGGCACTTTCTTAAAAGATCAAAGCTGTACCTGCTGTGTGACCCAGCCACCCTTCTGAGGTGCTTACGCCCAAAAGACAGTGGACGCCCACGCGAGAACCTCGACGTGAGCCTTCGTAGATTAGCAGGACATCCAAGCTGCTGAAAATCTCAACAGGTGGAAGGAAAAAAAAATCCATTGAGTAAATTCACTCAATGGAATATTACTCAGAAAAAAGAAAGAATGAACTATTATTGGTGATAAAACCATACAGAGGAAACTCAGAGTAATTGTCTGAATGAAAAGAAGCCAGTGGAAAAAGTGGCGCCTACCGTATGATTTTGTTTGTGGAGGACGCTCTGAAATGTCATTGTTCTGCACTAACCAGGTCAGTGGTATGTGGGTGGGGGGCACCGGGGAGGGCAGGGGTGTCCCGGAGGGAGAGGGGCGTCGGGGAGGGTTGGGCAGGAGTCAGGGAGGGTCAGGAGGAGGCTGGGGACGCCTACGGTCTTGGCGCTGGTGATGGCATCACGGATATACCCATTTTTCAGAACTCATCAAACTGTTTGCTTTAAATATGAGCAGTTGATCAAATGCCAGTTATGGGCCAGTAACACCGCGAGGAGTGAGAAGTCGTGAGAGCCACCTGCCAGCGTGCAAAATACCGGCCAGTGGCCAGTTCTTCCCGATGCCCAAACCTCCTGCCCACGCCGCTCCTCTGTCTCGGGAAGGACGCGGGCGGAGAGACGTGGGGCGGAGGCTTGAGACCGCGGGGCCAGGGTCCGTCTGTTCTGGCCCCGGGGAGGCCGCCCAGGCCCCCGAGAGCCGCCCGGCGCCCGGCTTGCGACGGGACCGCAGGGAGACCGCCGCCCGCCCCCTGCCCGCCCGCCTGCCCGCCTCCAGGGCGCCCTGGCTGCCGAGCGATCAATTAAGTGTGAAAGTCATCCTCGCCCTCCGTTACCTTGCGGGTCACTGGGAAAGCGGGCGGAAAAGCGGGAAGGCCTGGGAGACAATTTAGGTAGAAATCGCTGCCTGTGATTTATGGTTTTAATTAAGAGCTTTTTAAGCTTTAATTAAAAAGGTACATGAGCATTCAGTATTTAAGAAAAATGCCTTTGTGTTTGGGTCAATTGAATAACGTAAAGTAAAATGAGATACATATTTCTAGTCAGAAGCTTCACATAAGACAGTGGTGTACATAATTAAAAAGTAAATTTAAACTGATTTGGGCATAAAGGCTTTATAACGGGGGAAGGTGGCCGAGGGGAATATTATTTCCCTCTATTGCGATCGGGCTGGGTGTCGGACGCCACCCACTGACGGGGCTGCCTGGCGGGACGGGCACAAAGGCAGGAATGTGAACGCGTGGAGGATGTCGCGGGTGCCCGACCCCGGGGGCCCCTCCGAGTCACAGGGGTCTCTGATTCCCGCTCTGCCACTTTCCTGCTACATGATTTCTTGGCATTTGTCTGCTTCTCAGACACGGAAAACGTCAGTGAACAGCAAGCACTAGGTCACTATCTTACTTAGTGACGCATGAATCTGCCGCGCAAACGGGCTCAGGGGCGTGGGGTGTGGGAGCAGGAGCAGGAGCCTGGAGGCAAGTCACTCCTTGGGGCCTTGGTCATGGCGAGCGCGTCAGAGCGCAGGTTCTGGACCCCAAGCGGGCCGGTGCCTTGCCCCGAGGAGGGGTCGAGGGCACACTCATGAGGAGGCACCAGGGAGGGCGACCCCACGACACAGGCTCGCTCTGAATCCTGTGTCCGGACCCACCGGCCAGTCGCAGAGGAGGGGATAGATGTCCGCGCTTCTTAGCCTAGGATGGCGACGGCAAGGCCCTGGGCGCCCCTGGGACTGCAGAGCCGGGGGGGCCACACGTGACCGATCCAGAGGCGACTCTGTGCTGCGTCGATGCGGGAGTTCTGCACTCACGTGCCTCCCAGCTGTGCCCTTTGGTAAGTCTGGGAAGGGACTGGAAAGCCCCAGCCCCCCGAGCATCACTGGGATCCCGGTCACTGGGCACCTGTTGGCAGGATTACCCAGTGGCCTGGGTGACAGCGCTGACTGGGCCTCCTAGGCCAGACCTGCGCAGACACGCAAGCTCTTCACCTTCACGGTGTGACCTCCGACGCCTCAGGACTGCCTGCCGTGCCTTTTCTAAGCCTCCGGGATGCCCCCTTTTACCTCACTCTGGACGTCTTCTTGGGAATTCCGTTCCTGCTTGACTCTGGCGTCTGGCCTTGGTAGAACGGACGTCCGCTGAGGCAGACGGTCCGCGCCCGCTGACCTGCCACGTGCCTGGCTGATGAGGCCACGCGGTGGTCTCCACTGCAGGGAACCGTGTATGTAGAAATACGGATTTTACTGATAAGGTGAGCTATTGGCTTCGTAAATGAGCAACAGAAGGACCCGTCAGACACGCCACTTGACCACCACATGTAAGGGATGACTCAATTTTAAAAATAAAATGTGCACATTTTCAGGGGCCTGTTTCTGCGCCGAGCGCTGGCCCTGCAGCTAGACGTGTCGGGCTTAACTTCCCAGCTCACCTCTCCCCACCAACCACCTGTTCTTTCGCTTTACGCCGCTACGTTGTGATTCTAAAACAACACAAATGCCCGAGAGGAAAAGAATCAAAACCATGAAGGGTTCCTACACATCCCCAAGGTCTATCCAAAATACTTGCCAATGGCAATTTCTCCTTGGTCATCTGATGCAAATCATGCCCCGGGGCTCACGAAGGAGCTCCTCTGGAATAGAGCACAATCCATTCCGGGAATGGTTGCTCCCTCATTCGTGACTGCAGTTCAGATGGCTTCGGAAGAGTCATAAATTAACTCCGTTAAAGGATCTTGATTACCCCAGTAGGTGCCTCGCCAAGGACTCTGCATCCCGAGCACACAGAGGACATCAGCCCAGCCCGGCAACACGAAAGGACACGCTTATCGTACTTCTCACCTCCTGGACCACAAATCAAACACGAAGACATAAATTGTCCAACATTTTAATCACTGAGCAGCTGGAAAATAGGTTTGTTTTTCAGATTACACTTGGAAGCAGCGATGGAAGTTAAACAACAAACAACTGTCGGATTCCTTAGGAGAAGCATCATGTTTTTATAACTAAATGGAAAAGAAAAACTGCAAATATTCAACACATCAACCTTCAAAAATTGTCAGTGCTTTCTGCTATGCCACACCAAACTCCTGCACTTCAGGTTCCCAAAGACAGTGGAGAACCTCATCCCCTGATCAAAACTGTGGGGCCTTCCCCGGCCCTGGGGTGTGTGTCTTCCAAGGGGAGCTGCCTAGACGGAGGTGGGGACACAGCCCTAGGGCAGCTGATGGCTTTCACCATCCTGAAGCTGCAGGACATGAGGGACGGGGTCTGGAGCCGAGGGTCCCTCTACCCCTAGACCCTTCCTCTGCGAGCAGCAGCTCTGCAGCCGGGGCCACACCGAGCTGGGCAAGCCTCAGATTCCAGCACAGACGTGACTTGATGCCGGTGGGTGGGTGGGTGGGTAGGTGGGTGGGGGCACTTGTGTGACTCAGAGCTTCTGTTAGGGAAGTCGTGAGGAGCAGCTTGCTGTCTGGGAGCAAGTAGAGGAGGGGGCTAGCCAAAGTGGTAGAGGAGGAGCTCCAGGGGCTGCCCCTTCACAAACACACCGAAAAAAGGGGGAATACACTCTTGGGACCAATTTTGTCAGAACCCTAGAAAATAGTCCACAGTTTAGAGCAATCATGTGAGTGCTTAATCAAGAACAAGGTGGCAGACAGCAGGAGGACTCTGTGGCATTTAGTGCCAGCATTGCCTTACCCCTTTCTGATGCTACTCCCAAGGTGGTGGCCCCTCTCTGGGGCTGGAGGGGCCTGATTCTGTAGGGAGCCGAGTGGGTCCCACTACAGGGGATTGTGTAGGTCCGTGTTGACTTGCCCGAGTTCCCCGAGGGGCTGGCACCAGGCTTTGTCTCGTGTGGGGCTCTCTCAGATGGAAAGTGGGCAGTAGAGAGAGGTCCTTGAAAACATGGAGATCAAATGAGAAGCCGCCAAAGCCTGGGTCCAACTTCAGGTGGGCTGAGACCTGGAGTGAAGAGTCAGAGACTCACTTTGGGGGTGGAGGGCTGTGAGGGGCTCCTGCACAGCACAGGAAATCTGGAAGGCGCCACGTACGGTGTGTACTGAGACAAGACGGAGAAGACCCTGTAGTTTCATTGCCGCTGACCTGAGGCTCAGTGTCGGCAGGAGTTGAGGCCCAGGTTGAGCTGGGAAAGCGAGTGCTGGGAGAGGGAGGTGGCACAGGACCAGTCAGCCAAGACCAGGCTCTCTCCCCTCTCCTCCCCTCCTTTTCTCTTCTCCATTCATTCAAGGAAATCTGTCAACACACAGTTGACCATAGGCTCAAAGAACAGAAATCTCTGGGATCACACACAACAAAGAATATAGTCTTTAAAAGTATTTTGGAATCAGCACTAAACAGACACCTGGCTGCACCCACAGGAAGGAACCTCTAGCCAAGGGGACCAGTGTGGCTCCCCCTTTTCCACCCTGGAGCGGGACAGGTCATCTGACTGGAGTCAGTCTCCTTATTGGGAAAGTACCACAAGGAGGGGACCCACAACATTTCTTGGACTCAAAATAGATAACGACAGTGATGCTCTTTATGTGGGTGCAATGCCCTGTGGACTGCTGACCCGGTACCCCGCACCGTGTGTTGTCGGAAGAGTCTGCAGAGTTGAGGGATTTTCCTGAGCCCAGGAGCTCAGTGTGGTTTGACCCAAGGCGGGGGGGTTTGGAGGCATCAGAACAGACTCCCACCTGTGCTAGCAACACGAGCAGCTGTGGGCACCAAATATTCCAAACTTTTAAAATTTCATAAGTAGAAACCAGACCCAGAGAGCTCATGCCTGTAACTGAGTATCTGTGCGGTGAGGGGTGGGCCCGGGGGACGAGATGTTCTGGCCCCCTGGCCTCACAGTGCTCCGATGCTGCCGGCTGCAGGGGGTGTGTGGCTCCTGAGAGGCCCCGGGGGAGGGTGGGCACCTTGGAAGGGGAGCTGGAGCCCAGCAGGGGGCAGGGTGGAGGCTCTGAGGCTGGGCCCTGGAAGCAGGGAAGGGGGAGCCTTGCAGGTCACCCTCTGTGCACAGGGACACTCACTTCCCACACACTCCACCTTGGCACCTGTCCAGCTCCAGCCTCCACCATCCTCTGGAGGGCTTCTCTGTGTGGAGAGCAGCCCCCTAGGGGGTCACAGAACCCATGACCCCAGACGCCTGGGGGGCAAGAAGTGGCCCAGGCCCCATGCCGCAGAAGCACCAATAGGAAAGCTTGATTTAGAAAAAACATTTGCTGGATGAGGTAGCCCTGAGGCCTCTGGATCGTGGTGGTGGCTACTGCGGTCATTCCCAAGGGACAATGAGGTCACATTGCCGATAGAAGGGGTGCTGGTGCTGGCAGCAGTGCTGTGGGCCCGTCAGGGCCCAGTGACGGCGCAGCACGTGTCCTACCAGCTGGCTCTGCATGTGGTGCTGGGTCCAGCCCTGGCCCTGACCTTGGGTGTGTCCCTTGCTGGTCACTTGGGGCTTGAGCCAGCTGAGTGGACTCTGTGGGAAGTGACTTTTCCTGGTGGCTCTCCCAGCCCCACCTCCTCCCAAGCACTGCTGAGGGCTCCCGGGCAAAGGCTCCGGCCAATCTCCTATGCTGGGGGCCGTGAGACACCCCAAGTTCAGGAGAGCTGGACCTGCTTCGCGTTTGCTTGTCCTTTTAATCAGAGCAGCGCTGGAGGTTCTGATTGCTAATCAGGAGCCCGATGCAGATAGAGGTCCGCGTCGTCAAACTGCCATCAAGGTGCCTCTCTCTGTTTTCGAGAGCTGGGAAGCCAACAACATGCTCAGGAAATTGTTATTTGTATGGGACGAGCCTTGGGGAGAAAAACACTCCTGACATACTCTATCTTTTCAAAGGCAGATTTGAGAATAAAAGTCTGTGAGTGGGAGAAAATAGCAGTTCTAAATGCAGTGAGGGAAAGCGAGGATTTATCGTCAAGGAGCAGGTGGGCGTCGGGGTTGGAAATTCCCGGGGAAACATCCGGGCTCTGGGGGATTCTGGTGGGCTTCCTGCCGGGAGCCCCTCGCACAAGAGGGACGTCTTCCCGCTGGACCGTGGCAGGGGGAGCATAGACGCCGGAAAGCCAGGGTCTGTGCGAGGAGAGCTCGGGGGGGCTGGGCCAGGGTTTGGTCAGGGGGGGTGTCCTCGGGACGCGGAGCGGGGGCGCGGAAAGCGCTCGTCAGGAAGCCTTCCTGAGTGTGCCTGTGTTCAGAATACGCACTGTGGTCCCAAGGACACTGGCGAGACCAGAAGGCAGGCCCGGCCGCAGGGTGGAAGGAGGAAGGACACGGAGTCAGAGGGGGTCAGACAATCCGGTTAAATCAGCATAAAACTCAAGACAGTCTGGGCGAAGTTCGTGCACGCACTCAGCGCTGGACGCCTCTTTGTGAGGAAGCTGTCCCTGCTCCGCTCAACCCAGAGGGACAGAAGGCCCGGGCCAGACAGACAGACGGGAGACGCTGACTCCCCGGGGGGCCCTGGAGGCCCCGAGGGGCAAAGCCCCAGAGTCATCGGGTGGGTCTCAGGTGCTTCGGTGCCCGGGAGCACTGTGCCCACAGGTGGAGGACCCAGAACGGGGGGAGGCTCTGCACCCCCAGAAAGCCGAGAGACAGGGGCTGCCCGCGATGCCGCAGTGGGGAAGTCTGAGGATCCCCAGCCTGCGCTTGGTCAGGGCGCTCCGGGCACAGGGGAGGCTGGAGGCGAGGCCCGAGGGAGGGTGACCTGAGGGAGTGGGGCCCCAGGCCGGGAGGGCCAGGACGGGCAGTCGGGGCCGGTCCCCGAGCAGGAGGGGTGGCTGTGGGCCTGGCAGTGTGGGTCTCTGGTGCCCCCGGGGGCAGACCCCGTAGTTTACAGACAAACCTGGGCTCTCATCATTCACTCTTCTTTATTAGATCAAGTTGAATGTAATCAAAAACCAAAAGATTCAGGGAAGTTAAACTGTCCCGAAAATTTATTCTTCATTGCTGGCCTTCCCCGGGAGAAGCACTTGGTGCCACTACAATTTAGTGCCCGTGGGCAGCAAGGAAGCAGGTTTTCCACTTGGCTTTTCGAGAGGGTGGGCGGGCAGGGTCCATATAGGCAAAGGGTGAGGCTGCGGCTCTGAGCTTTGCCTCTGGAGCCCCCGCTGAGCCCCGGGCGAGGGAAGGCCCGTCCTGACCGAGATGCCCGTGCTGGGGACGGCCTGGAAGAGACAGGAACCCCGGGGGGTCAGCCGCGCCCAGGCCAGGGCCAGGGGTCCTGTCAGTAGCAGTGGGCAGGTGAGCCGTGGACGAGAGGAGGCTCTGCCCCCAGCCCAGCTCCTCACCGCCCGGGCAGGGACGGCAGCTGGCTGGCCTGAGTGCCCCGGGCTGCCTGGTCCCCCTGGAGCTGGGTGGAGCACGGTGGGGATGGAGGCCTGGGACCTGGGGTCCCACCTGGCCTCTAGGGCCTCGGGGAACCAGACCCTGCATCTGCCCTGGTGGATGGGCCAGAAAGGGTGCCGCGGGTGAAGACGGGCTGGCTGGGGTCACCTGCCCCCTCGACCCGTGGCCACTGGGGGTGACCCCCAGCCTCCCTGAGCTCCAGGTCTGCAGGCGTTGCAGGGTCCCTTGAACGCGCATTGAGCCCGTCTCTGTGGGCTGGGCTGCTCAGGAAGTCCGTGTGACCCCTGCCCTGTGGCTTTTGTTCCTGCAGAGCAATCAGAGCCTCAGTGAACAGCGGACAGCGTGCGGACAGCGTGCGGAGAGATGCACGGGGATGCGACCTGTGACGCTTGATCATTCACTGCGTGTCCACCTGCCGGCCTTGGCGGAGCCCTGCAGGGCAGGTGGCCCCCAACGTGGCACGTGCTAGTGTCGCCCTGCGTCCTGGCTCAGCCCTGGGTGGCCCCACCCAGCCGTCCCGGCTCTGACGCTGGCCCCAGAGGCAGTGGGAAAGCACCTGCCCAGGGCCCGCCCCAGCGAGGTCTGCACTCAGGCCTGCCAGGGCCTCTCCCTGCCGTGTGCGGACTCTTGGGCGTCCTCTGCCCGTGCAAGGGGCAGGTGTGTCCTCCGTCCCCTCATAGGACAGGCCCCCTTCACTCCCTGTGCAGGGGCTGCAGCAGGACGCCCTCCCCCCCTGCCCCTTCCTCGCTCACACTTCCCTGCACGGTGTTCACACCTGCTGGCTGTCCAGAGTGGGCGCTCCCCGGGACCCCTGCCCCTTGCGGCCCCGCTAGTGGCTGTGGCCGGCGCACACTGTGGGCAGGGCCAGCTCCCTTCTGCTCGGTGCCTCTGAGGGGTGTGCAGGAGCCCCTTCCCTCTTCTGGGACCTGTCCCCACCGTCACCGGCAGGCCGGGCGCTCCACGGGGCCGTGAAGGGCACTGACCCCGGCCCCAGGCCCCAGAAGGGGCTGCGGACACACCCGCAGTGGTTGATGTTACTCTGGCTGTGACGGTGTCAGGACTCAGGAGGCCTCACACCCGCGTGGGGTCTGGGAGAGGCTGGGCCTCCCGGGCGGGGTCCTGTGTCCAGTGTGGTGGGCGGACAGCTGAGGGGCGCAGGCTGGAGGGACTGAGAAGGCCTCTGGTTCCATGCGGTCCATCCCCAGACCCCTGACAGGGGCCCCAGGCACTGTCCCGGATCCCAGGCTTGAGCCACAGGCTGTCCCCGGCCGTCCCGTGGGCCTCACAGGCCCGTGGCCATGGAAACCGAGGATGGCCCACGGTCACAGGCAGCCCCTCTCTGCCACCAGGGAGCTCCCTGGAAACTGGGACAGGAATGGGATTAGGACCCAGAAGGCAGGATGAAAACGGGCCCCTGCTCCCGCAGCGGCTGCGGATGCCGGTTCCCATAGTAACGGGGGTTGCTAGGCAGGAGGAGGGGGTGCGGAGCCGCCTCCCGAGCCTGCACATGGCAGTGGGGCTGCGGGACAGTGAGCCCCGGGAAGGGCTGCCGCGCGGGCACGTGGCGGTCTCTACGGTGACAAGAGGGAAATTTTCATCTTGAAAGAGAGGAAACAATCCAAACTTTATCACAAATAAGAGTTTTGATTATAAATGTAGCAAAGCAAAATTATTCTTCAGGCTTAACAGTAGGCGGGGCGGCGACGCGGTGGCGTCACCTGGACGTGGAGAGCTGTCGGCCTGGGTCAGCAAAGGACACAGGGTCCTCGTGAGCGCGGCGGTGGGGGCGCTGCTGGGTCGGGCACCTCCACCCCCGCATGTGCCCCTCCCGCCCCGCTGAGTCTCGCCGGCCACCAGGGTCCGTGTGGCCGTGTGTGGGGTCCAGCCTCTGCCTCCTTAGTTTCCCTTGGTCCCTCCCGTCCTCTTTCCTGTGTTCAGAGAAGGGGAGACGCGAGGGTGGAAGCACCTCTGGCCCGTCTGGGCAGCCCCCAGGGGCAGCCCCGCCAAGCTCCCCACGTCCCTGGCGCTCACCTGCACCTTGTGTCCGGGGTCCTGTGGGGTCTGGGCTGTGTCTGCGGTGGTGGGTGGCGGGCTGGGTGGGGTTCGAGGGGCCCGCCCCTCAGGAGGTGCCGTGGGGAGATGCCTCGCTCGTGGACGTGGGCTCAGAGCAAGGTCTCCTGCAGCAGCTGACACACCTGCCGTGTCCGGGACGCAGGAGCTGTGTTCCTGTCATCGCAAAGGTCCTCCGCCGGCGAGAGATCCATCACTGGTCCTCCCGCCCGGCGTGCTCCGTCGTCCTCGGGGACCTGCCCTGGACCAGGCGCCTGCCTGACCACACGTCCACCACCCTGGCGCTCCAAACCAGCACCCTCCTCTAGCTGCGGCCGGTTCACAGCCTGGCTCAGCCCGGAACTCTCCGCCTTCAGTGCCTAGAATGTCCCCTCGAGCATTTTATTTTCCACATGTGGCCGCATGTTTTCTCTTCTCTCTCTTTTTTATTTATTTATTTATTTATTTATTTATTTATTTATTTATTTATGTTTTCTCTTCTCATTTGGACAATTCTTGCTTCTCTCCTTATATTTGAAAACACAGGAGAGTAAAAGGCCGAGATGCTTTTGAAGAACTGCATAGGTGACCTGGCCCTGCCAGATGTCAGCTGGTATCAAGGCTACAGTGAAGGGATCCCGGGGGGGGGTCAGTGGTTTAGCACCGCCGTTGGCCCAGGGCGTGACCCCGGGATCTCAGGATCGAGTCCCGCATCGAGCTCCCTGCGTGGAGCCTGCTGCTCCCTCTGCCTGGGTCTCTGCCTCTCTCTCTCTGTGTCTCTTATGAATAAATAAAATCTTAAAAAAAAAAAGCTACAGTGATTAAGCGGGTCGAGAATAAACAGGCTAATGAAGCAAACAAACGTCGTTGCCCAGAAACTGGCCTATGTTTATGCAAGAACTTGGCATTAAAAAGTCAGTGGAGGAAAGGAAGGAGCTTGGACAATCGTTACCTTATAGCAAAGCAGACCCTACCTCACTCGCTGCAGAAGAAATCCATCCACACCTAAATGTGCACAATGAAATATTAGCAGCTTTAGGTGAACTAAGGTAGAAATCTTGATGATGTTGTGATAAGAGAAGCACAAAGGATCCGGATGAGGGACGCCTCTCGCTGCATTCCTCGCGGCCACCTCCCCTGGAACAAGGCAGACCAGACGGCAAAGAAGGGCAGACCTTTCATTTTATTTTATTTTATTTTATTTTATTTTATTTTATTTTATTTTATTTTATTTATTTTATTTTATTTTTTTATAATAAATTTATTTTTTATTGGTGTTCAATTTGCCAACATATAGAATAACACGCAGTGTTCATCCCGTCAAGTGCCCCCCTCAGTGCCCGTCCCCCAGTCACCCCCACCCTCCGCCCACCTCCCCCTCCACCACCCCTAGTTCATTTCCCAGAGTTAGGAGTCTCTCATGTTCTGTCTCCCTCTCTGATATTTCCCACTCATTTTTTCTCGTTTCCCCTTTATTCCTTTTCACTATTTTTATATTCTCCAAATGAATGAGACCATATAATGTTTGTCCTTCTCTGATTGGCTCATTTCACTCAGCATCACACCCTCCAGGTCCATCCACGTCGAAGCACATGGGGGGTATTCGTCGTGTCTAACGGCTGAGGGATATCCCACTGTCCACATAGACCACGGCTTCTTGATCCGCAGACCTTTCAAAGGGAGAGCGAGGCACCTTAGGCCTAGTTAATAACGCAGTCATGGAGGAGAAGGTATTTGCATACAACTGAGGCTAAAATGAGGCGGTCTTGCAAATTAATAAAAAATATAAGTGAGCAGATAAAGAAGCAAAGAGGCCAATGGGAAGTTTAGAGCAGAAGTAACCCAGGAGGAGAATGAATGAGAACAAGGATGCTCGACCCCACTTGCAGGTACCACTTGATGCTAAAAGTGCCGCTTGGCTCCGCGCGGAGGAGGCTCAGGGCCTGCCCAGGGGACGTGGAGCACGCGGGCATCACTGTCTCCCGTGAACAGCTCAGAAACTGGACAACATATAAGAAAACATGTTTCCAGACACTGGGGAGCAGAGAGCGCAGGGCAGCACCTGCGACGGCATCAGGGCAAATGGGGCCTGGAGTCTGCGAGCTTCGGGCAGCGGGGGCCCCTGGAGAGAGCCCAGCAGTGTCACTGGGCTTGGGGAGCAGGGTTTGCAGTTGGAGGAGCTGGGGGCAGCTGGCAAGCGTGGGGACGGTGCCCGGGAGGAAGGAGCCGCGAGGGACGCAGCCTCGGAGACCTGAGCAGAGTCCCCGGGGGCTTTGCCTGCGTCCTGACCTCCCCATGGCCAAGCTCAAGGCTGGAGGAGGAACCTCCAGGGACATGCGCCAGGGTGGGAGGCCGGGATGCCCGGAGCGCGGGGTCGGCTTGTGCGGACACACCCACACGGCTTGTAAAACTCAGGTGGGCACGTAAGGGACCCGGGGGAGCAAAGTAATCACGGAGAAGAGCAAACCCGAGGAACACCCCGGCTGCAAGGACACCACCCCATCAAGCCCTGCCCGCGAACGGTGTTGCATCAGCACAAGAAGAGGTGGCTAGAGACGTAGAACAGGGCAGACCCCAGAATGGGAACCCTGGTGTTTGGCTCAATGATTTCTGACGAAGGTGCCAAGATTCTCGAATTGGGAAAGAATATTCTTTGTAACCCACGCTTTTGAAAAATTGAATATTTATATAAAAAATATTGAATCTCGATGCTTACTTACATCCTGTGCAAAATTTAACCCCACATGGGCTGAAATGAAATCATAGGCTGAAACGAAAACTTCTTGAAGAAACTAGGAAAAATATTCAAGATTTAAACTATAATATTTTATATTATAAAAATAAATTTATTATAAAAAAAAAAAGCTGAGTCTGATAAAGATCTCGTCCCCTGAAGCTACAAGGAGCTCTTACAACTCAGAGATTAAAATAGAAACAAACTGGTAAACAATGAGCAAAGGGCTCACAAAATACACTTGCATATAAACGGCCAACGTGCACCCGAAAGAGGCTCACCATGTAACTATAACTATATTTATGTATTTTTATATATATTCATATATTCACATACATAAATACACATGAATGCACGTCCGTGACGCCACTACTCGCCCACCACCTGGGGAGGCAGCACCAACCAAGGGGCCTTTATCTGCGTGTCGTTTGCGGAGATCCTATCCCAGACCTACGTTGTCTCTTGGTTTTGTTGATTGTTTCCTTCACTGTGCAGAAGCCTCTTCAGCTCAGTGGAGTCCCGACAGTTCATTTTTGCTTTTGTTTCCCTTGACTTTGGAGACGAAGTTGCTGCGGCCGAGGCCGAAGAGGCTGCTCCCTGTGTTCTCCTCTAGGATTTTGATGGATCCCTGTCTCACATTTTTTCTTCTTCTTTTTTTAATATAAATTTATTTTTTATTGGTGTTCAATTTGCCAACATATAGAATAACACCCAGTGCTCATCCCGTCAAGTGCCCCCCTCAGTGCCCGTCACCCTGTCACCCCCACCCCCCGCCCTCCTCCCCTTCCACCACCCCTAGTTCGTTTCCCAGAGTTAGGAGTCTCACATTTAGAGTCTTCATCCATCTAGAGTTCATCTCTGTGTGGGGTGTAAAGGTCTAGTTTCATTCTTCTGCACGTGGCTTTCCAATTTTCCCAGCACCATTTGTGGAAGAAACTCTTTTTTTCTTTTTTTTTCCCATTGGATTTTCTTTCCTTCTTTGCTGAAGATGAGTTGACCGTAGAGTTGAGGGTCCATGTCTGGGTCTTTTATTCTGTTCCATGGATCTATGTGTCTGGTTTGTGCCCGGACCACACTATCTTGATGATTAATTATAGCTTCGTAATACAGCCTTAAGTCAGGACTTGTGATGCCCCAGCTTTGGCTTTCTTTGTCAACATTCCTCTGGCTCTTTGGGCTCTTTTCCGGGTCCATACAGATTTTAGGATTATTTGTTCCAGCTCTGTGGAAAACGTCGATGGTATTTTGATAGGGATTGTGTTAAATGTGTACATTGCCCTGGGTAACATAGACATTTTCACAGTATTAATTCTGCCAATCCATGAGCATGGAACGTCTTTCCATCTCTTTGTGTCTTCCTCAATTTCTTTCAGAAGTGCTCTGTAGTTTTTCGAGTGCAGATCCTTGACCTCTTTGGTTAGATTTATTCCTAGGTATCTTATGGTTCTTGGCCCAATTGTATATGGGATTGACTCCTTAATTTCTCTTTCTTCAGTCTCAGTGTGTAGATATGCCACCGATTTCTGTGCATTGATTTTATATCCTGCCACTCTGCTGAATTGCTGGATGAGTTCTAGGAATTTTGAAGCGGAGTCAAAATTTTGGGTTTTCCACATACAGTATCATGTCATCGGCGGAGAGTGAGAGGTTGACTTCTTTGCCAATTTGAATGCTTTTTATTTCTTTTTGTTGTCTGATTGCTGAGGCTGGACTTCTAGGACTGTGTTGAAACACCGTTTCACTGACATGGATGGAACTGGTGGGTATGATGAAGTAAGTCAGTCAGAGAACGACAATTATTATATGGTTTCACTCATATACGGAGTATAGGAAACAGCACAGAGGATCATAGGGGAGGAGGGAAAACTGAACGGGAAGTCATCAGAGGGGAAGAGGAACCACGAGAGACTCCTAATCATAGGAAACAAACTGAGGATCGCTGGAGGGGAGAGGGTGGGGGAGATGGGATAACTGGGGGACGGGCATGAAGGAGGGCACGTGATGTCATGAGCCCTGGGTGTTACATGCAGCTGATAAAGTATTGAACTCTACATCCTAAATGAACGACGTGCTATATGTTGGCTAATTGAATTTAAATTAAAAAAAGAAACAGGGGAACCCAACTATACTTCAAATTTATGTCACCACATTGGAGGGACTCATCCCAAGAGACTCTCGAAAGCAATATTTTGACTTTATACGCTCAGTCTAAAGACAAAAAGAACCATAAACCAATACAAAGTGGCATTTGTCAGCAATTCTGGAAGTTCTGAATGTGTTTTATGGGGTTAATCAAATAGATAAATATGTTGTGGATGATGGTGGTGAGGTACCTTGTTAGGAGAAATGTGGAAATGGGAGTGCTGGAGTTGGCCCCGTGTTGTGGGATTGGAGCAGGAGGTGTCAGGGTGGGTTCCCCCGGTGATGGGCTACAGATGGATGCACTGTGTGCGCGCGTGTGTGTGGACAATTCTCAGGAAGAAAGAGCCAGGAAAATGATTTCTGGAGCATTTTCTAATTAGATCCGGGCTGGGAAAGAACAAAGGTGATCCTGGAATATCTTCTATCTTTCGGGGACAGAGAGCAAGGATATGGACGAAGAATGGCAGGACGTGACCAAAGGGCTCAGGGCTCAGCCAAGACACAGAGACAGCTTGAAGGGACTCCCATCGGCCAAACATGGAACAAATTAAGCATCTAAACAAATGATGATAGTAATGGGTTATAACCTACGGAAAAGATAAGAATTGGTGAAATTCGGTGGATTAACCCCCATAGATGTACACACACTCTTCCCTTCTTTTCCATAAAATCCTACTCATCGAGGGACAAGTCATGGTGGGTCAGAAAACCATCGTTTGTCCTCCAAGGCATCAGTAATGGCTTGAGGTGACGGTCACCTGGACGCTGGAGGGAGCGGGATGAGGAGAGGAGGTGTTTACATCATCTCAGAGCATCTCCTCACGGACACCCGCACGGTGGCCACGTCACAGCAGAGAGGCCTGGGGGACCCCAGCTTCACCACGAGGCCGGGGGGCGGACAGACGGCGGGCCTCCCGACGCCGCGGGGAGCGGACCACAGCCTGTCTCTTCATCTATGTCTGACGGAAATGCATCGGCGGGCCTGAGCGGGCAGAAAGCCACCAAACCCACAGCAGGTGAGGGTCACCTTACAAACAGACGGCCTGCACCTGTCAGGAGTGGCAGGTTTGGGAGAGCCCGGAGGACAGAGGATCTCCCCCAGGCCCAACGACTAGAGGCAGGACGACGGCCACGCAGGCGGCACCGGGCCGCGTTCCACACGTGCTTGCTGCTGCTTTAAAGAACGTTGCCGAGACCCCGGCAGACTTCGAGGGAGACCCGTAAGTCAGGTCACTGGACAGCGCTGATGTCCGCTCCCTGAGTTTGAGACTCGTGCTGCGGTTACGTCCGGCGATGCCCTTTGCTTCTAGGAAACACGCACGGAAGCGTTTGCGGGTCGCGGGGCATCAGGCCGGAGCTTACCTCCGGGGAAGAGCTCCGGTGGGGAAGACTGAGGAGGGACGAGTCCGGGAATCCGAATGAGGATGGGCGTGAGCTGTGTGTATTGATTTGGCGACTTTAAGTCTGAAATTATTTCAAAGTAAAGTGTGAATAAAATGAAATGTCGGCAGGTTAAGGTATCATAGGACATTGTTTCATGTTCACCACTTGGAAGAGTTGGGGAAATATCTGACCGTGTCTCCGGGAGACTCATTCACGTTCCGGGGGTGTGATCTGAGGCTGGAGCCGCCCTGCTCCCGACCGTCCATGCGGTTCTACGCACCTCAGAGGACCTCCAGGAGCCCGCGTGTGCACACACACACACACACACACGCAGTGGACTTTTTATTTAGCTTGGGTTGTGATAGCAAACCCCTGGGAGTACCTTCGGCGACCACCAACGTGGAATTACCTCCCACATCTTGCTCTATTCCCCTAAGGAGCTTGTATTTCGGCAGGTGGAGCGATGGGTCTGAGCTAGGAGTGCCCAAGGCAGAAGTCTCCTACGCCCTTATTGAGAAAAGCTGCACAACGGTCTGTGCCCGTATGAAGCATCGGGCTTAAGAACGTGCAAGACTTACTCCTCTAGGACTTCGGAATATACGTTACTTATTACAGAACTATCACGACTAAGTCAGGAATGATACCGATTTCACCATAGTTGTCATTACTGGGGGAGTGCGAGGTGAGCATGAGGAGGGCTTCAGAAATGCAGAGAATATTTCATTTCATGATAAATAATCTGGAAACAGTGCGGTGGAATGTGGAGATTTATTAGTCCGCGGGGTGGGGATGTATGTGTGCGTTAACTTAATCTTTGTCCTTTTTCGGGGTGTTCGGAATGTTCCCTAGTAAAATAAAGTAATCCAGAGCACGGATCCTTTTGCCCGTGCTCCTTTCCCGCCCCTGGGCCCGCCCCGTGTTCCCGACTGGGGTTGGCCCGAGGGGCTCCAGGGATCAGGACTTCAAGTGCTCAGGTCGGAGATCTCTGGGCCTGTCAGGGTGAGCTGGTCACCTGGGTCACAGGGCCGGAAAGAGAGACCCAGTGTCGGTGCCCCGTCCCTCCTCCCCAGCCCAGAGGATCTGGGGCCGGCCATGACCCTTCCCCAGGCGGGACCCCACATGCCCACCTTTTTGATCACTGCCCTCCTCCCCTCATCAGCCCTGTGGTGGCAAAGCTGGCCCAGCGTGACCAACCCAGGCCTTCACCCCATCCTCAACCCTGCACACACCTGGCCAGCTGCATCTTTAAGCTCCCCTTGGGTTGTCCAGCGTGTGAGCGGCATCATCCCCTGCTTCTTGCTGGGACATAGGCGCACCCCTCCCTTCACCTGTCTGCTCAAGTTGCCTTCCTGCCCCTGTGGTCTCAGTGGGAGGGGGTCCCACCTGCCCCCTCACATGATCTCTGGGTTTCACCTGGACCTGTGCATAGTCTGGGCCTGGCCGTCAGCCCCTCACCCTGGTGGGTGGGGCCACCCCTGGCCCAGGGCACCCCCCCTACACCTGAGGGGCACACCTTGCAGCTCATCCATGAGGAACACGCCTCCATTTCCCCAAATGAGCAGGAAGCAGGGCTCAGCGTCCAGATGCCGCCCGGGGATGCTGGGTGGGTGACAGTCCTGAGCTTTGTCACACGCGGTTTGCTTCCTGCGTGTCAGTAAACTGTATCCCCGTCCTGATGGTGCTGCAGGGCTTCTGGGTGTTGCAGCTTCTCTGAGTTGGAGATGAAAACTCTGTTCATTACCTGCTGTCAGGAATGATCGTCTTTTGCAGAGCACATGGCTCGCTCAGGTGGGTTTTGGCGCACGCCGTTACAAAGAACAGAAATTGCAGCTTGAGCAGTTTTATGGAAACCACTCACTAAAGTGCAGTAAATATTTCTATTCTGAGCATTTCATTTGTCTGAGAGTAGCTTATATTCATTTATGACCCAGGGAGCCCATATTTCAGTTTTATCAGGCTTAATAGGTTGTAAACTAGGAACAGCAAATCTAATGCTACATAAAATTACTAGAAATGAGCCAAACAGGTGAGTAATTGGCGTCTGAATGACTTTGAACTATCAACTTTTGTATAGAATAATGTACTTTGGCTATTTCTACGTGATGTTAGCCACAGTTGGATTTGCTCAAAAGACATCCACTTAATAGCGTCATTTCCTTAATTAGAAGAGGCGGCTGGAAACCCATTTTCATGTAATGAGATGCAGGGGGTACAAAATAAATTTTGTTAAAACAATTGTGATTTCTTAAGTTCGGCATGACAAGGGCCTGTAGGAAATAAAAGAAGGATTCAATCTGATAATGTGATTGTAAAAGCAGTTTTCAGGGTATAAACTTTGTTTTTCAAAGTCATGATTTTGACAGACACACTGCTGACAATGTCTTTATATAAATATACTTATAAACATGCAATTACCTGCTATTACTATCCGATTAAAATGTGCTCGCTGTCAATTTAGTAGACATTCAGTCTTGGCGGAATTAGAGACTCGAAGGGTGGCCCGTAGACTCGCTCTTGCAGGAGCGTGAACCTCCCGGGTGTGCCGCCGGCCGAGCCGCCTGGGCCCCGCGCCCGCCCCGCGCCCCTGGTCCGGGCCTTCACGCAGCCACCGCCTACTGAGGGGAAGATTTTCATTTTTACAACCATCGTCGATGTTGTCACTAGTTACATTTGTAAGTTTTGAAAATTGGCTGTGCTTTGCCGTGTGATGGTTTTGCATTCGAAAGTCAACTTAGATTCCGTGTTTAAAACAGGATGGTGGGTGCTGGTCGCTCCCAGCTCTCCTTCACCCACAGAAACCCCGGGCGGAGAGCGGCAGGTGGACGAGACCAGCAGCTGTGGAAACCAGTCAGGGGCAGGCCCCACGAGTGCTCGTCTAATCAGGACAGGCCACCTCCAACATGGCAGGGAGTTTGGGGGCTTATTTGCTTGCTCTTGCCCCACCCCCTCCCCAGTGTGGGATGCTACAGTAGGAGGGAAGCCCTGGTAGAGTAGGGGGGAGCCAGGGCACAGTAGGGGGGAAGCCGCGGCACAGTAGGGGGGAAGCCGCGGCACAGTAGGGGGGAAGCCATTAGATCGTGGTTCTCTGGTTAGGACAGAGGAAAGGAGAGGAAGTGGTTTGGGCTGCCTGAGGGGCTGGTTTCAGCATTTTCAGTCTTGGAGCTGACGAGGGGATGAGGCATGGTTTGGATCTCAGGCTGGAAGCCACCGAAGGCCATGGTGGCACCACAGCACATGAAAACTACAGGGAGGGGGACTTGGAGAAGCTGGGGGTGAGAGGTGACAGGCGGAAGAATGGAACACAACATATAAGGCTCTGAGAGGAAGCACGGTGACTCTTGGGGTAAATTAAGACAGTTAAAAGCAGTCACGTTGACAGGGGAATTGGGGAAAAGGTAGACGCCCCAGCTTGGGGAGGACATACACCCAGAAAAGGCCTAAGAAGACCTTCAGCCTCCTGAGATCGATAGGAAAGGTCTCCCCCCGCACAGTCAGACAACAAGGACTGGGACAGGTGGATGTTTGTTCAAATGGTCCATTTTCAGCAAAGGATTACAAGGTGTGCAAGGAGACAGGGAACCATGGCCCATTCAAATTAATAAAATGTATCTCCAGAACTGACCCTAAGGAAACATATGCTTCAAACCTGCTTATTAGACAAAGACTTTGAGTATCTCCCTTATGCATTGTCAAAGAATTAAAGGAAAACACAGATCAGGAAAGCAATATATGAACAAAATGAGAATATCAACAAAGAGACATTATGAAAAAGGGACCAAACAGATTCCTGAGCTGAAAAACAGATCCAGACCCACCTGTGCATGGTTAATTGACAGATGTGTGGGGGCAATTCAGTGAGAAAAGGTGATCTTTTCTAGAAACGATGCTGGAAGGGTTGGCTGTCCATGTGCAAGAAGGAAGATTAACTTCAATCCGTATCTTCAATCTGTTGATACAAAAATCAACTCAAAATGGATCATAGTTCTAATTGTGAGACCTAAAACCATAAAGCTCCTAGAAGAAAACATAGAAGGGAACCTTTATAACTTTAAATTATGCCCAAATTTCTAAGATTTGACAGCAAATAGACAATCCATAAAAGAAAAAAAGATAAATCACTCCATATCATACTTAATAACCCTGCTGTTTGGGATGCACTGTTAAGAAAATGAAAAGACAAGCTACAGACTGGAGAAAGTATTTTCAAAATCATACGTCTGAAAAAGGATTTGTACACAGAATATATAAAACTCGAAATAATGAGAAAACAACCCAATTTAAAAAGGGCAAAAAAATTGACCATACACTTCACAAAGATGATATGCAGATGGAAATAAGCACATGAAAAGATTCTCTCTTTCTTACACTCATACATATTAGTATAACGCAATATTTCAAAATGAGCCTATTTTCATGGAAACCACAGAGCCAAAACCTACAGCAGTTTTATGAAGGATAAAGAGAAGGGAATCAAAGCAAAGCACTACAGAAAACCATCAATTCCCAAAGAAAGACAGCAACAGATTGAGGAACACGGCCCCTGTGGAAATGACCAGAGATAGTTAATAAGACAGCGGGAGTAATAATCCTTCAATATCGTCATCGTCCATCAGTAATTACTTTAAATGAGAATGAATTAAATTCTCCAATCTTTTGGCATGGAGTGGCTGAATGGATGAAAAAACAAGCTTGAAATATATTCTGTAAGAAACTCATTTCAGCTCAAAGGACACGCATGGGCTCAAAGCGAAAGGAGTGGAGAGATCATCCATTAAAGTGGAAACCAGGGGAGAATCGGGGCAACTATACTCACATCAGACAAAATAGACTTTAGGCCAAAACTGAAACGAGAGACAAAGAAGGCCGTTACATAATCATCAGGGGGTCGATTCATCGGGAGGACACAACCATCATAAATATCTACGCACCCAACATCGGAGCACCTAAACACATAAAGCAAACACTAGCGGACCTGAAGGGAGAAATAGCAAGGCGGGACTAGCAGGGACTCCAATACCCCACTCTCAATAATGGATAGATCACCCAGACAGGAAATCAATAAGGAAACATTGGGCCATATCTTAGACCAATGGACCTAACAGACACACACGGAACATTCCATCCAACAGCGGCAGATACACATTCTTCTCAAGCACCCAGCGTGCTCTCTGGGACAGATTATATGTTAGGCCACCGAACAAGCCTTAGCGACTGTGAGAAGATTGAAATCATACCAAGTATCCTCCCTGACCTCAGTGGTATGAGACTAGAAACTGGTAATAAGGGAAAGCACGAGAATTCAGAAATATGTGGAAATAAAGCAGCACATTCCTGGACACCTTTTTTTTTTTTTTGAATTGGGTCAAAGAGGGAATCAAAATGGAAATCCAGAAACATCCCAGGGGGTTCTCTCCACCTAACGAGTGAACGTGAGGGAAGCCCGGACCCCAGGGCGGTGGCTCCTGATGGGAGAGGAGGGGATGAAGCCAGGGGGCCAAATGCAGACCCTCTTTGGAGAAGGCACGGCCGCCGGGTGCAGGGTGCAGGCAGGAGGCGTCCCGGCGATGATGGGGCTCTCTGCAGGCCATGCTCAGGGTGACAGCTCTCCCCGCAGCAGACAGCTCAGCATCTGCGGGGCACTCCCTCCACGGGCAGCGCCAGGCGGATGGCACCTCCGAGGGAGCGGGGGCCCTCGCCAGCCTCACACGCTGCCTGCCAGCAGCATCCCCTTCAGGACCAAGTGAGGCGCGTGTCAAATGTGGTTCTCCACCCCCAGGAAGTGAGAGTCTACTTTTCTGGATGGAGGCCCCAGTTCTCATGACTTTGCTCACAGAGGAGGCTCCATCTGCCAGGCCTGTGCGGCAAGGCCTGCCCCGTACCCCGAAACGGATCAGCGGGTGGGGGCCGCGGCCAGTGACGGGGAACAGCGGGGCCCTGGTCCTCCCAAGGCCGTTTCCCACAGTTCACCTCTGGAGGATAAAGGCAGGAACCCTTTCCAGGTGTGAACAGGCCGGGAGGAGAGGATTTCCCGTATTCATGTGGAATTGGATTAATCAGACACTTGGTGCAAGCTCAAGCAGCAGAGAGGTCCTTTATAATGAGATTTTACTGTGTCTCCTTTAAGGAAATACGAAGCAGCGATTCAAAGAAAAGCCTATTCTCGAAACGCTCAGAGCACAATATACTCGGCTTTGCAGAAAAAGGCAAAAATGGGCATTTGCAACCAACCTCAATCACAAAGGTAATTAGCCCAACCCTGCCGGTCGCCCGCGTAAGCCTTCGCACGGGGGTCTCGCGTTGACCGCAAAGATGCTCCGTAGCCAGCGCATGCGGGTCGGCGGGCCCCGACGCTCGTGGGATTTAGAGCTTCCCGAGGGACGTAAATGGCCATATGGAATTTATATGAAGGGAAACGCTCTGTTTCCACAGTTCATGTTTTGGATTTGTGCCATATTTACAGAAGAAATTACATGTGGGTCTTATTTGCATATCACATTGACAAAACGCTATTTCCGAGCGCGGCGGCAAAGTTAGCAGCCGCAGACGTCAGGCTCGCCAAGTGCCTTCCGAGGAGCTTCAGCTGCGAGCACCCACTCTCCGTAACACGGTCCAAGCCTCCACCCAGTGCTTACGTGTCCACACCAACACTCAGGCCAGACTGACGAAATGTCTGCAGTCACCGTCGTGTGAATGGGTCGGTTCTCACGGCTCCCCTCGGGGTGGCACGTCCTGCCCAGCAGAGAACCGACGTGCGGGTGCCCTTACACGCGAGCTTGGGGCGCTGCTGGTGCTTTCCTTCCTGGCGTTCTGAGAAGCACCCGGGCCTTCTAGAGATGCAGGCCCAGACGGAGGTGAGGCGGCCCTGGCCCCGTCCCAGGTGGCCACCGCGTGGAGAAGCCCCAGAAACACATGGACAGAGGGTGATGACGGAAGCCCCGGGTTCCCCAGAAAGGCTCTGCTGCCACCGCGGAGGGGAGCCGGGGGGCTGGCTGCCTCTCCCTCATCGGCGGGGAGGGGAGACCCTCCCTTTCTCTGAGCAGCCCCTGCATCCTGGGGACTTTCTCCTGAGGCCCCAGGGGAACCAGGTCCCCACCCCTGGAGACCCTGAGCTGGCTGTGCTTCCGGCCACTGCGCGTCCTGCACAGGAGGAAGGAACACAGAGTCATCCTGCTCGGCCAGGGTTTGCTCCTGCACTGAGCACCCGACCCCTGAGCGTGGGGTGGGACCCTGCACACAGACCTGGTGCCCAGGGCACCTCCCCACTAAGCACCCCACTCCCGAGCGTGGGGCGGGACCCTGCACACAGACCCGGTGTCCGGGGCCCTTGCACTGAGCACCCGACCCCTGCGCACGGGGTGGGGACCCTGCACACAGGCCCACTGCCTGGGGCCCATGCACTGAGCACTCCATCCCCGAGTGTGGGGCGGGTCCCTGCACACAGGCCAGGACCCTGCGTGGGGCTGGGACCCTCCACCCTGGCACAGGCATGGGGAGCCCCAGGGCAGGGCCCTAGCAGCCACACGTAAGCACCCGGCCGTGGGTTCCAGGCCCGGGCCGCAGGGTGGGCAGCCCAGAGCAGGACAGGGGCCCGGCTGACAGCGCGTCAGATGCAGGGCACGAGGAGAGCCAGACCAGAAGGTGCCCAGAGCACCATGGGGGGGGGGCATCCTGACTCAGGCCCCAACCCCTTGCAGACTCCGGGGTCTGCGGCAAGCGGACACGTGTCCCTCCCTCTGTCCCGGTGGGTGGGGCTTTGTGGTGGCCGGTGACTCTGTAGGAGGTGGTGTTGGCGCATCTTCCTCTGTGTCATCGACGGTACCAGTGACCCAGGTCGGCAGGAGGCCCTCGGGGCCCAGCCCCTCCCCTGACCCTGGCCAGGCGCGCCCCCCGAAGCAGGGGTGTCCCTGCAGTGTCCGGCTGGGCACCGGGGTGAGCGTCTGCCAGAAGGAGGAGGGATGACGACACTGGCCTCGCCAGCTCCCGGGTGTCGTGGGCCCTCAGTCCCCGGCCAGCTGTCCCCGCCGTCTGCCCCCGATTCCTGCACAGCCCCCGGGGGCCCCAGGCCCCTGCGCCTGCATCTCCACCCGGCAGCACACCCCACACCTCACTCCCTCGGGTCCCGGGCAGCTTCTCTTGATTTTTGGATCCCGAAGAATCAGGTAAGTGCTGAAACTCTATCTTGGAAAACCCAATAACCAACTATTTTTATAAATGACTGGGCTTGACAGGAAACAAGATTGAACTTTCTGGTTGATAAATCCCTTTTTCGATTGGTGTGAATTTTTCCCTTTGGGACTCTGAATAGGAAGGGAGATTCAGGAAAATAAAAGCTTTATTTCTGTGTGCAAAAGCTACTCCTGGAATTGAACTGTGGCCGGAAACCTCTCGGTACCTTGCGAGTCCCAGTGGGCTCAGGTCCGGCCCTATGGACACGCTCCACGCGCGGCTCTCTCGCTGCGGCCGCCCGTCCAGCTCCCCCGACGGCCTTGGCTGTGCAGCCGGGAGGGGGTGGCTCACCGCGGGCCTGACGATCGCGTCCAGCCTGGACGCTCAGGGTCCCTGAACTGCTGCCCTCTGACCGTCTATGGGGTCTTCCTACCAAGCTCTGTTGTGGGGCAGAGGCCACCCACTCAGCAGGCCCCTGGAGGTGGTTTTTGTCCCCACATCCTGCGCCGTGGGTCTCCCAGTTTTTCCGTTCACAGATCTACTGGAAAGCCAGCACGCGGGGCTGAGGATGAACGAGGCAGGTGCCCTTCCTCAGGTGGGGAGGGGTGGCCGGGCCCCTAGTGGGTGCGCCCTTGCTGGACGCCTCACGGGGTGGCCGGGCCCGTCGGGGGTGCTCCCTCGTCAGACGCTACACACTCTCCTCCTCGTTTGGACCCCAACAACCCTGGGAGGCCGGCGGCCCTGTGGCTGGACAGTCCTGGAGCTGCCAGGGCAGGTCTCCCGCAAGCCCAGGTCTTTCCTTCCCTGCCCACGGCGTGGGACTGCTGTCCTAAGGCCAGACGGCCAGGGACCCTCACGGGTGCTTGTGGAGTGCCCGCCCGGCCAGACTGCGTGGATGCTGGAGAGGTGACGGGGGCTGCGGGAAGGGCATTGGGGCCCTGGCCACACCACGGGCTCCGGAGCCTGCAGGATGCGGGGAAGCGGCCCGCTCCCCGGACTGTGGGTGAGACTGGCCCAGCCTCTCTGCGCCCCGACGCCCCAGTTTGGGGATAAAGAGAACAGTGTCCAGGCCTCGGGAGAGTAAAGACGTTCGGGGGCGTGAGCGTGGGGGTGAAGAACCGGCCCCGGGCTCAAGTCAGAGTCAAGCAGCGGAGTGCGCTGTCCGCCTTGCTTCTCTCCTGTGACCAACACTTGCACACGCGTGTACACGCGCTCGCACACCAGCCCCCGTCACAGTCAGTGCACAAGGCCTGGGGCCCGGGAGCGAGCGGCACCTGTGAACACGAGCAGTACCCAGCCCGTCGCCGGCCACTCCCGCGGCCCAGTCCCCGTCCCGTCCTCCTTTCCTGCGCACGGATGGGCGGCGGGCGGGGGTGGCGGCGCACAGCCAACTCCCTTCCCCTCAGTTAGGACCGGCCGGGCCACTGGCTTTGGCCAGGGAACAGACAGACGTGGCGCTCCGCGCTCCCCTCCCGCTGGCTCACAGGAGGGCTAACGGGAGAGCGGGAGCCCGGCCCGCGGAAGCCCACCCGGCCCGCACCGTGGCAGGGAACGGCTCTCCGTGGAGCCGAAGGGTTTGGGGCCGGGTGTCACGGCGGCAGCACCCGCCTCTCCCCACGGCCCTGGGTCCTGCTGCTGCCACGACTCTACCTCCTGTTTCTCCAAGTGGCCACGTGGCTCTGCACCCGGGGATGTGCGTTCGGAGGGAGACTCCGCTCCTCTCCTCTCCTCTCCTCTCCTCTCCTCTCCGCTCCTCTCCTCTCCTCTCCTCTCCTCTCCTCTCCTCTCCTCTCCTCTCCTCTCCTCTCCTCTCCTCTCCTCTCCTCTCCTCTCCTCTCCTCTCCTCTCCTCTCCTCTCCTGATGGAAAAACCCCTTGTAGTCGTCCAGCTCCGCGCGGCAGGCCTTCCCGAGAAGGGGGTCGGCGCAGCGCCCACAGGGCGTGGAAGATGGAGCAGCGCACTGACCCAGGAAAGCTGCGGGGCAGGGAGCAGCGGGGTCCAGAGGCTCCTCTCCTGCCTGGTTCGGGGGGTGATGTGGGGCCTGCGGGGCCACCTCCCCAGGTCCCCCCCGGGGACACGCCTGCCCCGGCACCACAGACCCGTCGGGCCAGGAGCAAGAGTGGCTGTTAGGTTTTACCTGGTGCTTAAAGCCGCCTACATTCAAAATTAAGAGATTCAACCTTAAACATTTAAGTAAATATATATATTTTGAAGCCTCCTACCCACAGGGCTTCAAGAAAGCTTCTGCGTGTTCTCCGGCGGCAGGGACACTGCAGATCCGTTGTTGGATTTTGCACATCCTGTGACCGGGTCCTTCTGGGTGGCTGGAGGGAAGCCAGGCAAGACCGGGTCTTCGCCCCGAGTTCACGAGCCTGGAAGGAAGCCTCCCCTCCGGGTCTGTTTACGGCCGTTTGACGCTCAGTGGCTCTGGGACACAGCGACGACCCTTTACTGCGGGGGCGACTGATGCCGTTAAAGCAGCTCGGATGGTCCGCGCGTGGGGCAGGAAGACACGTCAGTCTGGAGCCATATCCAGAGACCCAGGAGGGGCCCGGTCCTGGGCCCTGGCGTCTGTGCAGTCCGTGTGCCCTTGGGTGAAGGTCCGGCTGAGCTGAGCGCCCAAGTCCCCATGGGCAGCCCAGAGGCCCTCCCGTGCAGGGCGCCATGGCGGGCGGGTGGCCTCGCTGAGCACCTGCTCCTGCACAGCCACCGGGGCTGCTGCTCCGGGGCCCGGATGCTGCCTTGAGGACGGGGTGTCGTGTCTGTCCTTCACCACTCCCATGGGATCTGAACCATGCGAAAAGCCCTTCCCAGCATGACGCCCATGGAAGAGGCCTCACCTCGGGGATTTCGTCCCCATGACCATGGTGTTTGTGTCACTTCTTTGTCATCAGGCCCCACCAGCCAGCAGAAAGCTCAAAGCATTGGCAATAAAACCCTCAGGGCGTTTTCTTTGGGACTCACACCACGACCCCCACACTGAGCCTTTGCTGCCCTGTGGCCACCCCACCGCGCACGGACAGGCTGCGTATGGCACCGGGCGCGGGCGGCCGACCTCCCGACTGCACTTGTCCCGGATAACCGAAGCCCCGGTGCCCTCCCTCCATCTCACAGCACTCAATGGTTTTTGGTGACCATTGTCCAAAAAACCCCACATACGCTAGGTTTTGTTGATCTTAAGCTACGGTTTCATTATTCATCGGCTCCCCCGTCCCACGGTGGCCAATTCACTGTCCTGCCTATGAGTGAATGTTTGCAGCTGAGACTTTATTCCCGATCTGCAGTGACCGTGTTGAAAAGCCCCTTCCCAGACGCCCGATTGTCTGTGCTTTCCCTAGAGGGAAGTCCCACCGAGACGCAGCTGTGCCACCAGACTAGAGTCTTCCAGGAGGTCCCGGGGGAGGAGGTCCAAGGGAGGACAGAAGGCCGCTCAGGGGTCACCCGAGGGCAAACGCAAACTGTTTTCTTCTGTGCGAGCAGATCATCGCCGGCCCTGATGGATGACGCTGTGACCCCCGACTCGACGTAGGGGCCGTGTACTACAAGCAGGGTCTATTCCACATCTGTGTGCGGTGCTTCTGTGTCCTGCACCGATGACCCGTCCCAGCCAAGGCCTCCCGCTTGGTCTGTATGACAGAAAACGTGTGGAAGCAGGCACGGGAGGCAGCTCGTGGGCAGGCCCAGGTTCGCCATCAGCTCTGGTCGGCAAACGGGCCATCGTGGCCTCTGGAGGCCTCTTCCCCGACCGTCTAGGGGGCCAGGTACGCTGCTGCGGAAGCAGCACCCCGGGGAGCGGGCTCATCTACAGACAGATCCCCTCCTGCTCAGGGGAAGGCGTGGGCCCATAAGGCTGCTCTCCTACCTGGAGCTCCAGGAGCGCCCGGGCTCTATGGGTGCGTCCTTGGGGTTCCGGTTCTCCGTAGTCTGAGGATGGACCTGGGGGCCTCTCGTGAGCGAGCGCTGCCTTGTGCTTTCACACCCGGACGCGTGTGGACATACTCAGAGCTCCTCCTAAGGAGCTGGCAGGTGCGTGCTCGTGGGTGGGTCTCCGGCCTCCCACCTGCTGTTCCTAACTTCAGGCTGGAGCCACACAAGAGCCCGTTCCTTCAACACCACTGTTGTCCCCCTCCAGGCTGATCTGCAGCTTCCCCCCCTTTGGGATGTTCCTTCTGGCTGCATCACCCGCGGCAACGTCTGTGGCATGTTCAGCAACCATTGCCCGTGGGCTCCTCCGGGAGCAGGACGCTGGGCGGGGAGCTGGAGTGTCCTAGCAGAGCACCTAGCTCGAGGACATGGAGCTGGCACCTGCCGATCCGCTGCCAAGAGGATATTATAGATTCGACAGTGCATGTCAGTTGGCACGTTCTTGAAGACGCGGTGGGAAGCCAGCTGAGGCCTGAGGGACTGGCTCGGCCCGAGATGCTGGCTGGGGGCGGGGGGATTGAAACCCGGAACGAATGTGACACTGCATGGTCCCAACCATGTGCTGGGACTGTCCTGCTGTCAGAAGACAGAGCGGGCATGGCGTAGCTCCTCTCACAGCGCAGACAACTAGAAAATATGTATTATCCGCACACACGAGGACTGTCTTCTCTGCTTGAGCGTAGACTTCATGCAGTCTGCTTTGTTCAGCTGAGGTCCACGAGTCTAGAACAACGCCCGGAACATAATAAATATCTGCAAGTGAGTGGATGAGTCAGGACCGAGGAGGCCCCTTATCTTCTGAGACAAGGGTCAGCCAACTCTGGCCCAGGGGCCGAATCCAGCCAACCGTCCGGCTTCGTAAATAGAGTTTTATCGGCACACGGCCAAGCCTGTTTGCCACTATTGTCCTTGGCTGCTTTCTGGCCACAAGAGCAGAGATGAGTCATTGCAAACAAGAGGACGTGGCCCGTAAAGACTAACACGGCTGTCCTCTGGCTCTTCCTTTACCAAAGATTTGCAGACCCCTCTGGTGTGAGATGTCGTGTTTCAAACAGAAGATGAGAGCGGGTACCAGCAGGGCCGCGTGTGCCTCCTTGGGTCCCCTGTACACCACCTATCATGCCGCACCCTGCAGAGGTACCAGGACGGCTGGACCCAGTGAGCGGGGCTGCATGTTTCTGGGAGCAGGGCTGTGCCAGTACCTGGCAGGAGACCCCATTGCTGCCCCTTTACAGGGCGAGAGGGTTGGGGAGGAGAGCGGAGGGACCACTTCTGTGTCAGCGTCTTCCTTCCTCTCGTTGCTTCCAGGGAAGAAGGGGAAGCCCCAGGGCTGGGTCTGCATTTCTGCCCGGGCTGTCCTTCCTGGGGCGGCTGACACGAAGTCACAGGGCCACATCCATGCTGGGGTATCGAGGACATGCAGTGGGATGCGTATAAGCTCTGCTGATGAGAAGACCTGCCCTTGGCCGTGGGCCTGTCTTCTCACCTTTATCCCCACCCCCCACTCCTATTCGGTTTAGCAGCTGCGTGGTGTGTAGAGGAAAGATTCCACAAATGCTCGTTTCCCTTCACCAGTCGAGGCAATGAATCAGGACACTGTCATTCCCAGAACATGATGTCCTCAGAGTCTTCCTATTAACCTGCCGATCTGGATTCATTCAATAGGTTTCAATCAACTAAAATTAACCTTCCCTCCGAAACTCAGGACTTTCCTGTCTCGGGCTAATAGGAACCTCTTCAAGTCAGCCCCTGACTTGTGACCCGCTCAGAAGGTCGTCAATGGTCTCCTCACCATCTGGTGTGACCAGATGCGCCAGCGGTCTGTTTCTTTTATTTTTAATGATTTTGTTTATTTATTCATGAGAGACACAGAGAGAGGCAGAGACACAGGCAGAGGGAGAAGCAGGCTCCATGCAGGGAGCCCGATGAGGGACTCAATCCTGGGTCTCCAGGATCAGGCCCTGGGCTGAAGGCAGACACTCAACCACTGAGCCACTCAGGTGCCCCAAGAAGACCTATTTCTTTTCAGTGGGAGAAGAAGCAGTCTATGCTCACAGCTATGGGTCAGAGTTGGGGGGGACACCACTTCCAACCCCTTCTAACCCTTTAGGGATAACAGGTGTTTGTTTAACCTCTTCTGTACTCTGCCTGCATCTCCTTCCTTTGACACCAAAAATTCCAGCAGTGCTCAGGGGCACATAGAATGATAGAGATAGAGCACTTCACAAAATTACTCGTTTATTATCCCAGATTGCACACAGAGTCTCAACATACCAATATTACGTGCGTGTGTATAAGCATCAATATCAATACAAATACCTACCGATACCAATATTATTACATTACAGCAATATGTGTGCCGAAAAAATACTTAAATCTTTTTTTGTCATATATGCTCCTCGTTTCTGTCCTCATTGTTGAATAATAGGCACTGACCTCCACTGTCAATCCATATAACCATTAAGTACAGTGTTTTATCCTACAGGGGACCCCGTCAGTGCTTACTACCCATCTTGTATTGAAATCTCTGTGCCCGTTTTTGTTTGAAGCTCACTCTCCAGCTACATTCCTCAGGATGGGCTCATGGGAACAGTATCTTCGAATTCTTGGATATTGGTAACACTTTGGGTCTTTTATACTTTGAAAGTCAGTTTTGCTGGATATAAAATACTTGCTTCACATTTTTTCCCTTAAACAAATGAAACATTCTAGCTATTTCTGGCATAAAACTTTGGGGTGAGAAAATCTGATGGTAATCTGTTTTTATTTCCCTTATAGTATCTTACTGTGTTTCCTTAGATGCCTAAAGGACATTTATATTCATTTTTTTCTGCAATTTTTTTTCCTAGTAATTTGACAGCATGTCTCAACGTTAATTATTCTGGGCCATGTTCTCAGGTACATGATATGCGCTTTCAATATGGTGGTTTTAAATATATCTTTATTTTTTTTTTTAGGATTTTATTTATTAATGACACACACTCACACACACTCACACACACACACACACACACACAGAGGCAGAGGGAAAAGCAGGCTCCATGCAGGAAGCCTGATGTGGGACTCGATCCTGGGACTTAGGATCACACCCTGGGCCAAAGGCAGGCACTAAACTGCTGAGCCACCCAGAGATCCCTCTAAATATATCTTTAAATACAGAAAGTTGTCTTGACATATATAGTTTTTAGTTTTTATTTTGTTCCCTGCTTTGATCTTCTTCCTCGGGGACTCAGACCACACGCGAGGTCTTCTTTGGCTGTCTTTGATACTTCTCAGTGTTTATCTTAATTCTTTTTTTCTTCATTCCCTTTTGAATAAAAAAAACCCCTTCCTTTCCATATTGTTTTTCTAAAGACATTGTCTCTGGTGTTCATTCTGTTCACGTTCCCTCCAACTTAGTGCCTGTTTCTGAAATGATTTGTAAATGTCTGATTGCTTTTTCAATTGTGCCGCTCATGTCTGATTTTTTTTGAATTGTGATTTTTGCTTCTCTTTCATATTTTATATCATCCTTAAACCTCATTTTGAAACAGCACATGACAGTTTCAATCTATGATTCGAGCCTGAGCTTCTGGTAGGCTCCGATGGTCCAGACTATCTTATTCTGTGCCTTACCTCTGTTTGGAGGATCACTTTCTTCCTGGCTTGTTTCCTGCCCTGTCTTACCCGGACCTTCTCCCTGGTCCTCCTTCCCAGAGCTCCTGATTTTGGGGAGCGGCCGTGGTCCTCTATCTGGCATGCCCCCAGCAGGTTTGTGTGCAGTTTGGGGTGTCCTGTTCTTGGGGATGTCAGATACCCCTTCTTCTACTCTCTCCTGCATAGATGCTCACACTCTGCCCTCCCTGTTGTCCTTGACGTTCTGGTGACATCATTTGGGGTTTGGTGTTCTGGAGGATGTCCTGTTTTTCTGCAGTCATTTTCCAGGCGTGTTGCTTTGTCATCTAGTTGACGTGCCTGCTTGTATGTAAGATCTGGAGAGATTAAGGTACTATGCTGCCAACCACCTTTAGCTTTCCAAAATCCTCTGGTCGTCTCACCTTCGTTAACATGAAGAGTGACCAGACACTAACAGCCTGGTCCATTCTTTGTCATATTCTCTGTCAGTACTGCCCTTAACGGTCTCACTCTCTGGTGATGCTGTGGTTCTTGAAACAGCATCTCTCTGGGGGCTACAAAGGGGAAATTTTCTAATTCTGATTTGTTCCTCTGATAAACTGGGTTCTTCTGAACAGGAGATCTTTCCCTTACCCACTGCCCATGTCCTCAAAACAGTTTAAGTCAGAAAGGATAGATGCTTCATCTCCCTCTGTGTAGCCAGTATCCATAATGTTTGGCATTCTAGCGACTGGCAATGCTGTCTGCTGAGTTTTGTTTTGCTTCTCTTCCTCCTCCCTTTTTTTGTTGGAGTCAACACCGCTGTTCCCTCTTTGGCTTTCAGATGGATCCTATACTCCCTTGAAACTTCTGCATTCGACATTTTAACTTCCTCAGTTTCTGGTAAATTTGGATGTTCCAGGCTCATTTCCTGCCCTAAATCTGGAATCAACCATTTCTCCAAAGGCCTCTGGTTCCCTTTAGTGGGAAGTGATATTTAGAGGCCTTAATTTAGGTACTTGCTGCACTAGTTTTCTTGTTTCTATGCCCTTTAAGGTAATCAAGCTGGAAAATACTACTTTTAGAAAAAGGGTAAAAAGTCAAAAGTTCAATTTTATAAATACATTCATAGCATGACCTTTAAAGTATTCTCTCTCTCTCTCTCTGTTTCTCCCTAGATATTATCTCTATATCTATCTATCTATATCTATCTATCTATCTATCTATCATCTTTTATCATCTATCTAGGTACAGATATGTACATGCAATATATTTTTGGTATATATATATATATTAAATTTATATTTATATATGCCCTTAATCTATTCAAGACTCCAATCTGAGGAGAGTAGTCAGATGCTACCACAAACAAGCCAGGGACCAGGCATGCCTGGGATGGGGGCATAGTTCCAGGGGACAATAGACAGGGCAGTGAATACAGAGAGAGGGAGAGATGGAGTCTTTGATCATACACTCTGGGCTCCCAAACACTCTAGGCTTCCATTGGGTTTGGCCAATGGAAGGAATTTGTAGAAAATTCAAAGACAGGATGGGAGTGAGTCTGAATAGAGGTCTCCTGGATTGGTCTCCTAGATGCTTTTGCTTGGCTACTTCCCTCTGCTAGACCTTCTGATCCTACCAAAGTGACCTTTCAAAGTCACTTCTTTTAGGGGTGTTTTGTGGCAAGGATGTCTCTCCTCTGGTGCCAACCTGGGGATAGTCCCGCCTTTATGATTTCCCTACATCCTGCATGTCCTTTATTAAGCTTATTAACTTGCTTGGTTTGGGTGTTCCATCTATTTTCCCTGTGCGGATACTGGGTGAGATGATTTGATGTCTGCAATGTGCCTTAAAATATCCCAGCGTGAGCTCCTATGGACACACAAGTGGACACATACTAACTTGTTACATTTGTAGAGAACAAATGTAGCAGATATGTCAAATGGCTGTTGAGGTTGTGTGATGTGCACATGAAAATTCATTAAACTTTCCATAATATTATTAATAAAAATCATTAACAACCCAGCTCTCCAAAAGTCAAGATGGTTTGAAGGACAAGATCATTTAACACTTAAAGGCAAATAATTACCCTGCTATTATATTATTTCAGGGCAAAAAGAAAATTTATTCTCTAGTTAATTTTATAAAGTCAACATAGCACGGCACCCAACCTGATTCATGGCCCCCCTAAGAGCCGACTGTAGTTCATACTACTCATAAATGTTTAATGCAAAAATTTTAAGTAAAATATTAACACATTGTTATGGGCTGATTTGTGTTCTACTCAAAAGATACGCTGGAGTCCTATCCTCCATTACCTTACATTGGGACCTTATTTGGAAATAGAGTCACTATAGATATAATTGGTTAAGGTGAGGTCATACTGGGAGAAGGTGAGCCCTTAATCCAGGATGACTGGTGTCCTTAGAAAATGCACACACACACATGCACAGGGTGTCATGTGAAGTCAGATGGAGATTGCAGGATGCAGCTGCAAACCAAGGAGCGCCTGGGGCACCAGAAGCTGGGAGAGGCAAGTCTTTGGGGAAGACTTCTCAGAGTCTCTGGTAGAAGCAGACGCTGCCAGCACCTTGGTTTTGGACTTCCAGCCGCCGAGCCAAGATTACAAATTTCTGTTGATTTAAGCCACCCGGTGTGTGGTAATTTGTTACAGCGGCTCTAGGAAACTAACACATATGTCTAACCAGCATTTAATAAGATGAATATGATACACACAAGTATGGCTTATTTTAGGAATGAAAGGTTGGTTTAATATTGGGAAATATATTAATATAATTTATCACATTAATTGTTATGAGAAGAGCGCACATGAGATCACCTTGATAATAAGGATTTGATTAAAATTATGGACACTGTGCCTGAAAAAATGCGCACATGCCTCTACCACACACAGAACATCCTGTGCCTGTCCACGTAGGAAGCCTGAGAACATCTAAAAACCGATGAGAATAAACACAAAAGTGGGAGAATGACCAACAAAGAAATATACCCAAATCAGGAGCTTTTGTGAATGCTAAACATTAGGAACAGTTAGAAGGTGTCGTGAATAAAGTGGCCTCATAACAGCATCACACATAAATTCCTGGAAGGAAGCTTAAACACTATGCAGTCCCATATGAAGCATCTATAAAACTTTACCGAAAGACATAAAATAAGACGAATGGTTGGAAGGATTATTAACTCAATTTTATAAAGATGCCATTTCTTTCCTAATTAATCTAAAAGTGCAATCTCAATCGAAATCCCTCGATGAGTCTAAAGGTTATCAAGATGAGTAAATGAACAAATAAAACATTTTTGATATTTTCTCACTCTTGAGGGGAAACTTTGCTCTAGTAGATATGGAAATGTTTCCTGGAGTCAAAATTAAGATGGGGCGTGACTAGGTCAGAGAGAGGACAGAAAGCGAGGGAAACAGAACACAGAATCTCAGAGCCCTGCAGGAAAGAATGCTGTCTATGCAAAGGTGGCACTTAAATTTGATGTAGGGTTACCCGGGATATGGGAGTGGGGCAGCTGATGAAATTTGTAGGGGAAAAGGTAAATTCAACCCTTAGTGCAAATTGCAAAACAAAATAAATTGTGGGTTGATAAGTATTTAAGGAGAAAAGCAATGAATATACATCAAAATGGGAAGAATAATAACAGGTGATTTTTCCCTATAGCAGGAGGTGTGGGGTATGCCTAGAAGACAGGCACCAGGTGAGTGGTCTTGGGAAAGGGACTCGTCTCTGTCCAGTTTTCTCATCTCTGAAATGGGTTCGTAGGGTTACAGCAAAGGTGAAATGAAACGACATGTAAGTGCTAAGAATAGAGCATTTGAGAAACATTAGCTTATGTGACAATGAAAGATTATGTGCAACAAAACGACGCCAACATCCTGGGCAAAGGTCAAGGGAACACTGGCACTGCACGTGATGGACGCTGTCTTGGGCATAGTGTTTTGAACATTTATGTGTTTGTTCCCCTTGTGGAGCCTGACCCTCCGGGTCTCTCTATGCCCGAGCACAGCCATGCATGCACTTGACCATGAGTAGCGCACAGTAGGCCCCACACCCGACACTCACCGGGGAGCCCGGCTGCTGAGCTTGATTCGGGACCCTGCTCCCGGCAGCTTTTCCACCTGTGTGTGGTGCTCGGGGGTCCCGGGCGTACATATTTACGTAAGCTCCTTGCACCTCTGGCTCTGCATCTACAAACCGGGGCAATGCTAGTGCCTGGTAACAGGGCTGTGAGGAGGACCAAGCAAGTTAATATTTGCAGAGTGCTCCGAACTATGACGCGAATGCAGGGAACACTGTGTAAGGATTTGGTGATTGGTAAATACATAAAGGTTTACTTTTTCAAATTTTAATGTGATTTCTCTCTTCTGCGTTTCCAAGCACACGGCTTTCGTTCTGTTGGCCTCAAGTACACATCTTTACGGAGGGGGATTAGGATCTGACACAGAAGTAGGGGGAAGGGAGAAGAGCGTAGACTAGGATGTTGCGAGGAGCAGTGGCTTTGAAAGGCACGCGGGTGCGCCAGTTCCCCGGGCCTCCGTGGGCCCTGCTGTCTAACTTTGGAAGAGCCAGGAAACTACCCTCCTGTGCAGAGAGTGGAGGAGCCCTGCTTCCATGCCCGGCAGCCTGGTCTTGAGGTGAGGAAGAGGGGGCCGACACAGAGACCCTTGAGCCCCGAGAGGATGGGAGAGGCATGCATCTCCTCCCTGAGGAGTGGCAGAAGGGCAGAAGCTGCCTGGACCACCGCAGCCGATGTGGGCTCAGTGAGGAGCCGTCTCACCTGCTGCCCCAAACCCATGCGGCTGCAGCCCTGACCGAGTGGCTATGGGAACTCCACGGTGGGGAAGGGAGGCTTGGGGCTGGGCTGCCGGGTGCCCTGGGGTCCCGGGCTGTGCAGGAAGCAGCTGAGTGTGTCCACGTCCCCAGGGCACGGCAAGGTGGCTGTGAAGCGCGGGCTGCAGACAAGCCAAGCTGGAGCCGGTGGTGCTGCGGTCCCGTCGGAAGGTGTTCGGTCAGAGGGGGCCAGTGGGGGCCAGGGTTGCCCTGGGGTCCGAGTGTCACGGCAGCCTGGAGCTTCAGCCTCACCCCTCCGCTGAGACCCGGCAGGGCAAGTGGCTGCCCAGCTTCCACAAGGGGAGCTGAGTCCCCCCGGCCTAGGCCGTGCCCCCCACGCCGTGCCCCTCCAGGCACCGGACACCAGCCCCTGAGCTATGCTTAGAGCGGGCTGCATGATTTCGCCTTTGTCTTTGCTTTATTACTTGTTATCTTTATTATTTATTGCCTTTTACTTTATTATTAAGGACCCATCCCCCTCTTGAGCTGACGAAGACCAGATCCAGAGCGGACAAAATAAATAGGACGCATTTTCCCTGAAACTCCGAGCTGCAGTGAGAAATTCTTTAAGCTTGTCCTGCAAAGGATTAATATATTAACCCCAATCCCTTAATCAGAAGTGAGACAGTGGCTGTGCAGAGGCAGAGGCCCCTCTGGGCACCGGGTGCTCCTTCCAGGGGCCCTGAGGCTCCTGGCGGGGGCGGCCTCTGGGGGGCCTGGCAGTGGGTCCCCGCGGGCATCCAGCCCCAGCCACAGGGGAGACGTCAGTCCCAGCAGACAGATGGGAGGAGATGTTCTTGACGACGGCGCCTAAGAGTGAACAAGACCTAAACAAACAGCTCTGCCGTCAAGCGATTAATCATTCCATTAAAAAGGGGGCACAAAACAAGAGGATGTAAGGACTCCAACGTAGAGACCGCGTAATTCCTGGCACGGGGAAGAGAAGAGGACGCTTGTGGAAATAAGGAAACAAACTCACCCCCCAAGTGACCGCGTCCCAGAGCTAAAGGGTGTAGACAAAGTAAAAAAAAAATCAAAATATGCGCTCAGTGTGGGAATGCCTGAGAAAGGGAGTAGAAGTAGAAATTGCAGAAGGCGGGGAGGGCGATGCGGGCGGTGCACGTCCTTGGAAAGCCCAGGAAAGGGGGTGGGATACATTGGCAAATTGAACTCCAATTAAAAAAAAAAAAAAGAATTACAAACAACTTACAATTCCAAAAAACCCCCAAAAAACAAAAAAACAAAAAGAAAAAAAACAAAGTCAGAACACCAGGGGATCTCCACAAAGTGGGGAAAAGGATGAAGGGACTGAAAGGAAATTTGGGGACGCGGCTGGTGGTCTGCGTGGAAGGCAGATGCTCCGAGCTCCACACCAGCGCACCGCCCTCGTCTCCGGAGGGTAGGGTCTTGGGTCATTTATTTTTTGCTGTACTTTCTGATTTTGGGGGCGGTATCACCGATCACTTGTGCTGGGAAAAGCTGTGGCACAGTAGCCAGCCCCCAGCCCCCGTGCGGCGGGCCCTTGCCCAGCCCGGCCCACGTCGCGCCGCCGACACTCCGGGGGTAACTCCTGGCTCCCCCGACGGTGCCTGCTGTTGACCAGAAGCCAACGACCACCTAGGCCGGGGGAGGGGGTGGGGGTGGGGGGGTGGGGCTTCACACACGTTTTCTGTGTTTTCCATGTATTACTGCTGGATTCTTACAGTAAAGGAAGCCAGCGAAAGTGTTGCCGAGAAATTATAAGGCAGAGAAGACGCGTGTTCGGTCCCGCATTGCATTTATCGGAAAAAACTGGTGTGTGCGTGGACCCGTACCCTTCACACCCACGTTGGCTTGAAGGTGTGGGTGTGGGGTGAGCAGCGAGGGGGAGCGGCAGTTGGACCCTGCCCGTGGCTGAGTCCCCGGAGGACGAGTGTCTGGTTAGCATGGGCAGGCCTCCCCCTGCCTGGACGCTCACTGGCCGCCTCGGGGGTTGGGACTGGGGCATCTACTCCGGCCCGAACCCCGTCCAGCGGCTCTGCTGTGTCGGCCTGTGCGTCCCCGGGTCCCGGGAAGGCCCTGTCCTGCCTCCGGAGCCCCGAGGCGGGTGGTCCCAGCCCTCCCAGGAGCGGGGCCGGTGCTGGGCTCCCCAGGGGATGTGCCCCCGACACCCTGGCCGTGCCACTGGACCCCCGCGGTCACTTCTAAGAAGGGCTGCACTTCGGGGCATAAAAATATCACTCCTTTCGGCGTTCGGGAACTTGGTTTTGCAGCACCAGGACTTTAAAAAAAAAAAAAACCTTTAATGAATAATTCATTCTTGAATTCAAAATTTCGGGACTTTCCTGGTGACATATAACGTGTCCCTTTTCTATTATTTCTTGTAGATGATCCAGTGTCATTGAATTTCGCTGTCCCGAGGGATCGTTTTAGGAGACCTGCCTGGAAATCACATCTCCAGCAAAGTTTTAATATAAACTGCAAACAAAGAAGACAAGCGGCTTTATTATATTAAGGGATCATTTATTCTATACATTTGCAGAGGAGAGTTATCTGTAGAGTCTCAATTTTATTATAACCATCTGCAATTTAAACGAGGCTCTTTTTATTGAATCATAACGAGTCAGGCCACTGTGCACCTCAGCCGCTGTTTAGATAAGACCACGCTGTTGTGTTTTGTTTTTTTTTTTTGTTTAAATGAGGTCTCTCCCCTCCCCGTCGCATGGTCCAGATTTCAGCTCAAGAATCCTGAGCAATATGAGGTATATTGCAACATTTCCTTACTTCAAAATGCAAAACGAGTCTGTTTTTGAAACAGCAAACACCAGCTGAAGGATCGCATGGTTTCACAACCTAATTATAAACACTCAGTGATCTCTGAAGACACAGCAAAGCAAATAAATGCATTTCTTTGGCAGAGGAATGGCGCTTTTATAGTAAAATGCTGTGTGCTAGGAAGTAATTAAAGCAAAGCATTTGTCCCGATCCATCATGCTAACGTGGACTAAGGCCACACTTGAAAACATATTTCGATTCTCTGCATTTTGGAGGGGCGAGGATCCGTGAGAAAGCGCCCCCCACCCCGGGCCTGGCTGCAAACAGGCATGTCATAGAGCCGCCCCGTGGCTGCGACGGGGGAGACAAATGCATGGTCGTCCTCGATCCCGTGGGTCCCACCCCGAGACGTGTGCTCCGTCCACATCCAAGGGCACCAGACCCCCGTCCTGGCCCGGGCGGGGCGTCCACGTCCTACACCCAGGACCCCAGACCCCCACCCATCCTGGCCCGGGTGGGGCGTCCACATCCCACACCCCACATCCCGGACCCCAGACCCCCACCCATCCTGGCCCGGGCAAGGCAGCTGCAGCCTTAGCTGCCCCCCCGAGCCTTGCTCTGTCTCCCTGCCGACTGGGTGACGTGCACGGGACGCAGATCGCAGAGCCGTCCCCTCCTCCCCTCGGCGCCGTGTGCTGCACAAACTCTGAGCTACACCCCCTCGTGTGGTGGGAACGCGGGGCGGTGCTGGTGTCTGGCTGGCGGGCACTGGGAGATGCCAGGAAGAACTTACCAAACTGGGGAACTTGGGGTTCACCCTCGAGGGGCCTGTGGACTCGCTCGCATTTCTCTCCCGCAGCATTGTGCTTCCCCTGCCTGTTTGCAAGGACGTCCCGGGAATACCCTGCATGCCTCCTGGTCCAGCCGCCCCGGGGCCCTGTCTCCCCTGACCCTCTCCCAACCTCTCAGGGGGCCCCCACTCTGCAGCGGACCCCTCTCTGGGCTGTTCAGTCCCGCAGGGTCTGGCCTCTGGTACCTGGTGGGCCCCCTAGGGCCTGGGCGCATAGACCTCTCCTCTGTGCCTCCGATGAGCCGCCCCGTCCACCCCGGGGCCGGACCCCAGCATCTCCGAGGGTCCCTTCCTGCCGTCCGGGCCTCTCTGGACAGCCTGTCCTCAGGAAGCCCACCTGCTGCCCTCGCTGCTCCGCTCCCGTGACGACCCCTTTCAGTAGCACTTTGACACCCGAGTGGATTTGCTTCCTTGTTCGTCGTGTCCCTCAGCGAAAGAGAAGTTGTGGGATGCAGGGATGGGTGCCTGAAGCACACTGCTCCCCGGAGGCATTTCCAGGGACGGCCCTTAGCCATCGGCATGACCTCCCGGCCTGGGAGACCCCGAGCCACATCTCCGTTCCCCAGGAACCTGCCCCCTGCCCTTCCTGGTCACGGGCCTGTGCACACCGTGGTACAGAGAGCGAGCAGGGCAGCCTGGGGGCGGGGTGGGGGGCCCAGGGCGGCTCTCGGCCCCTCAGCCCCCTCGCACTCCCATCACAGGTCTGCCGTGGTTTTGCACCAATCGCGCTGCGTGTTCTGCAGGAGCTTCCGAAGAAGCAGCGTGACTTTGGGGGCCTGCAGACGCACAGCACGGTGGCCCCAGGGGAAGAAGTGCTCAGAGGATGTCACCGGCAGGGAAGCCCTCCCTGCTCACGCACCTGCCGCCCCGTGCGGGACACACAGGTGCCTCCACGACACACATCAGCCTTGCACGCCCGCACCCGGGGACCTGCCCGTGCCGGGGGACCCGTTCGACCTTCCCCTTGTTCCCCCTCGGGGCTCCTCTGCCAGCCGGGCCTGCCTCTTCCCTTTCTCGGTCCCCTTAGAGGTGTGTGGACACGGCTGCCCAGGCCCGATTCCTAGAGACGTAACCTGGCTGTGGCACGGGAGGGGAGTTCCCGCGGGGCCTGGTTCCCACACTCCCTGAGGCTGAGCCCTGGGGTGGTTCCATGTCCCATGGGAGGGGAGGGACTGCCTGGAGCGTCCCTCTGGCCTGTGGCTCCTGTGCCGGGAGGCGAGTGAGTCTGGCCTGATGTCGGGTGGAGGGTTTCCTGGGCCACCACCTCCTGTGAGCTGAGCCATCAGGCACCTGCAGGGCCAGGGGAAGCCTGGCCTGAAGCTGCACGTGCGTCCGGGCCCCTTGATCAGAAGACAGCCATCCCCACTGCTCCATGCAGCACCCCCACTGCCCCATGCAGCGCCCCCACTGCTCCATGCATGTGGCTGGGGCCTCCCTTCTCCCCAACTGCCCCATCCAGCACCCCGAGTCCCATAAGCCAAACCCGGTTTCCCTATTCCTGGCTGCCCCAGTGTGTCCTGTTGGTAAAAACCCCTCTGTCAGTATGAGCGTTAGTGGGGCAGTGAGGTCCCATCCTGAGCTCCTGAGGGCAGGGGCAGGGGCAGCGGGGGAAGGACAGAGTCCCCTCAGCCTGGAGGGCCGTTGTCCCGGAGGCCTGCTGTGTAGACGCAGCACTGAGAGGGGCCTGGGGTGGGGGGCAGTGGCCTCGGACCAGAGACCTGGCCTGGGGAGGCTCAGACCCCACTGCCCCGAGTGGCCCCCACGCCCTGTATCTTCTCTGCTTCCAGGGGTTTTGTCCTGACCTCGCTCTGTGCCTTCCTGGCCGCCGGCCTCAGACGCTGCTCCGGGCTCCCGCGTCTCCACTAAGGGGGGCTCAGCAAGCGCAGGTGGCGGCTGACGCTCAGCCATGCGGTTCGGGAGGGCGCTGGGGCGGGGAGCATGTGTGAGGTCATCCCGGTGGCCCTGTGGGGAACGGGCAGTGGTGGGCGGGGTGCGCCTCCCCGGCCTGGGACCCCGAGGCCTTGACCTGAAGGCGTGTGGGGGTCGGCGCCCCAATCGGGCTCTCCACCCGGCTCACAGTGGCGCTTGGGTCTGCTCCCCGGACCAGGATGCGCGGCTGCATCTGGATGGATCCCGCCCAGGATGGGATCACGGGCTCGATAGGCCTAGGACGGGGGACCGCGCCCGGCCCATTCCAGGGAGAGGTGGTTGGCAGGCTGGGAGGAGGCTCGGGCCGGCTCTGGGTGCTGCCTGGGAGGGGGCTGAACCCTCCAGGGCCAGGGGCCTCACTTCCCTGCTTCCCTGGGCTCCTGTCCAGGCAGTCGCACCTGTGGCAGGTGACTGGCTGGGGCTCATGGCCAGGGGAGGGGGACCAAGGGTCCCATGATAGAGGGTCGGTGCACCCGTTCCAACCAGTAAACATATGGGCACCTCTGGCCCTTCTATCTAGCCCATGGGATGGTGTGACGTCACCCGGTGGGAGGGCAGGGCCATAGGGCGTTGCCAGGTGTTCCAGGGGCCGGAGCCTCCGCCCTGGCTGCGCGGGTGCTCACCCAGGGTTTGGGTTTCGTTCCCCTGCTGACACGCTGTCCAGTGTGTGGGTGTGGACAGGGCTGGGCAGGGATCCCGGGGTCGGCTCCTGGGTCTGGGCGGGGGTATGTCCGTGTTTCCTCCTGGAGGGAGTCCTGGGGCCTCTCGCACCCAGCCGGGCAGGTGTGGGAGATGCCGAGGGACATCTCCGGCGTCCACGTCTAGGTGCCACCCCGCTTACCTGGACACCTAGGGTGGGTCTCCTTCATCCTGGGGACGCTGTCAGCTGTGGATGTGCCCCAGGAGGGGGGACAGCTGGGCCGTGACCTGCCCCTTGGCCACCTGTGCCATGAGGGCCGAGGAGAGGTCTGTTTTACCTGAACTTTTACATTGGTTGGTGACGCTGGAAGGTGCTTTGTGTGGATCGGAGGCTTTTCTCCCTCTGATCAGGGGGGATCATATTGAAGTTGTGGGTTTTAAGGGCTTTCTTTAGCTTTTGCTACCGCCTCTGCGAGCAAGGTGTTAATTCCTTCGGTTTGTCAAGTCTTGACGACGACCTTGCGGGGAAGGGCACGGTTGCCCCACCCGACAGAGCGGACGACGGGCCTGGGGGGCTCGGGCCTCCCTGCCGGCTTCTAGGGGCTCCGTCCCCAAAGCTGCATGCACGGCTACTATCCTTCTGTGCTGGTGCACACGCAGGCGTACACACACAGGCACATGCATACACCAGTGCACACATGAGCACTGACATGCACACAAGTGCACGCGTGCACACTCATGTACACACAGTCACAGACTCACACAGAAACCCACACATGCATGCATGTGCACACACTCAAACACATGCATACACATAAATGCACACCCCTGTGCCCCCATGCACGTACATGCAGACTCAGCTACACACAAATGCACACACGTACCCATGTACACAGTCACATAAACACATGCACACACATAAGTACACATGCACACACATGCACAGACTCACACATACACACAAATGCACACACATGCGCACATCCAGCCACATGCACACATTCACACGTATATACACAGAAATGCACAATACACACTCACACGCATACACACACAGGCGCACATTCACACAAACACATGCAAACACATAAATGCACACACACACATTCTCATGCACACTCCCATGCACCCTCACACATATATGCGTGCACATAAACGTGCACACACATGTACAGACTCACAACACACACAAATGCACACATGTGCACATGCACACACTCACACACACATGCACCCACACATACGGATACACACAGAGCAAAGATATCTACACAGCACTTTCCAGGTAAAAGCATCACAGACATTCCGAGGCCATAATTAGAAGTCTCGTAGCTTTATTATTTACTCTTTTAAATGCATGTTAATTTGTTGCATGTTATTACGTCACAATCAGGCTGGTAAAAATATGCCGCTGCACTGACCCGAAATACCGAGAACCATAGTAACAGCCAAGTAAGGCTATATCCGTAGTGTCTCTGCGTTCCCTGCGACTTGCATGTTCGTAAAATCATTCTTGGAGGTTTTCTCGGGCGGGTTTTTCTGCTCTTGGTGACGGAGTTACGCCACATACGTGCACCGCTCCGTAGCTTACGTTCTCACCTGAAGCTGGTGTGGACACCTACCTGCTCCTGTCCGAAGACCCTGGTGCAGGTTCCGCGGCGTTCCTGGAGAGCCGATCGCCCTCAGCTCTGGGTTGCCCCAAATGGGAGACGTGGGCACCCGCAGCCCCTCCTGGTAAGCGGCGGGAGCGGCCCCCACACACCCCGGGGCCTGCACGGGTCTGGGGTGCTGGCTGGGGGGACGTGTCTGCAGCCGCACGCCCCTGTGTGTGCGCCCAGCCAGGGCTCTGCTGCCGGACACTTCCGACGGGCTGGGGTGTCTAAATGACAAGAGTGAGATTTCTGCGCCTCCGTTTGAAGGTTTCTTAGTCTCTTGGTCAATGATCCCCTGGAAGGTTGCGTGGTTTTATGCTTTCCTGGGCAGCACGGAGCTGACGGAGAGGAGCCTCGGCCTCCCTGTTTGTTATTTACCATTTGACTGTGGAGACAGGTGATTCCCTGCAGAAGAGGCCCGGCGCATGGGGCTCCCCCTCTTCCGTCCGGGCAAGCCCTGGGACGTGGTGGGGGGCGGACGTCGGGAGTGAGGCCCAGGAGCCTGCGCCGCACGCCGTGCCCCGAGGTTCGCCAGCACGGCCCTGGGGTCGCACGCGAGGGGCGGTCTGTGGCCGAGGGTAGCCCCTGGCTTGTGTCCCGCACTCCATCCGCCCGTCAGCGTTCGTCTCTGCCCACCGAGGAGCAGGGGCTGCCGGCGGGAAGGAGCAGCTCCAGCGTCTCCAAGTCGGGGTGCGCGGGGCGAGGCCCACTGGCCTGTCGCTCGGCTCCAGAACCCGTCTGAGTCTTCTCTGTGCTGTCGTCGGGTCTGGAGAGGGTGACACACGGCCTGCCCGAGCCCCCCAGCTTAGGGAAAGCTCTTCCTTGGGGAGCTCGCCCACGGCCCGTGAGCAGCGCGGGACCCTCCGGCCCGGCCGTTTGCACCCCTGGCTCCGGTCGGCCGCACTGGGGTCCAGCCTTTGAGACAAAGCTCAATGCACCTACTTTGTCTGAAGCCACAAAACAGTCATGAACGGTCAAAACGTAAGGGCGGGGCTTCTCCGGAAGAACGTGACAGCCACTTTTGAGAACTCCCGGTGGCCTCGTAATCATACTCTCTCCTCCTGGAATTCCGGAGCCCCTAATCCCGTTCAGCAAAATCGTCATTTACGGACACTGGTGTCGGGACCAGGCGGTGGCAGCGGCTTCGGGCCCTTGTGGGACTGGAGGGCGGGGACAGCGGCTTCCTGTCCTGGTTACGCTGCTGACCCGCTGTGTGACTTTAGACACGACCTCACCTCCCGTTTGTCTCCTCAGCTGTAAAACAGGATGTAAATCCGGGTTCTTCCCGGGTCTTCTGCTTTGAGGGCGTCCTCGGTGCTGGGACGTGAAGGACGCGTGATATTCCTCAGTTCTCTTGGTGGGAGCTTGAAGCAAACCCTGGCACCTGTGCACCTCGGGTGCTGGACAGAGGGGACAGGGGAGGGCACGGGGTCGGGGGGCGGTGTGGGGTTGGGGGGGCACAAGGTCAGGGGATGGTGTGGGGTTGGGAGAGGGTGTGGGGTCGGGGACAGTGTGGGGTTGGGGAGGGTGTGGGGTCGGGGGCAGCACAGGCCCAGGATGTGGCCGAGATGGTACATCTCAGGGGCTCTGGCCACCGGAGGTGAGTGTTGCACTCATCTCACTTCTTGTTAAGTCCATCACATCAGCATCTTATACACCTTATGTATATATAATTGCATTAAAAATCTTATTTTTATTCTTTTTAAAGATTTTATTTATTTATTCCTGAGAGACACAGAGAGAGAGAGAGGCAGAGACACAGGCAGAGGGAGAAGCAGGCTCCATGCAGGGAGCCCCACGCAGGACTCGATCCCAGGACTCGGGGTCACGCCCTGAGCCAAAGGTAGACGCTCAGCCACTGACCCACCCAGGTGCTCCTGCATCAAAAAAAATTTTTAAAGGAACAAAAAGAAGAGGAGGACTGGGGCAGGTGAGGGCTCTGCGCAGGGAGGACGTGTCCTCGGATGCAGGCCTCCTCCGCGGCTGGGTTCCCCACGGTGCCAGGTATTCATCGATATGAGCAGCTGTACTGACGTGGTTTGTGGTTATTTTTTTCCTGATTAAAAACAAAAACAGACTCAGGAAAGCTGCCCCTGACGCCGTCGGGTCTCACGGGGTGGACGGGGTGTTCGGGAAAGGCTGCACCCAGCAGGCTGCTCTCCGATGCTTCCCCCTGGAAACTGGGTCAGCGGTTATGGGGGCGGGTCTGCCCTCTGCCCGGCCGCCCTCGCTCCCGGGAGGCGTCTGCTCGGAGGTGGTGCCCGGCGCCCGGCGCCCCCGCGGGACCTGCTGGCTGGGCTGTGGGCCACACGTTCCCACCTTGGTGACGCCGTCGCGTTGAATGGGGTGAAGGCACACGCCCCATGAAGCACAGGCCGTGGCCTCAGGACGCGCTTCTAAATTCCCTTCGGAAAGCACGTGGACCGTTCCTTCTGCAGGTAATCAGCCCCCCCGGGCCCCTTCCTGAGCTCCGGAAGCTGGGAAGCCACCTGTAGGTGGCACGGGCGGTCCCGCCAGCCACACGCACCCACCTGCCTCCCGGGGGCACGAGTGAGCATCCGGGCTCCCGGACCCGGGCCACGGCCCACGCCGACTGCAGGCCTCGCTCGGGGGGAGGCGCTCGGTCCAGCGCTCGGCGAGGCCGTCGGGGCGGCGGCAGCAGTGGGGCTGCGGGGCCGCCACCGCCTGGCCCTTTGTCCTGTGTCCTCCGAGCCGGGGGAGAAGCTCCCTGGGGATCCTGCGGGCGAATCGCTCCCCGACGGCAGGAGCTGCTGCGGGCGGACCTGGCGTGTGCCCGTCGGAGCCCGGCCCGGAGCCTGGGTCAGCACAGCCCTCGGGAAACGCTGTACCCGAGCTCCCGGCTGGAGCCCAGACTGATGGGCTCGTCCTCACGAACTGCCCCTGGCCTGAACGCTCAGGTCCTCGGGCCCGGGCGCAGCCGCTCACCCGCACCCACGGGGGCTCCTCACGTCCCGGATCACTTAGCCTCTCCCTGTTCTTACGGCTACGTCCTCCCTCGGGTTAGGTGCGGAGTCAGCTTCCGGGTCCTGGAAGGAGGCTGCTGCTGGCGTGGCGGCGGCCCCGGGGTCCCGCTGCGGGGGAGCAGGGGGGCTGCTGCCGGCCACGGAGGCTCGGCGGGCTGGCCTGGGGTTGGCCCACCGCCCCCCAGCATCCCTACTCCCGTTCCCGCTCAGGCCCTCCTGCTCCCAGTCGACGCCGTAGGCTTCGCGTCCCGGACCCGCCGAGGCAGACGCAGCCCCAGCTGTGACCCCGGGAGTCCGCCTCTGTGCCGGAGTTTCGGAAATACGGGGTAAGGGACTCGCTTAGACGGTTCACGGAATCTTCCTGTTCCTTGATCAATGAGAGTTTTTAGCTTTGAGCTTGTTTTATTTTTGTTTCTCATCATAATTAGAGGCCACCAGCCTGCTCAGCGGCGCTTGCATTCCTCGTGCCCGTCCTGATGGCTTTGCAGTGCAGCTGCCCGGTGTGCCAAAGCCTCGGCTCCCGGAGGCGCTTCCCCCTAAATGCGGGGGACAGCCGGGTCCTGCGCCCCAGCCCCTAAGGCCAAGCCACCCGGCCGTGAAGCCCACGTCGGCTGTACCTGCAGGTACTCTGGCGACAGTTGTCCTGAGGGAGGGTTCTCAGCGCAGATGGCGGGATACGGAGCACACGGCGGCTAGGGCAGGAAGGGACGGCTTGTGCGGCCTCCCGGGATGCTGGGGGCTCACCGAGCCTACGGGACTGGCAGGGAGCCGGGCAGGAGCGGCGCCAGCGGGCAGCAAGGCCACCACAGAGACGCCCGGCGGCCCGGGACGAGCCCAGCGGGAAGCCCACTGCCTCTCACCAGCCGTGACTCGGGTCGGGCCAAGAACCAGAGCTGTCACACACCTGTCCTGGAGGAGCCCAAGGCCCTGTTGAGACGCGACGCTCCGACTCCCCAGCCGCCGTTGCACCTTGACATCCTCCTGCTTCCTAGGGCTGGGGGCTACCTGGCAGGATCAGGGGGTCACCAAGTTCCCCCGCTGAGCCACGCCAGGACATGCGGTGCAGGAGGGCCTGGGTGCTGCCCCACGAGCCATCCCACCGCTGGTCGGCGTGAGGCCGGGGGTCCCAGCAAAAGGCCTGCGCCTCCTGGCCGGCCAGCTGCGCACCCATGGGCGCCTCCCCGGAGACCTCGAGGCTGCACGTCCTCACCAGCGTCGGCCAAGCGGCTGCCGCGTAGATTTATTTACGACCGGTAGACAGTTCTGCAGATGTGCACTCCGTCCACACGGCTCCATCTCTGCACCTTCCTTTCCTCTGCGCTTCTGAATTATAAGATATGAAAGATCTATTAGGCGCCGAAGCCCGTCGTGTAAACACGCACAAGACCACCTCCGCCCGCCCGTACGCCTCCGAGGGCACGACGCCTCCAGAAGACTAATTCTATTTTCCTTTGTTTGAATACCTAATGCGTGTGTGTTTTTCACGCACGTAGATGAGGCTTATTTTATTTTGCACACACCTCCGGGGGCGAAGTGCCGTTGGCTTGTCGTCATTAGGAACCGCTTTGGAAAGATGAATTGAGTCGGTGCTGACTTCATAGTTCACGTCACGTGTAGAGGAGGGGGAAACGCGGGGCTGTTCACATCGTGGGGCCTCCCTCAACCCGAAATCTAGAGAAACAGAGTCAAGGGATGGTAGGAAACAAGGAGCATCGGGTGGACCGGGGTGTCGTGCTGGGATTTGGCAGGAGGACGGGTTCCTGACGGTGGGGTTCCTGCAGGCGTTGGGGGCGCTTTCTGGGATTCAGGGGATTTCAGAGCCTGGCCTGGAACTCCCAGATTTCTCCTGTTTCTGTATTTGGGCTAAGCTGGCTTCCTGGTGATTTCTGCTCTCTGATTTCTTTTCCACAGAAAACACTGTAGGCGAGCACCTGTCAGGTCCGGGCTGTGATTGGCATCAGCATTTTTTTTTTTTTTTTAAAGTATTGCATTTTATGGGAACTGTCGGCTGGGACTCAGGAGGAGACTTTCATGCTCAGTGGCACATTCCACGTCGTCTCATCAGCTCCGGGGCCCCGCTTACTGCGGCTTATTAGCTCCAGGAGCACAGTTCGGTGTTTGCATTGTGAATTCAGTGACTGCAAGTCTGCAAGTTTTCCACTTTTACTCCCAGCTGGGAATTCCTCACGGCAGGCCCCAAACATTGAGCTGCCAGGAAGCAGTTTTCCCGACAAGTGCTCAGCTGGTTCTTGGATGCACAGGATTAATGGAAGCAAACCAACAAAATCTTACAACGGCTCCACCAGCCTCTAGTGGGCTCCGCCTGGATGCCCCGCCTTCGTCTGTCTGTCCCCCTGCAGTGGCCCTGGGGAGCCGCTTCATCAAACCAACCAGATCTAAGGCCCCAAACAGCTCATGGCCCAGTGGGCAGGAAGGCAGAGGAGGGCTGGGTCAGCCTGAGGGTCGGCCAGGTCCCCGCCGTTGTGCACAGAGGTCGGCAGAGCCGCCGATTTCCGAGAGTTTGCAAACTGAGACCCGCACTCCCCTTGCGTCTCGCTTCCCATATGTCCTGGCTCCCAGCGTCGTTTCTCAGGTGTGATTTGAACACCTGAGCTCCCTGGTCGGTCGAGAGAGAACATCCTGGAATCCCAACCCGCTTTGCCGAAAGCCAGCCCAACTCTCCTCTGGGCTCCCTGGCATCCTTTGGAGGGGATGATCCATTCCCCGGGCCCTTAGGCCCCTCTATGGAGCACGGTGGCCGTGGGCCCCAGCAAGGCCCCACAAACGGACATTTGCAAAGAAGTGTCTGGAAGAACATGACAGGTAAGCCCAGTATGCCTGGCTCTCTGGTCGAGACTTCTTTTTCCTGGAAGAGGGATAACAAGGCCGGCCTCCGACGAGCGTCTGCAGTTATGTGGGAGTCAGAGAACCCCGGGTGCACGGCCTCCGGCAGGGACGGCTCCTCTGCCCGAGGGAGGGGTGTGGGGCAGGCACCGCGGGACGGCGCCCTCGCTCAGAAGGCCTCGCTGGCAGGGGCACGGGGCAGCTACAAGGGGCGACGGGCACCACACGCTCAGGCCCTGAGAGAAGCTCAGAGGAGACGGGATGGGCCCTTGGTGGATGCCAGGGCGGACGTGGTCCTCGAGGAAGGCACGTGACAGGCAAAAAGTGGGACCCAGGAGGGGCCCCGGCCCGTGGAAGCCACGCCAGGACCGGCCAGCAGCATCACCAGGACAGCAAGGGTGCTCGGGGCGTGCGGGCGTCTGCTCAGAGGAGCAGGGGGAAGGCAGAGGACGTGCCTGTCAGGGTCACATGTGACTGTGGCACGTGCAGGTGTCTGTGCAGACACTGACAGACGCACGTGCACATGCACATACACGCATGCACACACACGTGCACACATATGCCCACGCACACACCTCTTTTTATTTTACCCAAAACGTTATGTGATGCGTTCAGTTTGGGATCCTGCTTGTGAGCTGCTTTGCTCTTCTTAGCCCGCAAGCCTGATTGTTTTCAATTGAAAGCTCGGATGAGGTCGTGGCGACTTATTAATGAACAGGTGCCCAGAAGTGGGCGCAGGGCCATGTCCGAGCGCCTGTCGGCTCCGGGGCGGGGTCACGCATGTGACCCGAGGCCCGTGGTCAGTCCTGGCGGCTCCGGGGATAGAGAAGCAGCTCGGAGGCTCCTTTCTCTCCGCATCTGCAAGGAAGGTGAGGGTCCTTCACGTGTGCATCTGCGTAGCCGGGAGGCCCCGGGCGCAGGGGCTTCTGGCCCAGGGACTGGGAGGCCCTGTGAGCCGGCCCCGGCGGGAGTGATCTCACGGCTCGGGGACTGCACTGCACACACGGCTTTGGAACGCAGAGCTGCGCGGGCTCCTTGGCGGACGTCTGGGGGGTTTTGAGGAATTGCCCCGACCTTCAGGGGACGCTCTGCAGATTCAGGCAGTGACAAGCGGGAAACGATTTCCTTGCAACCCGCAGTTCTTCAGGGAACGTAGTCCCGGCCCCCGGTGCCCACTTAATGCAGCTCTTCACACGAGTCCCCGGGGTGGGGGGGGCCCGGGCCGCACCTTCCAACGACGCAGGTCACGGCCGCCCTGGAGCGGTTGGCTTCTGTGTCTTATTCCCTTGGAGCTCCTTCTGTCTCTGCACAGAGCCTGCTATCTTGAGGAAGGGGCTCTAACGTCGTATTCAGAATGCAGGACCTGCAGGCTGGGTGGCAGCGCGGTGGGCAGTGCTCCGGGGACGCCCTGGTGTCCGCGGCCCCCGCCACCCGTCTCCCGTCACGCCCCCCAGCTGCCAGCCGAGGCCGCAGTGAACGTGTCCAGGGAGTTTGCTGCCCTGACTGTGAAAGCTCCAGCCTTATGCCCTGGGCGGTGTGGGGACCCGGGAGCGAGGACACGCGCCTTCGTCCTGCGTCCGCCCCCCGAGCTCACACCCGGGCTGGAAGCGGCTCTGCGTTCGCATTTTCCTGGTTCTTCCGCTTCTCAGCGGCTGCTCTGAAGCAGCAAACGCAGGTGTAGAGCAACGTTCCTCCACCCCGGAGGCCGATGGGCCCTAAGAAGAGGTTGCTGGGCTAACGGGGCGGGTTCTCGCCTCCCGGCACCCGCGTCCTCCCCAAGGGTGCAGCTGTCGTGGCTGCCATGGGGCGCATTTGACCCTGCAGCTTCTTTGTTCTCACGAAGCGTCTGCCGACCCAGCCGGGCCCTGGCGTGGCCTGAAGGGTTTGCATCCCATGCTTCTAGGCTCGAATTCACCGGTTGTTCCTTGTTAATCGAGTCCAGCGGCTCTCGAAGGCCTGCTCTGCCCGGCCCCAGGGTCAGCCCCATAGGTGTGTGGGTTCGCGTCCCCCATGGAGACCCCGCGATGACCATGGCAGCGACAGACGGTAGCGGGTGCTGTGCCTTCCGGGCTGAGGGCGGTACCTCCCTTTCCTTTAATGTCCAACGAGCGGGGTTTGTTCATAACCCCCAGTTTGCAGTTTCCTTGGGTCCTAGAGTAATTTTTCATGGGCACTGCCCCCGCCCCCCCCCACACGTATGTTTATCATGTGCAGAGGGGGCACCGGCATTTAAACACGGGGGTGCCTAGGCCTGCCGCGTGCCCCCTGCCTGTGCATCTCCTTGGGCCCCGGGCGGCTGCGCCGAGCCCCTGCCGGCAGGGAGCACCCCCAGCTCCCCAACTGCATGCTTTTCTACAAATGCCCATCTCTCATCCCCATCGGCTGCCGATGCCAGGTAGGTGGCTGGTGCTCCCTCCACGCAGACGAATAATTAGAACTTTCCCTTGTGAGAAGTGAGGCCTGAAGGCAAATGCCGGGTGGGCGGACAACCCTCCAGGAGGCGGACGGGACCTCCCCGGCTGCCGCGGCGTCTGTCTGGCTGCTGCGGGTGGACACGCCGCCTGGACTTCCGAGGAGGGCTGAGAACGAGGTGAGGACACGCAGGCCCATGCAACACCCAAGGCACACTTAGAAAGCATCACTTTGCTCCAAGCACATTAAAAAAGAATTTGGTTTTCCCGTACGAATTTCTAAATTTTGCAAAATTATCCGGAGCCCGCGTGGGCCGTGTACATTTCTCCACGGACAGCTGCGCCTCGTAGCTAATTCTTATGGCCTCTGCGGCCAGGATCATGCTGCGTGGATGTGATCTCCACGTCTTTAGGGGGTCCAGTGGGCGTTTTTACCTTTTGCAAATACCTGTGCAGTCTCTAGGTGAGGAAGAGGTGAGGATGGTCTAAGTGAAAATAAATCTGCAAAGAGCACACAACCTGACGTTACGATGTGTCTCGTTCCAACTCTTGGATATGATGCGGCGTATTTCTGATGCGCTGGGCAGCCGCTTCTCCGCCAGCCCGAACCCCGCCAGGAGCAGGTGCAGACACCCACTGTCCGCCCGCCAGCTGTGAGTGGAACTGACTGTTCATCACACAGAGACAGATGGAGCCTCCAGTCAAGCATAAGAACGGGGCCGTCACCATCAGGGGCCGAGCAAGTGAAGTATTTGGGTCTGGGGAGCTACCCTAACAGCTAAGAGGAGGGAACAGAGAACCATTTTTGTCTTTATAAAAGCTTTTTTTAAAAATTATTTTTATTTTCATTTTTTTTAGGGGCACCTGGGTGGCTCAGTCAGTTAAACGTCCAACGCTTGGTTTCAGCTCAGGTCCTGATCCCAAGGTTGTGAGATCAAACCCCAGGTCAGGCGCTGGCCTGGGCGTGGAGCCTGCCTAAGCCTCTCTCACTCCCTCTCCCTCTGCCCCTCCCTCCAATCTCTCTGTCTCAAAAAAATTTTTTTTTTTTTAAATCCTAAAAGGTAAAATTTTAGCTGCAACATCACACGATTTCTTCTATGGGAGTGTTTCCCCATTCATCCAAAATTATTTTTAATTACAAAAATGATAACCTGCGTAGCGTGGAGAAGGGATGGGGAAGCCAAGAGAAGAAGGAATTCCCCATCCCCCACATTATCACTGCTGGTATTTGGTTTCTGTCCTTCCAGGCATCACAAAAGGGACGAGGAAAAACATACAGCACGTGACATAGAGACAAACATTCCTCTTTCACTGGACGCAGCACCCACGTCGTTCTCACATCAGCGGACACTCGCTCTCATCGTTGACAGCTGATAACACCACAAAATGCATTTAATACATCGTCTCCTCTTGGCACTTGGAAAATTTTAGTTTTTCCATAACTGAGAGCCACAAACGTAAATATGTATGCATCTAATTTATTACTTATCGCCGTTGCTAATGTCAGTTTTTTTTTAATTTTTAAAAAATTTTTAAATTTTTTATTTTGCTAACGCCAGTTTTCATTCTTCGCTTTGTTTGCCGTCACTGGGTGGGAGCACTACCCTTATGTATATTTTCAGTATGTGTTTGTGGAATTTACAACTACACCATCCGTGCCCCCCGCCTGCACGCCCCGTGTGCACCCTGCATGTGGCGAATGCACCGGGAGGCATTTTGGGATGATGGTAAGTTCCGGGGATAACAGGCACCTTGCCCTGCTCCAGACGATAATCGTCCCTAACGTCCAGAATCAGGGGTGACACTGGCATTTAATTTGAGGCAGATCTATTTTGTCGTGTTAAGAAAATTTGTTTCTATGTTTAGTTCATGCAGACCTTAAAACATACTTATTAAAATTTATCAAATGCTGTTTTAGAAATGGGAGAGAACTTTCCAGAAAACGTTTAACCTACTGATAGGATGAATTGTATGTATGTATCTCCTGGGGAATGCCAGTTCTTGCAGCCCAGGAATGACTCTTACGTGCCCATGATATTTGTGTGTTTGTACAAGTGTATGTGTGCACATGTCCCTGTGTGTGCATGTGTATGCATGAATGTGCGTGCACATTTATGCACGTGTGCATGCATATATGCACACATCTGTATAGGTGTCCACACATCTGTATGCGTGGACATGCATGCATGTGCACACACATGCCTCTGTGTATACACGTGCACACTCGTGTGTGTGCACACGTGTATGTGTGTGCATGTCAGTGCGTGTGGATATACATGTGCACATGTGTCTGTGTATTGCATGCATGCATGGGTGCATGTGCCCACACATGTCTACATGTTTGCATGCACGTGTGCATGGGCATGCATGCACTATTTAGGATTTCGGACCTAAACGAGTGATGCTGGCCCCCAGCGTTCTTGCCTGTGTTTTGTCAGAGTCTGTAACTTGGTCTGTGTCGGCTCCACAACTTCGGGTGGGACGTTCCTTCAGCTGCGTGTCGCCCCGGAACCCCTGAACGGGCACAGGCGGTATCTGTCTCCTGTGATGTCACTGCTCACCTCCCACTGAGACCGTGTTGCCCACGCTCACTGCGAGCCGCCTGCCCGTCGTCTGGCTGACAAGCTCTCTGGTTCCTTCCGATCCACGAGGTCGACACTTTTCCATGAACTCCCAGGGATGTTCTGGTTTTCCTGGAAAGTGAACCTTCTCAGTGAGACTTTTAAACTCATGAACATCTTCATGTTCTTATTTGCAGCTGGGTTATACCTGTTCCTCGTGTCTTTTTTCATCTATATTTCTCTCCCTTTCTAATTAATAGTATTAGGAAAGTTTTATTTTTATTGAGATTAGTTCTTACTTTATCCATAAGTCCTATTATTCTTTTTTTTTGTCTCTTTAGTTCTGTCTTTATCACTTAATGTGATTTTATTTGGGTGTGTTTTATTTTTATTTTATTTTATTTTTTAAATTTATTTTTTATTGGTGTCCAATTTGCCAATATATAGAATAACACCCAGTGCTCATCCCGTCAAGTGCCCCCCTCAGTGCCCGCCACCCAGTCACCCCCACCCCCTGCCCACCTTCCTTTCCACCACCCCTAGTTCATTTCCCAGAGTTAGGAGTTTCTCATGGTCTGTCTCCCTTTCTGATATTTCCCACTCATTTTTTTCTCCTTTCACCTTTATTCCCTTTCACTATTTTTTATATTCCCCAAATAAATGAGACCATATAATGTTTGTCCTTCTCCGACTGACTTACTTCACTCAGCATCACACCCTCCAGGTCCATCCACGTCGAAGCACATGGGGGGTGTTTGTCGTTTCTAACGGCTGAGGAATATCCCACTGTCCACATAGACCACAGCTTCTTGATCCATCATCTTTTGATGGACACTGAGGCTCTTTCCAATAAAAATTTTTATTTTTGTAGACTTTAAGGTAAATACTGTCTTTTATTCTTGTTTTTAAGTAATAAAAGTGTTAAAAGCTGTGCATTTTCTCTGAGTCCCATGTCCACGAAATCCTGTGAGCTTTGATATGTGCTTTGTAGTTCATTTCTCTCCTTTTTTCAATAATTCACTTTCAGGTATTTACTTCTTTGGCATAAGAAACATGTTTTTAGAAGCATGTTTTTGTTTTTTAAATTTCTAATTATTTTTGTTTTTTTTTAACAATAAATGTGTATTGTGTCAGACGATAATGCACGCTGTGTAAAATGAGTAACTGAGAGCTAAGGTCTTGGATCTGGGCCTCAGCAGGTAACAGCAGGGCCGTTCTCATACATCCGTTAGGAGATCTCACTGATTAAGGGACATTTTAGCAGAGACGTGAACGCAACGGGGGAGTGGCTGTGCTGATACCTGGGGAAGGGGCCCCAGATGGGAAAAGAGCACGTGCAAAGGCCCGGAGGTGGGTGTGTACTTGGTGGGTCGGGGGAGGGGTGAGTGGGGTGGGGCGGGTCGTGGGGCAGGGCGGAAGGAAACATTTGGGAAAGCAGATGCCTAACAGTTATTAGCACTCCGCGTGTGCTGGAAACTGTCCCCCCGTGTTCTGTGCATCGTCTTGCTTGTTCTCAGAACAAGCTTGTGAAGCAGGTGGTGCTATCATTACCCTCATGTCAGACGGGGAAACCAGGCGCAGAGTGGCGAGGTGCCAGGTGGAGGTCAGACGGTGAGTACAGAGCCAGGGCTGGACCCGGGCGGCCTGGGCCCGTGTTCCCCTTCACTCTTAAACCCTGTGCCCTCAAGTGGGTACGTTGCCGTGAGGTCTGTAGGAGCCCTGGGGGTCCCGCCCCTGGGCCCCCCATCTTTTACGTGGCAAAGCGGGCTGTGAAGCGGTCCTGCACCTGCCCACGGCCCCTGGATGGACACTGTCCTCAGCAGCACGGCTGGGGCTGCTGGACCCTCTCCTCAGCTGCCCAAACCCATACCCCAGTACCACTTCCTGGCCACCGTCTTGCCAGGGATGTCCTGAGTGTTGCAAACAGTGAAGGGCCAATGGGGAAGGGGTAGCCCCTGGCAGGTGTGTGTGTACAGAGAGGAGCAGACAGGGCACCTGCCTGGGCTCCGGGCACCCACAGGGAAGTGCTTTGTTTCACTGCTGTGGTTCCTAGCAGCCTGGTGGCAGGTCAGTGATGGTGTGTGTGTGTGTGTGTGTGTGTCCTGGCTGCACGTTTAGAGGAGACAACAGGCCCCGTCCCATCTCCAGGGGGCGCCGCTGCTGAGCAGCAGAATGGGGCCCCACCTCCCCAGTCTGCACAGCCCCAGCCTGGGGTGCGGACGGAAGGGGGATTCTCGAGCTCCTCTGCCCCCTGCACTCCCCGACTGAATACACCCCAGGGCGCTCGCCGAGTCTCCCAGGAAGCGATCCCAGCCCTACAGGTAGGAAAACAGAGGGCAGCCGACCTGCGCAGGTGAGGCCAGCTCCCCAGACACGGGGCCGCGTCTGTGCGGCAGGTGCATGCGTGATCCAGCTTACGGGGCGCTCAGGACCCCGCGGGGTGCCAGCAGCGGCCGCCGCACATGCCGCTGGCATCGGGTTCAGGGAAAAAGCAAGTTTGACAGAATTCAACTTATTTCATTACCGTAAATGAACACATCACCGTGTGTGCGTCCGCCCGGCCCGGATCTTCCCTTACATTAATAAGCTTTTTATTAGATTATGTAAAAGACAACAGTGTTTGTCATTAACTTCTCCATGAATCATGTGAATAATGTTTGTGGTTACTGAGCTAACATCCAACCTTAAAGCGTGTTGTGATGTATTTTTGCAATAAAAATATCAAGTTCATTTAAACAATTACTTTTTAAAACACTGTCTCTCTCCCAGTGGGTTTTCATTGATCAGATTACGAAAAGACAATTGCTGTCCTGATTGTCTCAATAAATTCCAGATATGAGGCGGATGAAATGATCATTACGTGGACTCACTGGCCAGCTCAGACTCGCATGCCCAGACCGCCCTAGATCACTAATAAATCGTGTTAGCAGGCTGCAAAGGGAAATTTATAGCTAGCGTGGAGAGCAACAAAAGGCTGTATTTTGAGGGATTTAAACTTACTAATATTATTCTCTAAAAATGAACGTTTGGAGGATTTCTGAATTGTCATGGTAATAGAGCAATGCAGTCTTTTCTTGGAAATCTGGCCCTGACCACCGCCTTCCTCTCCCAGCACTTGGGGAGGGAACAGGCCCGAGGGGCGGGTGCTCCTGTCACCCACTCGAGGGACAGACGTCTACCCGATTCTCCCCGAAGGGCCACTGCGCGACGGCGGGTCCTCCTCTCTAAGCTCTGGGGTGACACGTGGCCTGGAAGACGCCCCGATCCCTGAGTCCTGTGGCCGGGAGTGGACGCTCCTGACCCCCCAGGCCGGGGGCATGTCAGTCCGCGTTTCTTGCATCCATTGTCTTGGGCTGAAAAGTGTGCAAGTGAGTCCAAGGAAGAAGTGCCCGCTGCATCCCGGAGGCGTGTAGCCGAGATCCCCGGAGTCCTGCTGGGCACCAGGACTTGCCCCCGCGGGTCTGCTGAGGGCTGGGAGGGCTTCCCGGGGGCGCCGTGGGGACCTACCCGAGGTCGGGACACACCTGAGCATGAGTGCCTGGAGACGCTGCTCTGTGCACCCCGTGGCTGTGACCCCTGAGCCCCGGGAGGTGGGGTGCGGTGTCCTGGGGCCCCCACATGCAGGGCCATGGATTCTCTCACATTCTGGAGATGAACGTCTGAAATCGGGGTGTCGGCAGGGCCGGGCTCCCTCTGGAGGCTCCTGAGAAGGGTCCTTCCTGCCTCTTCCAGCCCCTGCGGCCCCAGGAGGCCCTGGGCTCACGGCCGCATCCCCCCCCCCAGGCTCTGCCTCGGTCTTCAGGGGGCATCTCCCCCGGCGTGGGTCTCCTCTTCTGCCTCTAATGACGACACTTGTCATTGGCTTAGGGACCCACGCAGATGGTCCAAGATGATCCCAGCTCCACATCCAGATCTGTAAAGACCCTATTTCTGACTCAGCTCATATCCACTGGTCCTGGAGGTCAGAGGTTCGGGAGCCCCTGCTGAGGGGCTCAGAGCACATGCTCGGGTCTGCTCTGAGCATCCCCAATATGAGAGCACGCGGCTCTAGGACGGGGGACCCCACAGGAACATCGGCGACCCCGCCTGGGGGTCCGGCTCCTGGTGTGGACTGTGGGTGAGACAGAACAACTTTCTACCCAACTTTCTGTTCCATCAGTGTCAACAAGCGTGTCCCCATCAGGCCGCCCTTTGCCATCTGTTCGGATCCACGGCGTCCAGGAGAGGGAGGCAGTAGGAACGGGTTAGGACTGTCTTACTCCACATTTAAAGACTTGGGGCCCCGGAGCTCTGAGCTGCCCCCAGAGACGGGCTCCTCTTCTTGCTGTAAACCAACCGCTCATTTTATTTCAGGGTGTAAGGTCCAAGCTGAGAACTTTACTTTTTCCTAGCCTCATGGGCCCCTGGGGTGACTCGTGTCCCGGTTCTGGGGGCACAGTGAGAACCTGGGGGCTCTCGTTCTCCTTGATGAAGGAGCACTTTGGTGGCCGGGCCCTCACCCTTCCTCCCGCCTTCCCCTGCCCTCAGGCTCTGGAAGGCAGCTGTGTCTTTGGTTATTATTAAAGGCATTTTGATTTAAAAAAAAATTCCTAAAAAAAAAAAAAAACTTGTACTTCACTGATTCTGAGACTTTTTCCATCAGCTTTTTAAACTTAATTGAAAGTGAGAAGCAGTGACAATCTTTGGAATCCTAGCGATGGGATGGCCGTGGGGAGCGGGATGAGGAGGTACCATTCCCCACTCTGGGCCAGGTTCCAGATGTCACAGAAATGATATTGTCTGCAAAACATGGAGACAGAGACTCGGATTTGAGAGAGATCCAGAAGCATCAGACCCTGAACGTGAGGCTTCGGCAAATCTTCTCCCATTGCTTATGGTCTGGCATGTTATATTGTAAATCACATTAAATCATGTATATTATAACTTACATGCACTTAAATGTGTGGATTTTATTTTAATTTTTAAAAAAATTTTTTAAAAAGATTTATTTATTGATTTATGATAGACATAGAGAGAGACAGAGAGGTGCAGAGACACAGGAGGAGGGAGAAGCAGGCTCCATGCTGGGAGCCCGATGTGGGACTCGATCCTGGGACTCCAGGATCACGCCCTGGGCCAAAGGCAGGCGCCAAACCGCTGAGCCACCCAGGGATCCCAAATGTGTGGATTTTAGTGCACATTTAATGAGCTTTGACAAATACATACACCCGTGTAACCTATAACCCAGTCACAATATAGACTATTTTCATCACCCTGAAATGGTTCTCCCTGTTGCTTTCCCATCAACCCCCACCTCCCAACCCTTGGAGGCTACTTCTATTTGGACTTTCATTGCCATAAATCAGCTTGTTCTGTTTTTAAATTTCATACAGGCAAAACTGTCTATGATCACACAGAATGCAGGGTGTGAATGTGGCGTCTGTACCTGAAAAAATGTCAGTGAGGTCAAATTTGTTAATAGTGTTGGTCAAATCTTCTGTGTCCTTAATTAACTTTGCATGTTCTGTCATTTGTGGATTTATCTATTTTTTTTCTCTAAAACTTTGCCTATTTTTGCTTTTCGTATTTTGGAGTTCAGTTATTAGGAATATATGCTTTTAGGATTGTTGTATGTTCTTGGGGAATTAACCTCTTCATTGTTTAGGGAGAGCCCTTTGTACCGCTGGGAACACGTCCCCCTAGAGGTCAGCTCGTTCTTGGTGACATCGCACCAGGTGCTTGTACTTGGCGCACATCCTGGTCTTCCTCATCCCTACCCTTTCTCCTCTCTGCCTTTGTACTTAAAATCAGTTGCCTTGTTGGCAATATATATCGATACAGGCTTCTGTTTGTTTTCTTTAATCCAGTCTGACAATTCCAGCCTTTTAATTGGAATGTTTAAGCCACTTGCGTCTAATTATGGACGTGGTTGGTGTTAAGTCTGCCATTTTGCTGGTCTCCCTCACTTAACCCACTTGCTTTTTGTTCCTTTTGTCTTGCCTTCCTTTGGGTTTTTCAACTATTTTTAGAACATCCCATCTTATATCCTTTCTTGATTTTATAATAAATCCTTTTTATTTTAGTCATTGATCTAAGGATTTTAATATACATCCATAACTCACGTGCTCTACAATGAATTAATATTATAACAGTTCACATAAAGCATGAGAGTCTTATATCTCTACACTTTTATTTCCCCCGATCCTTCATTATTGTTGTCATGTGTTTTATTTCAACAAATCATAAACCTGCTGTTCATTGCCGTCAATTTGCAGACAGTTATTTGACTTCAAAGTAGAAGAAAAGCATTTTCACCACTTATTTATATTTTGATGCTCTCCATTCATACCCGCTGACCCGTGTCCGTCTGTTGTCATTTCCTCTCAGGCTTTGGGCTTCATTCTGTGTGTTTTGTCCTACAAGCTTATTGGCCACAGATCCTCTCCACCGTTACTTATTGGAAAATGTCTTTATTCCACCTTTTTTCCCCAGTATTGTCTCACTGTCTTCTGGCATTGTTGTTTGGGATGAGAGCTCAGCAGCTCTTGCCATTGTTCTCTTGCTTATAATGGGTGTTTTTCACTTCCTGCTTTTTAGATTTTTTCCTTTATCTTCATCAATTTGACCATGGCATATCTAGTTGTAGTTTTCTTTGAATTCATCACATTTGGCATTTATTACACTTCCTGAATTTGCGGATTCTTTTTTTCCTTCTTGTTAAATTTGGAAAATTTCCAGCCAGTCCATTTCTTTTTATCTTTTTTCTCCCTGTCCCATTCCCCCTCTTTTCTTCTTCTGGGAGTTTATGTGTAATGTAGACTGTTTGGTACTCCCCACTTGCTGCTGATTCTATGTTTACTTTTTTGTAGGAATGTTTTTGTTTTTAAATTTTTTTAAAAAAGATTTTATTTATTTATTCATGATAGACATAGAGAGAAAGAGAGAGAGAGAGAGGCAGAGGCACAGGGAGAGGGAGAAACAGGCTCCATGCCGGGAGCCCGATGTGGGACTCTATCCCGGGACCCCAGGATCACGCCCCGGGGCCAAAGGCAGGCGCCGAACTGCTGAGCCACCCAGGGTCCCGTTTTAATTTTTATTAATTTTTTGCTTAAAAATTTTTTTAAAGATTTTATTTATTTACTCATGAGAGACACACAGAGAGAGGCAGAGACACAGGCAGAGGGAGAAGGCGGCTTCACGCAAGGAGCCTGATGTGGGACTCGATCCCAGGACCCCGGGGTCACGCCCTGAGCTGAAGGCAGATGCTCAACCACTGAACCACCCAGGTGTCCCTGTTTTTGTTTTTTTGAATGAACCTTTAATTTCAGTTTTGGATTTGCAGGATACTTGCTGAGGGGGCACAGATAGTTCCTGTTTATTCCATGTCCAGTTTCTCTCATCATTAATGGTTAATCTAAAAGAACCATAAACAAATATCATGAATTACAGTCTACCTTAGTCATATTTCCTAGGTTTTCCCCAGGTGTCCTTTTCCTGACCTAGGATCCTGCCCAGGACAGCACATGACATTCAGTCTCATGTCTCCTGAGTCTCTGCTTGGCTGTGACGGTTTCTCGGACTTCCCTTGTTTCTCATGACCACAACTGTTTTGCGGTGTTTCATAAAATTCCCTCCACGAGAAATGCTTTTCTCATGATTATATTGGAGTGATGTGAGTTTGGGAGGAAGGACGCCAGAGTCAAGGGCCCTTTCTCATCACGTTATTCCAGCGGTACCTGCCACCAACATGACTTCTCGTGGCTCGTTAACCTCGATCGTTTGGCTTGAAGTGGTGCTTGTCAGGCTCCTCAGGGTTCATCTTCCCCATACTGGGCTCTTTGGGAGAAAGTGTGTGGGCCATGCTGAGGAGCGGGGACTTTGCCCCATCTCTGGGATGGTGGATTATCCACACAAATCATTTAGAGCCCTTCTAACTGGGGCACTTCTATTCTTTCCAATTTTTTATTCAGTCATAATACCTATGTGGACTCATATGTGGGTTTTTTAAAGGATACTTTTGGTTATAAACCAATAAGACTATTTATTTTGTTACTCAAATTGTTTCATCTTTGGTCACCGGCTGCTCTTCCTGTTGACCTCTTCATCTCTTTGATACGCCCTGTCACTGGGCTGTACGATCTGTCCTCACCTTCAGAGCTCTTGCAGACTCCAATCCACCACCAACCCCCAAGACTGGCCAAGCCCTGCGATGTCCCCTCATCTCTGCCACCTGCCCAACAGGGCCCCTTCTGCAGGCTTGGAAGCTGCCACACTTCATTCTCCTCTCCAGGGAGCTCTGAAATCTCAGAAATTCAGTTTGTTTGCTCCTTTTTGTTAGCTATATGGAAAAGTATGATTTTTATTTGGTCTTATTTAAAATCTTTATTACTTATTAGTGTAAAACATTAAGCTTATCTCTCTGCCTGTGATTATAAAGCTGCTTTACACAAAGGGGATACATAGTTTGGCATCTTTGTGTTAATTTACCTACCAATCCAAATGGATGTCAATGGAAAATACTCAAGAGTGAGGTTTTTCTCAATGAAGCTGTGTCACCAAATAAATTCCAGGTTATAATTAATAAATGAATGAAACTATTTCTCACAAATTGGATGTAATTTGTACATTAGAATGTACAATTTTCTTTAGAAATAGTTATCACTACCTAACAGGTTTTGTTCCCCAAGTTTCCAAATACCACCCTAACGGGATGCTGAAAACAATCATGACGATCTTTCTGTGTTTGCTCTTAAAACACCAGTTTCCTTTTTTTTTTTAAATTTTTTTTTATTTATTTATGATAGTCACAGAGAGAGAAAGAGAGAGAGGCAGAGACATAGGCAGAAGCAGGCTCCATGCACCGGGAGCCCGACGTGGGACTCGATCCAGGATCTCCAGGATCGTGCCCTGGGCCAAAAGCAGGCGCCAAACCGCTGCGCCACCCAGGGATCCCAAACACCAGTTTCCTAAATACGATTGTGGGTCCTTTGGATCCTTTCACGCTGTAGGAGGGCAAAGTGGTGGCAGAGGGTGGGGGTCTGGCTTCTTACCCCAGCTGAGTCAGGGGTTTAGTAATGTACAAAACAGACATCGATGGGAGCATGGGTCTCTATGTAGTTTGGTATTTTCAAAGAAAAAAATGAAATAGGAGATACTGTTCATATATATTCTATGAATGTGAAATATACAACTAATTAATCATGTTTTTCATGGAATTAAATTTTTTTTCTTAATGATTGTGCACCTAAAGGTCTTTGATGTGTTATGGGAAGTAGGGTTTTTTGGGTGGTGGATGTTCAGAGGCAGCTGATGGGATGTAGTTGTCTTGACAAATGTATTCTACATCACACGTGTTATTATTTGTGGTTGAAACATATATATTGTTATGCATTTGAGGGAGTATATGTTCAACGGAACAGATCAATGATGGGAAATGATTTATTGATAAGAGCCACCGTGGATGCACATTTCTGGTGCGTGGGCAGAAAACGAGCACGTGTTCCTGCTTCCCTCGGAACCGTGTACAGATGTTAAGGGAATGAGTGAGTAACAAGACACCGGTGCACACTCGTGACTGGTGGTGGTGGCTGCGCGGCATGTCCAGAGGTGCCTCAAGGGTGCGTAGAGCGGGGATCTCCGGGGCCTATCAGGGCAGGCCAAAGTTTGATGGCTTCCATGTGGAGGATCGGACATCCCAATACCCGTGGAGACTTAGCTGGGCAAATACGCCCATCATCACACTCGTTCCGATCCCTGTTCCTACACGCATCTGCTGGACAGAAAACGTGTTGTATTTTAAGGCCCGTTTAAAAATTATGTGCAAAGCAGCAATGTCCACAATAGCTAAACTGTGGAAGGAGCCTCGGTGTCCATCAAAAGATGATGGATCAAGAAGCTGTGGTTTATGTATACAGTGGAATATTCCTCAGCCATTAGAAATGACAAATAGCCCTGGGTGTTATTCTGTCTGTTGGCAAACTGAACACCAATAAAAAATAAATTTATTATTAAAAAAAAAAAACAACGGGCACTGAGGGGGGCACTTGATGGGATGAGCACTGGGTGTTATTCTGTATGTTGGCTAATTGGACACCAATAAAAAATAAATTTATTATTAAAAAAAAAGAAACGACAAATACCCACCATGTGCTTCGACGTGGATAGAACTGGAGAGTATTATGCTGAGTGAAGTAAGTCAATCGGAGAGGGACAAACATTATATGGTCTCATTCATTTAGGGAATATAAAAAATAGTGAAAGGGAATAAAGGGGAAAGGAGAAAAAATGAGTGGGAAATATCAGAAAGGGAGACAGAACATGAAAGACTCCTAACTCTGGGAAATGAACTAGGGGTGGTGGAAGGGGAGATGGTGGGGGGTGGGGGTGACTGGGTGACCAGCACTGAGAGGGGCACTTGATGGGATGAGCGCTGGGTGTTATTCTATATGTTGGTAAATTGAACACCAATAAAAAATAAATTTACAAAAAAAATAAATAAAAGTTATGAATAGATAAATAAATAAATAAATAAATAAATAAATAAATAAATAAATACAAGTTATGTGCAAAAGCTGCCACAGATCACAAAGGGAACAGGATCTGGGATGCAGAGCTGCTTTGCAGGGACCCATCCATCACTGTCTCCCAAAGTGAGCCCTTTCTCCTTCCGGGGATAGCCTACCCAGAAATCGCTCTATTATCCTTACATTTGTGTCTCATCAAATAGTCGGAATCACCGACCATGACTCTGACATTTGCTGCCATAGGCGTATGCTAGTACAAGCAGTAAGAAAAATTTTCTTGGTTATTTTTAAAACTATATGCTATTTAAAACTTTTTTTTAAAGAATTGTAATGGAGCTTTTAAAAAGTAACCTGGAAAAGATGAGCCATGCCCACTGTGTGGTTCATCCAGGCTGGAACTGCAAACCCTGGTCTGAGAGGTGCAGCCACGCTGGGCTTCGGCAAGGCTGTCCCCAGTCCGTGGCCGTCCTCGTGACCGCGACCAAGCTAACGGTCGCCTAGACCTTCCGCGTCAGGTGCAGAGCTCAGTGATTGTGTTCTGAGTTTTAAATCCACCCCAGCTCTTCCACTGTGGGTCCGTCTGTAAACACTGGAGTTGGTCTTTCTTCAGAAATCACAGCACGGGCAGCCCCAGGGCTTCATGGAGTGGTGACGTAGCTAAGATAAAACTACTTTGTGCTTAAGTACAATCTTGCACAATCTTGCCCGGGGTCCTGGGATCCCACATCGGGATCCTTGCAAGGTGCCTGCTTCTCCCTCTGCCTATGTCTCTGCCTCGCTCTCGAATAAATAAATAAAATTGCAAAAAAAAATTAAATAAATAATAAACAAACAACTTCCATCAAGGTTATTTCAGTCCTTTTGAAAATGAAATAAAAATTGTATGTACAGAAAACTAAAATAATTTAATTCGCTATGCTTGCATTAAAAAAAAATCTCAGTTTCTGTCATTTCCCGCCATAATTGTCAATTTATAAGCTTTGGACAACATATACGACTGCCTGGAAATTAATTAGGTTGTAATAATTATTAACAAAAGGTGATGTTTGTTACTATCACAGACCAGAATTTTAGATGAGACGTGACCACGAAATAATATTGGTTTCCGGGTTCAAACTGGGAAATCCAAATGAGTTCTCATTTCTAAGGACCTCATCTTGGGAACCAATACTATTAGGTAATTATTAGCATTTACTGGGATAATGTTTTTTTTTCCAAAGTCAGTTTAGAACAAATTATATGATCCTTCGTGGCAAGCTTATATAATTGCACACACACACATCTTGTCATAATTCATGTTGGATAAAGAATAATTCCTGAGTGTAGGAAGAGACATGTTTCATTTTTGAGTAAAATAAAATTGTCCCTCCTCCGGCCTCTCTGGCCGGCCTGGCTCCCTCTCACCTCCTCCGGGCAGTGCTCCCGCCGTAGGAAGCCTTCCGGGAGGTCGCGGAAGACACCGAGTGTGAGATGCAGCAGGTGCCGGGGAGCAGAGGCGGCTCGGCCAGGCCAGAGGCCAGGGCGAGAAGGGGCAGGGACGCCGTGGAGAGCCCGGGACAGCACGACCCCGCATCTCCCCTCCTGAGAACCCGGGGCCTGAGACAGCCAGGGGGTCCCTCCAAGCACCGTGGCCGATTGCTCCTCCCAATCTCTGGGTTTGAGGCCCACCTCCTGGCTGGGCTTGTCCCCAGCTCCTGCCTGGCACAGCCTGGGTGTCCCCAGTGGCCCGGGGCTCCGGGTCCTGCTAGCCTGGCCCCAAGCCCATGGGTCACAAGTCCCCCCACCTGCTGCCCCGGGACAATCGCGGTGCTGACCCTGCTGCTCGGAGGCCTTGGCCGTCCGCCTCACCTACCTGAGCAGCTTTCCATCCTTTGACGACCCACCGGCTGCTGACGGCGTGGCCACGCGGCCCCGACTCGGGGCCTGGACACGCCAACCCGTCTGCTCGGCCTGAGACGTGCACGGCCTGTGGCCCGAGGCCCCGCACTGCCTTCCCCGACGGCGCTCCATGTTGGAGCAGGACACACGGCCACCGCGCCGTCGGTAGGCAGAGCCCGGGGCCTCCTGGCCCGCACCGGGGACTGTGCCACCCATAGGGACCGTCCCCCCTCCGCCGCCCCAGGGCTCTGCACTCCGCTGGCCGGGATTCCACCCATAGGTGGAATCACCTGGTGCTCTGGTTTGTTTGGCCTCACACCGTGTCCTCAGTTGGCCCGTATCGTCCCCCGGTGCGGACTCTCCTCCTTTCCAAGGCTCGCTCGCATTCGGCCGTGTGCGCGTGCATGTGCGTGCAGAGCTCTTGCTCGCGGCAGGCAGACCTCGGGCGGCCGCCCCGCCCTGGCTGCCGGGGAGCGCTGCGGGCAGCCCAGCGGTGGGCACATCTCTTCGAAACCCTGATTTCCATGATGTCGGATGTTTACCCAGAAGTGGGATCGCCGGGTCTCGAGGTAATTCTATTTTTAACTTTGTGAGGCACTTGCACACTTTCCCATTCCGGCGGCACCACTTGACACGCCGAGGGTGAAATCGGAGGGTTCCGATTTCTCTGCATCTTCCCCAACACTTACTTTTTTTTTTGTTTGTTTTTTTAAGGATTCTCGCCACCCTAACAGGTGTGAGGTGATCTCTCCTTGTGGTTTTGACTTGCGTCTCCCTGACGATGAGGGACGTCGAACTCCCTCTTGCGCATCCGCTGACCGTTTGTATTTCCCTGGAGAAAGATCTATTCATATCCTCGGCCTATTTTTTATTTTTAGGGTTCTTTATATAATCCCTCTTGTCATTCATCAGGAATTCTTCGTAAGAGGAAGAGGAAGAGGAAGAGGAAGAGGAAGAGGAAGAGTTCTTTATATGATGTGGGTATTAACCCCGTATCTGGCTCGGGACTATCCCGTCCTAGCCCACGGGCTGCCTTTGCATTCGTTGCTGCTTTCCCGCGTCGTCATCAGCTCCTCAGTCCCATGCGGTCCTGCTGGTTTATTTTTGCTTCCGCCGCCCGTGGCCTTGGTGTCAAATTGGTCAAATGAGTGCCGAGATCAATGCCAACAAGCTTTCCCCGTGTATTTTCTCCCCAGAGCCTTACGGTTTCAGGTCTTATGTTTGTCTTTAATGCACTTTGAGTTGATTTTTGTGTGCGTGATGCCATGTAAGTGTCCAATTTCATTCTTCTGCCTGTGGACGTCCAGCTTTCCCAGGACCATCTGTTGGAGAGACCAAGACAGTGCGGTCCTGGCACGAAGACAGACACACAGAACCAAGAGAACAGCACGGGGAGCCCAGAAATAACTCACACACGTAGCCAACTGATTCCATCGGTGACCCGAGAATACATAATGAGGAGAGGAGAGTCTGGTACTATTATTCTTTTAGGAAGTAAAGTTCTTTGCTCGTTATAGATGCTGCTTAAGATGCAGGTTTTTGCTTGAGTATTTAGAGACGTAGAAGCAGTGACAGCTACCTGGGAATTCACGGCAGTGCTTCCCCTCGGTACGGTTCACTTTTATCTGTAAATTTATGATTACATACAAGGTCAAAGGTTTTACTGGACATTTATTACGCTCATAAACTTTTAGAACAAACAGGCAGTGGAAGTAGGAGGAAAATAAAGCTTATTCCTCGGGTCACACATTGATCACTGGCCCTTTACTGACATGAGATGCCCGCAGGATGTCAGCTTGTCATCGATGAGGGTATTTGTCTGCATATGTGACACGTCCAGAGATCTCCTTGTCGGTCAACAAACCGTGGGATCCTCGACCTGGCATTCAAGGCCCCTACCTGGTAGGTCTGCAGGGGATTAAGCTGGGTAACCCGCAGCAACCGTTGAGCCCAGGGTCTGGCTCCATGAACGCGACCCCCTCTTGTTATCGCACACGGTGTGTGTGTTGTTCTCCCTCTGACCTCGAGGGGACACCGCTGTGTGATTTGTGTGTGAACTGAACGCTTGTCAGGCGCGGAGCTCCGCCTCGCAAATGCACTTCGATCTCGAGTCGCTACTGGATTAGACTAAACCTCGGATCCATAGACTCGATCGATCGCATCGTTCACATTTGCATAACCAGGAGGCGTTGGCATCACGCTCCCAGTCAGCGGGGCCGGAGCCCCGACCCCCGGGAAGAAGGCTGCTGGCTGGCCGGAAACCAGCACGGGGTGCATTCGAACGGGACCCAGGTGCAGCGTCCTGAGCTACGGCCCCTTCCCTGGGGAAAAGCAGTGTACGAAGCCGTCAGATTTGGGGACGGCCTGAGGAAGGCCCCTCAGCAGCGGGCGGCGGCGCGGCTGCGGGCGGGCTCACCGCGAGGCTGCGTGATGAGCGGGGCCCCGGACGAGCTTGCGACCGTCCCGTTTACAAGGAAACAGAGGCCCACGGAAATTCAGAAACGGGTCGGGGCCGCACGGCCGTGCCACAGACCCGGGCAGGCGGGCGCGGGGGGCACGCGGCACCCCACAGGCCATCACACGCATCCTCGCCCTGCCCCGGGGAGGAGGATCCGGAGCCTGCAGAGCAGACGGGGGTGCGGGCGGCGGGGGTCGCGGCGCCGACCCCGAGGGAAGCTGCTGTCCTGACTCTCCTTCGTCCTGCAGGGCCAGGGTCTCAGATTCCGAGGTAAAGGCCGAGTTAGGGGAGGCGGGTTCTTGCTTCCCACCCGTGTGGGAAATGCACCATTTGTGGTGTCTCCTGGCCTTCTAGAATGTTGTACATCTATGACTTAATTCAGCTTCACCTTCTGTTTCCGTATTTATCTTCGATCTCGGGTGAGCCCTCCTGCCGTCAGTTAACTTTTCAGGGGTCTGTACACCGGGCATCCAGCCCTTGTCACCACGTCCCGCTCCGCTGCCTCAGCCCCGTCAGCCTGCCCCGCCGGTGCCCACGCGGCCTCCGGCAGGCTGGTTAGCAGGTGCCGTCACGCAAACACCGACTCGAGAGGCCTCCTGGCAGCAGGAGAATCCTGCCTTCTCGGGGGCCGACCGGGTGGGCAGGTCCGCGGAGAGCATGAGCGGGAGGGGGGCAGGAGGGGCAGGAGCCTCAGGCTCGCATGTGGCCGCGATCAAGAGTGTCATAAGGACGGAATGAAGCCATCACGCCGTGCGGGTGGGCGTCACTCAGGCACCAACGCGAGCTGGAAAACACAGTGAGGATCGTGCTTGTCAGTCAAATGTTAAAACCAGAATACTTTTTTAGAAGGGAAAGCGGCTTCGAGTGTGCGCAGGGAAGCGGCTCTTCCTCACACACGAGCCCTTGTCCTTTCCCGGAGCTGCAGCATTTGCTTGGGGCAGGTGAACGCGAGGCCGTGGGTGTTGATGAGGCTCCTGGCACGTGCCACGCGCAGCTCGCTGCCGGGGCTTCAGAGACGGGGCATGCACGAGAATGACTCGTGGTTTCACGGGACTCAGACTGTCAGGAAAGATAAGATACAGCACAGCCGTGCACATATGTGCGTGCATACCTACCTGTGCTCTCACCCATGCACACAGTCACATCTGTGCACACAGCATGCCCACACCATGCACACATGTGCACACACCCACACCTGTGCACACACGGGCACGCACACATGTGTGCACACACCCACACCAATGGACACCTGTGCACACACTCACATCTGTGCACACAGCGTGCCCACACCATGCACACATGCAATCATGCTCACATCTATGCACATACCCATGCACACAGAACATATGCACACATACCTGTGCACACGTGTGCATACACATGGGCATGCACACACATGTGCACACACAGCTAGAACTTAAGGTGAGTGCGTTGAAGAGAAACCACAGCGGATCTGCCTGAGACAGAGTCCAGGGAGGCTGTGGGGAGAAGCGGCCCCTCGGTGGACACTCAAGGGAAAGCAGGAGGCAGCAGGAGGGAGCATGTGGCGGTCAGTGCAGCTGCCATAGGAAATTCCACAGACGGGGGGCGGTCTGGAGGCCGGGGATCCATGGTCACGGTGTCTGCAAGGGGTTTGGTTCTGAGGCCCCTTCTCTTGAGCCGTAGGGGGTGTGTCCCCACTGGGTGCCCCCGTGGCCCCTTCCTGGTGCATGCTGGGGGGTCTCCTCTGAGGAGGGCGCTGGCCCCATCGGGTGGATTATCTCGTGACCTCATCCAACCCTGATTCCCCCCGGAAGGTCCCATCTCCAAACACCATCGTGGCGGGGGGGGGGGGTCAGGGCTTTGATACATGAGTTTGGGGGCACAGGCATTCAGTCCATAAGAGAGATAGAAGGGGAAGATTCCAGGCAGGGAACAGCCCTTGCAAAGTCTCCGGGGCAGGAGGGAGCAGCTTTTGTGTGAACAGGAGGGAAGGAGGCAGGTGGGGAAGCTGGGGATCACCAGGTGGGGGCCCCTGGGCCCTGTGGACCCCGGAAGGCTGAGTGGGTTCTAGTCTGAGGGCAGTGGGGAGCAGCGCAGGGTTTCCTCAGGCCACGGAGAGTCCTCCGACCGCTGCAGGCCTGGGAGGGGGCTGGGGGAGGCGGTGCTGTGGGAGCACCCAAAAGATGGCAGGAAAGGAGGCGACACGGACAGGAGGGGCGCCCTGGAGCCCATAGTGCGGGGTGGGCTGCAGGGGGCCGGGGGGGCAGGGGCGCTGCGGAGGGGAGCAGGTCCTGGGCGCCGGGTGGCTCTCTGGGGGGCCGGGCCGGGCTGTGCCCCGAGTGCCAACGGGAGGCACCCCTGCAGCGTCTGCCAAGTGCTAAGTGGAACATAAGTAACGGAGGGGGAGGAGGTCTGCAGAAGAATATTCCAGGAGATTGCTCTTGGCACTTGAGCTAAGTGTCTCCAGGGCACGTGGGAGTGGAGGGAGGTGGTGGAAAGGAGAGGGGGGGGCCGCTGGCCGGAGGGTGCCGGGCAGGGTGGGGCCTGGGATTAGCCAGGGAGGGAGCCCGGGGAGGAGGCGGGTGCGGGGCCTGGGAGCCTCCGGCTTCGGGGTGCTGGTGGGAAGGACGGATGAGGGACGGGGTCCTGGCTGGAGAGGCAGGTGCACGGCGGGAAGGGCTGCGGGCCCGGGGCTGGACTTGGCGCCCTGGCTGTGACCGTCCCCGCAAGGGAGGACAAGGTCACCTGGGCGCGGGTGGTGGGGGGACAGAGGTGCTCAGAGGGGCAGCTGCTTCGGCTCAGGTCAGCGGGGGACCGCGAGGGTGAGCTCAGGAAGGCCTGCGCTGGGTCCCGCACCCGGACCCCGCTTCTCTGGGCTGGGCTCAGGAGGTGCGGACGGCGTGCTCGCCTAGTGCTTCCATCCCTCCTGCTTTTACAGGACTTGTGCCCAAGCCCTGGTGCCCCGACCCCCACACGAGAAGTCATAGAGCAAACGCCATGGGGGGACGTGAGCTGACCCTCTGGAAACTCGTGGGCCAGCAGAGATGGGGAAAGTGAGCCAAGCGAGCTCTGCGTCTAGCCCACCCAGTGTCCACGCAGGGTCCCTTGGGGCCACGCTGTCATTCCACAGAATGATAAATTCCACGAATTAATAAGCCGAGTGTACTGAGGGCTGCTGGAGGGACGCGGGGGGAGGGTGGGCACGAAGGAGGCACCTGTGATGAGCCCTGGGTGTTGGATGTAAGTGATGACTCACCAAATTCTACTCCAGAAACCAAGGTTGTGTGGTATGTTAATTAACTGGAATTTAAATTAAAAAAAAAAAAGAGTGTAGAACCCATGGGGCCAGTCAGAGCCAGGCTCCGGCTCTCGTCCTCAGCTCGGGCCTCAGGAAGCAGTCAGCAGGACGACGACCGGCTCATGCCCCCACGTGCAGCCACGGTCCACGGCGTGTCCCGGGAGCTGCCTGCTGACTGGCCAGTGGGCTCCCAGCCCGGCCATGGGGAGGACAACAAGCATTTCATGGGGAGCAGAAACCTGACTACATTCGATCCCCCAATCTGCACACACCCCAAAGCTCAGCACTTTCTCTGTTGCTGAAAATATGAATATGGATTCATTCTGTAAGCGCTTGGTCTCGGGAGTTATTAGCAGGGAGTGGATCTGAAATCATTTCATGTGCGGAGCATGATGGAGTCAGCTTTCCAAATAGTGTATTTTTTCTTGCTTATGTCAAATCTTCCTCTTATACCTCAAATTTCAGAAAGCATCCTGAGGCTGGAGTCTCTGTCCACACAGCCCCACGGGGGCCCCGGGGTCTGCTCACCAGTCCTGTGCCCCTGCTGGTGGCCCCTGCATGGATGTTTTCCTGCCAAGAAAGCTCTGATTGTAACAGGAAAATGGGCTGAGAATGAGGTGGAGACAAGCATCGGCCCAACGGGGAGCTCGGACCCCTGCCCCAGAGCCCACACCTGCCGGCCTGCACTGCTCTGCTTCTATCGTGGGGTCTGGACACCTGCCTGCACTCGCTGAAGATGCTCTGGGAGTGTGTGCAGAGGCCCCCGTGACGGCCGCTGCTCAGAGCAGAGCTGGCCGCCCTGGGAGCCCTGGCAGGACCCCAGGGGCCCAAGGGCAGCCCGACCGGCCTGCTGGGGTCCCAGAGCCTTCACCTGTAAAGGTCAGGGCTTTGGGGCAGTGGGGCCCCAGTGACTCCATGGACAAGGAGGGAGCTAGGGCCAGCCAAGAGCAGTGGCCTGAGAGCGAGGCTGTCCCTGCCTGGGCCTCTCTTCTCCCTCGGAGTGTGATCCCATCCTCCTCCAGATCCCATCCTCCTCCAAACCCCATCCAGAGATGCTCTGCAGAGCAGGGGTCCTGGCAGCCGCATGCTCCTTTGCGAGTAATGAAAGCTCTCCCTTGGCCTCATAGAATTAATGTGAGAAGCATCCCAGCTAATTCCCTGTGGACTGCTAGACTCTGCAGAGCTTGTAACCTCGAAGCTAAGTGGTGCTGAGAGGCATTTCAGGAGAGCCTGTTCTCATTTGCATTTTGCACGCTTAAATGTTGGTGTCAGGATGAGCCTGGGAAGGTCTGCAAATCACGTTCCCGGCCTTGAGCAGCTCCTCGCTCAGGTGGGACTGCAGCGGGACTCTGCGTTCGGCCCGTAGCCAGGATGTGACAGTGACTGGGAGGGAGGCGGCACCGGGAGCGTGCTCCCGGCTGAGGCCGGGCTCCGATGTAGGGGTCATGCATGCTGCCGCCCCGTCCGTGTGTGGCTCGCAGGGCAGAGAGCCCCGGGGAGGGGCAGGCCGGCCACCCATCGGTGGGTCATCATCCAGGCACAGCGGCCTGGCTGTGCCCCGGTCCTTGGTGCTCCGCAGACACCACTGACCTCAGGAAGGCCGTTAATTCTAAGGAGCCCTGATCTTCCCCACGTCACCTGGATGATCCCGACGCTCAGGCTCTCACTTTCCTAAGTGACCAGTGTGGCGCACACCTGGGCACCTGGACTCTGAGCTCGGCCATGCTCTGGGTTCTGGGCCTAGGGGAGAACTCGCCGCAACCCCAGAGCAGGTGCTGTGTCCGAGGCCATTGGGTCGCAGTGCCTGGCTACACCCTCCCGCTTATCCAACTGCTCACAGAGGACTTAGTCCTTGGCTTCTCGGGGAGTAAGAGTCCCACAGAGGAGGTGATGCGTGGGGACCCACAGAATCGATGTGGAAGTTCTTCCAGCTGCTGTGGAGGCATCTTCCCTCTGGATGGAGAACTCCAGGGCCAACGAGAAGGTGACCCAATGGCCTTCAGGGGCACATGCAGCCCTATTGTCAGGGGTGGTCACTGTGGAATGGTGGCCCCACCAAGCTGACCCACAGGTGCTCAGCTAGCTCCTGACATCGTCTGGAGCAGAGAAGAGAGATGCGTCTTCCATGGGCTTCTGGGTGGAGCTGGGGGGCTGGGTGCCTTGCGCCTTTCTGCTACCTCTAGCTGCCAACCAGGAGCCCTCATCTCAGGACTCCAGACTCTAAAAAACAGCAGCACTGGGTTTCTAAAGTTTTAAAGGGCAATGGCATTTCCCTCCAGGAAATCTAGTCCACCTAGAATGGCCTCTGGAGGGTAGGACACTTCACCAAGGGTCCTGTAGACACAGACGTGTCCCGTAGACACAAATGCACACAGCCGCCTGGTGACATAGCTCCGAATAGCAAACAAGTGATCTTTCTTTAGAAGCACGAGTGCTGCACCGGCCGGGGTCCTCCAGCTTGTAGGGTGCAGGGTGCCTGTACATTTCAGGCAATAACAGAAGCCCATTCTTCAGAGAAGCACATGATTCTCGTGACTCCCTCGTGTGCCCCTTGTACATAGTGAAATAAGAGAGACACCACAGGTAACACACTCCCCACGTTGGCTGCTCCGTGGCCCACAGTCTGGTTTCACTGTAAGCTTCTCATGGCTTTCCTGCCCAGAAACTTGTGAAGTCAGTGAAATTAAGAAAATAAGCCTCTTAACATGATCTCTGGTGTAGAGCATGTGTATATCCATTCACACAGCATGCAGCATGCACACACGGGTACAACACACACACACAAAATGTACACCACCCACCCACCCACAACATGCACACAGACACATACAACATATACACACACACCATGCACACACATAGCCTGGGCACACAACACACGGAATACAACATGCCCCCACACAACATGTGCACAGAGTCTACTGTATGATATGCACACACACAAGCACACACAAGCGCACACACACACACGCATCAGTTCCCTTTCTCCCTCCCTCAGTCCTCGCAGGGAAGCTGTAACAGCAGAGCATGGATGACTGTCTCTCGGATGAGGAGACTGGCCTAGTCTGAAGTCGGGAGTCAGGGCTGACACTGGACCCACACCCTGACTCTCAGGCCAGTGCTCTCTCTTGTACATGCCTTTAATTCACACGATAACATATCTAGTGAGGCATCACATATCCACATTGCTGTGTTTTTTCTCACGGGTCTTGTTTATTCTCCCCCAACGTTACCAGGCTTCCCATGTCCCCCCTGGGCCATCCCCTCCACTTACTGTCACATTTATGGAAGGGTGTTAGAGTGTCACCTCCAGAGGCTGCCGGGAGACTCAGCTCACAGGGGAAGACACAGTGAGAAACCGAGCTTATTCATCACCTTCTGACAAGTTCCTTTTAGTAATATTTTGAAAATAGCAGTAACAGAGTCAAAACGATTTTAGAGAGCTAAAAGGACAGAAATGAGATCATTAAACACATGAGATGTTTAAAATGGAAATGTTATATGCCTCTCAGTTAACTTTAGGAAACATTTGAAAACATCTCCATATTATGCTGGTTTCTTTGAAAAAAGGTAAAAAAAAAAAACCCTAAAACTAGAAATTGTGGGGTTTTTTTGTTCTAATTTAAAACTATAATGTGAGAAACTTCTTTGCTGAGTTAGATAATAGTTTTGAATGCGGGAAGAACAGTTCCTCAATGTTTGTGTTGTTCAAAATGTAATAGCCACAGGAAAACAGACTTTTATGTTTAATCTATACAATTGACATTTTCTCCATCACACTGTAATCTGGTAAATCAACAAAATAATACATCAAACCTTGACTTGTAACACTTGCCAATTTATGAGGTGTAAACACTCTCACCATGACTGATTTCTTATTCCAGCCTCCTGGTCTGGATTGGGTCACCCTACACAGGTTTGGGAAGAGATGCACAATTGCACACAGTCGTATAGCACCACCAGTATATAGACATGATAGATTTAGATAACCCCAAGAGAGTCCACCATAATAAGATACAGAAGAATAACTGGAATGTGATGGATTTTGAATATTTATTTTCATTGTTCTTAATATGATTTGTTTAAAAGTAAGTTATATAATTGAACAAATAGATTTCAAGAGTCCTGAAAATTTATCAATCTTTCAAGCTGGCTCCAGCATGGCAGGGTCTCCATGCATTTATTCTAAGCTGGAGGAGGACTAGTTTTGTGGAGGATGCCCGTATCATGGTGGGAGGCAGGTGAGGAAGACACACCATGCTTCCCTGAGTGAGCACACTCTTGCTTCCTCCCAATTTCCACTGGCCAGAGCAGATCACCCAAACAGACTGAAATCCACAGGACCAGGATGCATAGTTCCTGAGTGGAACCATGGCAAGATGCAGAGGAAAGGAAGAGATTTGAACAAATAATGTAATACATTAAAATTCTGAGTGAATGTTTAGCAGGGTATAAAATTTAGGGTTGACAATGATTTGACCACAGCATTTTGACTCATGGTTCCATTGTCTCCTAACATCGATTGTCCATGAGAAAGTCATCCTCTTCTAATGGTTCTGTAGGTAATTCCTTTTCTTTCTAGTGGTTTTTAAGATAGTTTCTTTATTCCAGATCTGTATTTTCATTATGACTGGTCTAAATAGGGGTTTTTGGGGATGCCTGGGTGGCTCAGTGGTTGAGCATCTGCCTTTGGTTCAGGTTGTGACACTGGGGTCCTGGGATCGAGTCCCACATCGGGCTCCCTGCATGGAGCCTGCTTCTCCCGCTGCCTGTGTCTCTGCCTTTCTCTGTGTCTCTCATGAATAAATAAATAAAATCTTAAAAAAAAAAACGTGGGTTCCCCCCCCTACTCAATACTTGAAGGACACATTTTTCATCAAATCTGAAGACCTCTCAGCCATTAGCTTTTTATACATTGTGGCTACATTATTCCTTCTACTATTTTTCTTCTGGGAGCCCATGTTAATTTAAGATTTAAACCTGGGATCCCTGGGTGGCGCAGCGGTTTGGCGCCTGCCTTTGGCCCAGGGCGCGATCCTGGAGACCGGGGATCGAATCCCACGTCGGGCTCCCGGTGTATGGAGCCTGCTTCTCCCTCCTCCTGTGTCTCTGCCTCTCTCTCTCTCTGTGACTATCATAAAAAAAAAAAAATTAAAAAAAACCTGAACTAGCTGCCTTTCTATGTTGAGTTTTGCTTGAATTTAACAATTCTGGCTTATATTCCTCTTTGACGTATCTACTGTAGATATGATAAATCCTTTTTATATTTTTTATTTTTTCAAAGATTTATTTATTTATGATAGACATAGAAAGAGAGAGAGAGGCAGAGACACAGGAGGAGGGAGAAGCAAACCCATGCCGGGAGCCCGATGTGGGACTCGATCCCGGGACTCCAGGATCGTGCCCTCGGCCAAAGGCAGATGTTAAACCACTGAGCCACCCAGGGATCCCCAGATAAGTCCTTTTTTAAAAAAATATTTTATTTATTTATTCATGAGAGACACACAGAGAGAGGTAGAGACACAGGCAGAGGGAGAATCACACCCTGAACCAAAGGCAGATGGTCAACCACTGAGCCACCCAGGCATTCCTAGAACTGATAAATCTATTAAAATTCCAATTTAATTGACCATGTTATTCATTTTCAAGATTTATTATTTTTATTTCTTTCTTGTTTAATTTTTTAAAAGATTTTATTTAATCATTTGAGAGAGAGAGAGAGTGAGAAAGAGAAAGTGCACACAAGCTGGAGGGGAGAGACAGAGAGAGAGGGAAAAGCAGACTTCCCACTGAGCAGGGAGACCAATGTGGGACTCAATCCCAGGACCCTGAGATCGTGACCTGAGCCAAAGGCAACACTTAACTGACTCAGCCGCCCAGGTGCCCTCTTATTTAATTTTTAATGGACATTATAAGTCTTCATGTATCTTTCTGCATACCCTAAATGAAATTCTTTTAAAGTACTTAAAATTTTTTTTATAGAAGGACTTTTCACCTAGAGTAAATCATTGCTGCAATGATTGATTTGGGGGGCTGTGTTTCTTTTTCTATTGAAATGTGATTAACATACAATGTTATATTAGTTTCAGATAAACAACATATTGATTCGACAATTCTGTACATTACTCAGTGCCCACCATTATCTGTCATCATATGATATTATTACCTTAACGTCATCAGCATTTGTCACCATATAATGTGATTACAAAATTATTGACTATATTCCCTATGCTGTGCTTTTCTCTCTGTGACTTATTTATTTTATAACTGGAAGTTTTTATCTCTTACGGGCTGTATTTCTAAGCCTTGATATTGCTTATGTGTTCTGAATTTGGGGTTGGGAGAGAATCTTCTTGTTTGATTTTGTAGTTGTTGCTTTAGTTTTTCTCTTTCTTCCTATGTTTACCCTCTGGCCGTGCTGTGGTTGCTTTGGACTCTCAGTCCAGAACTGTGTCTGTAAAGGGTGATGGTTCAAGGTCTCAGCTATGAGATGATACTGAGGCTTCAATGGATCCAGTCACCATGCTGGTGCGTGGTGTCCCTTAGTTCCTGGCTATAGGGCTTTGCTATGTCTTCCTACCTCTTTGAACGTTTTCTGGCCCTTTGCTGTGGCCTCAGGCAACACCCAATACTGTTACTATGCTGCATTGCACACGTAGGGAAGGCCCCATTCCACCCCTGGCTCTGACATTTAGCTTGATTCTGATTGCTGCATCTCACATGGTGCATTTTTAGCTCCCTTTGGCCTGTGTAGCCAAAGCCTTGGCAGCTCTCCTGGCCTCTGAGCCTAAGGCCCAAGAGACCAAGAGACTCCACTCACTGCTCAGCATTTCTGCTGTTTCTGGTTCACAAAGTGAAATTTATCTTGCTTCTGAGTTCTGAACTATCTTTCTATTTTTTCCCCTTATATTTCATCTATTATTGCTATGATTTTGGAGCAAAGGGGATGCGCCAAAGCATGAACATACCATGCCAACCTGACAGAAAGTAAGGTCATTTGATCTTTACTGCTAACTGGACTGGATGAGTCTTGTGTCTGAAGATTAATCTTTGTAGAGGCGTGAGAGTAAAACCAAACTCTGTGAAACCAGCTTGAATGCACTTGACTCAAAGCTGAGCATCTCACAATACATTAGGGAAGCTGGGGGCAAATGAGGCTTTGAGGAGACAGGACACAGTTGTTATTTGTTTACAAACCACAAGGAACTTCAGGGAATTAAGGAAAAGGCACAACATTAATTCCATTTCTGTAGTCATTTGAAAAGAGAACAGATGAGAGTCGTAACGTTTGAAAATAATTATCCCTGTGCATGTTTGCTTTATATATCTCCATAAATAAAAGGATAATACTTGGCCCACAGAATTACAGAAATCTCTATTTTGCAAGAGCTGGTAATGAGGGTTTTACTAGATTCCTTAATCGCCCTATTCAATCATGGTCTTGAATCTTCTTTCTGATGATTTCATTTCCCAAAGCAGCACATCTGAAGACAACACTTCACGGGACAAGAGGGAGTGATAATTGAAGTGGATGTGGCGCAGGGGCTTGCAGGGGTCACCCTGTCATCGTGAGTCCACGGCCACAGTCGGTGGAGGGAGGCAGAGCTCACTGGCCACAGCCCTGATTAAGGAGATTTCAACGTGTCCAGAGGGAAGACCGGGAGGGAGGACTCCGGGGTTTGAGACCGCACCAGGGAAGAACTCACCAGAGGGCTGGAGAGTCACAATAAAATGCAATCTGATTGTGTCATCATGAATTAATCTACAGAGATAAAAAAAGAAAATGTACCCAAGGAAGTCAGAATCTCTCTGCTAAGGTCCGCGTTGAAGAGGACACAGAAACTAGCAGAGATAAGGTTACGGCTCTTAAAAAAGAGAGTGTTTGCCTTCTGTGAACGTGGCTGGGACGTGAGAGCCCTTGACTGGCTGAGGCCTCGGAAAGCACCAAGCGAGGAAGGAGGGTGTCTCAGGAACCCTCAGTGTCCCACGTGGGGCCATCAGTGGGATGCGGAGGGCCAAGAGGCTCCTTGGTTCCTGTTTGGCTCCTCTCTCCCCTCAAGAATTAGTCTTCGGATCTAACAGGGAACCTGTCATTAGAAGAGGTGAAGTAGAACGTGCGGGGACAGAGAGGTGGTGGGTGCAGCCCCGGCCTGGCCCAGGAGCTCCCTAGGTCCAGACTGGGGACATCAGGAGGACGTGGGGACCGAGCAAAGTGTCAGACAGCTGAAAAAGCGCCGAGGTACTCCAACTTCCCAGAAGATTCAGACAACAGAGACAGCTCGACACCCGCTAGTGAGTGTGATGGCAGCCACGGGCAATGTGCAAGAAGATAGAGCAAAGGGCTGCTTTGCACGCAGGTGGGAAAGAAGCACCCCTGGGAACAAGCCTGCGTCGCCGAGAACAAGTTTTCTTTCTCGAGGTTTCCCGAAGGGCGGGCGGGGGAGCAGCGGGCCGCCGGCAGCCTCGCCTGACGGCTGGAGGAGCAGGTGCCGTCGACCCTGAAACTGCCCCAACGTCTTCAGTCCTGGCGAGCGCTCCTACCCTGGAATATTCTGTCCTGAGCATCCAGATCAGGAGGCGCGTTCCCCGCCAGATGCAGCCGCCAGGACTCACGCCGGGGGGCTTTAGCTGGCTCCTGCCGCTGAGCCCGGGTCAGGGCGCCCGCAGCAGCCTCGGATCCGCCCGCTCGCTCGCCCGGCGGCCACTGTATTTTAATCCGCAATAATTATAGAGACGTTGGCTGACTTCTTGCCTCGGGTCGCCCCCATTAGCCTGAGGACGGCCAGCTGAAGGGAGGAACAAGGTGAAGGATGAGCGGGGCCCCGGGGGTGGCCCAGGGCCGCACTGGGACGTCACAGTGTGACATTCCCCCCCCCCCCCCCCCCCCCGCGGTCGCAGCGGGACGGAGACCTCCCCGGAAATCTGTAAGACTCATGGAACGCGAGAGGGACGCTGGTCGTGGAAGACGCTGGTTGCGTTCACGAGGAAGGGAAATCGAGGCACGTGCCGTCTGCGGAAGTTTCCGTGCCCAGCACGGCTGAGGGAGCCGTCAGCGGACAGACGCACCGGGTCTCTTCTCTGGTCCTGAGCCGCCGGGGCCTCTCCTACTCCACGGCCAGAGGAGCAGCTCCTCGGCTTCGCTGCGGAGGACGGAGAGCGTGGGGGGCTCGGGGCTGGGCCCGCAGACCCCGTCCCCACACCTCCTGTGGCACAGGGACGACGAGCACCCCTCCCTCCCACTGGCCTCCCATCCCTGCTGGGTTCGGTGCAGCAGGAAGGGCCCTGGGGCCGCGTGGGCTCTGGGCGGCTGCAGGGGGTGAGGGTCCTGCACCGGCGCGGCTCGGGCCTCGGCGCATTCAAGCTCCCGCACGCGGGTGGCGAGTTAACATTCCGGGGCGGAGAAGACACGGCCTCGCGCTGGTCGGGAGGGTGGCCTGGGATGGGCTGCGCCCCTGTCCTGCCCCTGCCCCTGCTGGAGGGTCTTCTTTGCCTCTCACGGCCTCTGAGCTGCTGTGTTAGCTGGGGACGGCTCTGAGGTGAAGGTTCCAGGACAAGTAGTTTGTTCACGAGGAGCAAGTACCACTGCAGGGGGAGTGGGGCAAGGCACGGGCAGGGAGGGCATCGGGAGAGGGGCACGTCCCCAGCTGCCATCAAGGGGGGTGAAGGCTAATCCAGCGGGGAAGCTCCCGGAGTCTGCACCCGGGGATCCTGGGAAGTAGTAAAGCTCTGGCGCGTCTGCCCAGCTCCGTGGGTGAGTCGGTGCTGCGGGCACAGAACAACTAGCATCTCGGTGCAGCCAGCGGGGGGTCCAGGTGGTCCTGGGTGTCCTCACCTGTGGGCGTCTGTGCCGAGCGGGCACCGCCATGTGGGGGGTCCACCTCTGCCCTGCTCCAGGCTCTGCCCCGTGTCCACCCTCTTCAGTCCTCCATCCTCCGTCCTCTCCCCGCGCACCTCTCCCAGCGCCCTCCAGTCCCATGGGCCTCAGGCGGGCAGAGTGCAATCGGGAGGCCACCGCCTGTGGCTCATGCCCACGTGCCCCTGCCCGGCCTTAGTACAAGCTCCTTGCAAGCTCCCGGGCCCCAGCACACAGGTCACAAGCACACACAGGACACACACACTGACACACAGGTCACACACGCACAGAAGTCCTACCCAGGCACACAGGTCACACACTACACACAGAGGCCACACACGCAGGTCTCGTTCACGCGCACACACAGGTGCACTCAACTCTTTGAAATTCCAGGAAACCCCCTCCTGTCAGATCTTGCAAGGTGAAATTTCAAAGTATACCTGCTTCCTTAAGACGCTGCAAGACGGGCAGGACCAGGCTTTTATGTAAGATTTGGTTCCCACTTCCAGCAGAATTATGAGGCCATTAAATTGGCTTATAGGGTATTATTTCTGTATTTCCAACCCTGACCAGGACTGATGGGTGGATATATACCTTAAATGAAAAATAATTAAAGAGATAATTGAACTGTTTTAAAATCTTAACCTGAATTTGAACTCAATCATTTTTAGTTGAAAATCTCAGGCAGACTCGGTGGGGCCGAGGCTCTCCTCGTGCTCCTCGTGTGAGATTCTGCTCAGGCAGTTCCGTCCGCTCATGTCAGCAATCTCTCTCCTCTAAGTAGCAGATTAGTAATCAGAGGTTGGGGGCCGCCGTCCGCGGCGCGTCGGAAGGTGAGGAGCTCAGGCTGCTTAGCGCGCAGGCAGCCACGCTGGTCGCTGTTCGAAACCGCCCTCGGGTCGCTGCTGCTGCAGGAGCTGTAAGTGCGTGTGGGATTCAAGAAGGGAGGGAGGGGGGAAGAGACGGAGAGGGGCAAGGAAATGAATCCGGCACCCGGATCCCCCTCCGAGATCTGGTTATACTCCGGGGGGTATCCTTTGAGATAGGATGCCGATGGGGGGCTGCCGTGTGCTCACGCGTGCTTGTGTAGGGGTGCACGCGTGTGCAGGTGAGCAATCGCACTTCTGCGCAGTGATGTGGGCACAGAAACAAGGAGGCGAGGGGGGCAGGGGGCAAGAGTAGGTACGGGGACCCCACATGAAGGAGGGAGGGGCTGTGCAGGGCACCCCCCGCAGGACCCAGGCTGCACGCCTGCCAAGCTCTGAGCACGGGGGTCGTGGTCCGGGTCACAGGGAGGAGCCTGGACGGGGAGCTGGGGGGTGTCTGGGAGAGTCTGACTCGGCCCTGGGGACTGCTGGACAGCCACTGCCTGGGGACACTCATCACCCCCGGAGGACGCGAGCGATCCGTGCTCTGTGCCTTCAAAATTAAGGTCAGACGCCCCTGCACCGTGACGTGGCCTGAGGGCCAGCGCAGCTCCTGTGACGAGCCTTGGTGGCTCTGAACGCCTGAGGAAGGGCTGGCACCACTGTAGATCCGCCTTAAGCTGGGTTCACAAAGACAAACGAGGGACAGCCATCCCAAACCGTGAGCAACGACCCCAAGGTGGCGAAGCTGGTCCGTCCCTGCTGATTCCAGATGACACAGACCGTGAGCCCCGGGCTCGGGATGGGACGGTGCCGATTGCTGGTCTGTTTCTCCCTTTGATGACGTAGGATTTCTGGCGTGCCCACCCTGGCCTGCTCCGTGGCAATGGGGCATCCGGCAGGGCCACCCCCCCCAACCCCAGAGAGGCCAGCGGACACAGGCCTGGAGCAGCTAACGCACCCATCCGGGTTAGGAAAAGACTGTGATGTGTCATGATGCAGGGAACGTGGCTCTGGGAAGGGCTGGGGACACCCAACTCAGCTTTGGGGCCTCGGGGGCCTCCCTGGCCCGGCCCCCATGAAGCTGAGGATTACCAGGACTCGGCCACGCTCTGCTGCATCGGGGTGCGGGAGCGCTGGAGATGGACGGGGACGCGCCAAAGCATCGAAACGCAAACAGCTCATCGGTGAAGGGGCCCTCGGGGAGGGGAAGGGGCTGGGGTCTAGGTGCCCGGGGCCCTCCACCGCCTGCTGGCCAGTCCCTCCGCTTCAGCTCTTCCCAGCTGTCGCAGCCCGTGTTCCAGAAATCAGAACCCACGGGCACGCTGCTGAGGGTGCTGCTCTGGGGAACAGGGTGAGGACCGAGAGGAGAGAGGCAGGGAAAGAGGGAGAGCTGTGTGGGGTGTCATCCGGCTGACTCCTGGGTGACCTCTCGCTCCTCCCCTTGTCGCCCCTGATGCTGCCGACAATGACAATGCCGTGAGCACCGCCTGCTGGGGGTGGAGGCAGCACAGGGAGATGGCCCATCGGTCACATCCGTGCCCCGTGCGTGCGTGTCAGTGGCCCCACGCTCTGGGTCCTGGGGCATCTCACATCTGGCCCCGACCAGCAGGCTGCGGAGGTCGGCGGCACAGGTGGGCGACCGTTGGGATGCAGATGAAGCCCCTGGAGTGGCCCTCGCCGCCAGGGATAGGACAGACGGCAGGGAAGGACAGACAGCAGGCCAGCCTGAGGGGGTGTGGGGAGGAGTGTAAGAGGGCCTCATGCACCCCCCAGTGGTCGAGTTTCCATAAACAACCAAAAGGAGGGTGGTAGCCACGTGAGGCAGCCAGCGTCACCCTTCCTGTGGTCCTGCAGCTGCCAGCGTGGCCTCTCCCGGCCCTCCCCTCCCCCCTCCCTCCCCAGCCCTCCTCCCACCTCCCTCCTGGCTCTCCTCCCCACCCCAACCCCCAACCCGCTGCAGCCCTTGGGCATCGGTTCTGCAGTTGGAATCACAGCTGCTTGTGCTCTGGCCTTGAACTAGAGCTTCCACGGCTCAACCCTTGTCGTGCACCCTTGTCGTGGGGGCCCTCATCCTGCAGGTGTATGATCCACACCCCCTTCCCCGAGGGGCCTCCCTGGCAACCGGGCAGAGCCAGCCCGCCTCGCTTCTCCTCGTCCTGGAGGTTCCCATGTGCAGGTCTGGGTGGGCCTGACACCCTGCACCCGCTGCCCATTTGGCCCCTGCCGTCCGGCAACGTATCTGCTCTGTGCAACTTTTTAATTAGAGAAAATGCATTTTAAGAATCATTTTCTTTAAAAAAAGAATCATTTTGTTTGCCTTGATGCAAGGATGTTTTATTGGTTCTTGGTTGGCTCTAAATGATTATGATCAGCAGACGTCGCGCACTGCGAATCAGAGGGTCTCGTAAATTCGTACGAGTCCATGACCAACAGAGCCTAGAAGTAAGCAGAGCGCGGCCACCCAGGCCGGCGACCTGGCACCCTGACCCAGGGCCACATTTCCGGCTCCTCGGGCTTCATGGCTGGAAGTCTGAAGAAATGGGCCCCACCTGCACTCCCATCCCGGAGTGGGAGAAGCAGAAGCAATGGTTTTCTTGCAAACAGATTTCTGGCTCCTGTAAAGAAGTAGGAAAGTGGGGAACATGCTTTTTTGAACCCATCGAGATCATCCGGGTTTTGAGAGCTTTACACACAAAGCAACAACAGCCTCATCCTATTATATTTTGGGCCACAGATTATTCATTCCAGAGAGTGGTCCTTGGTAAGTGAGGGAAGTCGTGGACCTGGACGGTTTGTGTTGTGTGGACGCTGGCAGCTCAGAAACAGATGGCTGCTCGGTGTGAGGCCTCCTGGCACCACTGGTTCTGGCGTCACTAAGGGCAGTGACGGCATTTGACTCGGGCCCCAGGGAGCAAATCACCCTTAGACGGGATGCTGAGGGCTCTGGGGTGCCCGGCGGCCCACGGCCACCTGCAGGGCTGCAGGCAGGGGTGGTCTTCCCTTAGGTCCCCTCCAGGCCCAAGGCCACCAGCTACCCACTGAACCCTCTGCACTCTCCTCCTGCCCCACCCGGTCCCCTGTGCCCCAGGCCTGCACCCTGTGATTCTGCAGCTGCGACCCTCTTCCCCCGGTGAAGTCCTGCTCCTAGGCCCAACCAACGGCTGGTCGTAGCGTGTGGAGGGTGGGAACTGGGGCTCCTCGCTTCCTGGCTCATGCCGCCATTGGGTTGCTCCTTTTGACCCTCTGTGTCCCGTGTGCAGGGCCCAGGAAAGCACTGGTGTCCTCGAGGGACATGTGGCTCCGTGCTCATCGGGACGGAAGCACGTGAGACATCTGCGATTAAGCTTGCTCCGTTGGAGTCTGAGCACGATGGCACTTACCAGCTTTGTGACCTGAGATCTGCAGCCTCAGGGGCTCTGCAAAGAGGGGATTTGCCCCGGGACCCCAGGGCTGGGGCGGGAGACACTTGGGACAAACCTCCGTCCACGTGAGCTCAGGGATTAACCCCTTTCGTGACACCCTCCCCAGAGGCGCCCCTGGGCACGCACCGGTGTCCCGAGTTCTTCAGACCTTACGCGGACGGCACCCGCTGGACCCCACTTAGAAAGACCTACTTAGACGGTTGGTAGGGGTGAGCGTTCTTCAGACTGACGGTTGGGACACGCAACATCCCGCTGCTCTCAGTGCAGGGCCCTACAGCCTGCCTGGGAAGGCTTGATGACACCCGGAGAACGATGCCCCGGGCGTCCACAGAGGTAGCCCAACCACGTAGTCCTTTGGGCACAAATAACGAATTTCCGCAGAGGAAAGGAGGCTCTGTCTTCATCTTGCGTTTTACCAGCCACCTTCCTTCTAGCGACGCCGTCCCCAAGGCTCCCCAGGGCCCAGAGGAAGACTCAGCTACAACCTGGTCATTCCCGCTCGGTCCCCGGGACCCCCTCGGAGCCCACTTTTACCCTCATGTTGTGCTCAGGACCACAAAACGCTTGTGCAGGGGTGGGAACGAGGAGCTGTTTGCTAAATGGCTTGGAAGTTTCGCACGTATTACTTTCGAGCCGTGCTCGGAGCCAAGGCCAAATTGCTCTTCCCAGACATATTCATTAAACGATGAATGATAAATCTCAATGAGTCCAGGTTGGGTGGGACGGCGGGTCCTAATACTTGCGCCATCCTCATAAGCAATCAATATGTGCCCTCACCCTAAATAGCGAGCAGACAAACCAAATCTTGGATACGGTGGGACGCGAGGCCAAGCCTGGGGGTCTTTGCTATTTTCCTCGGTGACCGTGTTTGCTTCCCGTTGCCCAGCTCCTATTTTATGAATCCGTAAAAGCTTATTGGATATGACTTGGGGGTTTGCAGGAAACTAATTGAGATAATGTTTTATGTAATGACAACATTTCGGGAAAGCAGAAACGATAAAGAATCACGGACAAGAGGCCACGTCTCCCAACTTCTCCCTGCATCCGGGTCTCCTAATTTTAAATTGTTAATCAAAGCGCCGACTCATTGCTTGTGGGGAGGTAGAATAAATCTTTATATCCCTAAAGCTTTTTAAATTATTCACTGTGCTCACTACTTTGCTTCTGAAGGCAGATTATCCCTCTTAATTGGAAATCTTCTATTATTTGCGTCTGAAATGTTTGTAAGACCAAGTTGGGGCTCAGCCACTACTGAGAGCCTGCTGCCAGGGCACACGATAACGGAGCAGGGTGTGCGTGAGCCCTTCATCGCCAGGCACATTGACCCCCTCGTTCTCATCGGTCGCGCCCACACCCGCTGCTCAAGTGCCCAGCCTCCACCTGTCACGTGTTTCAGAGTCTCAGCCTCTCCCGCTCGCGCAACAACGGCTGTTCCTTCGGTCACGTCATCACCCGGAGGCCGTCTCACATCCCCCGAGGAGCGTGGCCGGGGCCCCAGGGTGCAAGAGGCCAGCACTGCTGGCTCCAGGATGCCCTTGGCTTGGGGACGGGTCCTGTGCTCGGCGAGAGCAGCACGCCAGCCCCCGGGAGGGCTTTGTGTCCAGGAGCTCGGAGAGGACTCTGGGTGGCAGTTGTGCTCTACGGCTGCTACAGCCGCCCAGCGTCCTGGCGGGGCACCCGGCCCCTTGCAGCGACTCAGGAGTCACCCGACCCACTCCCAGGCACTGGGGACAGTCTTCCAGGGAACACATATGGGTCCAGGGTGACAAGTCAGATGGGGGAGACGCGGGGTGGCCCTGCCTCAGTGGCCTTGTCTGCAGCGGGGGCGCCTCGGGCTGTCGGGATGGTGCCAGGGCTCAGCGCCGTCCCCGCAGGTGCTCAGGTAACCTTCAAAAGGACCCTTGTGTTTGCTCTTCTTCTTCTTCTTCTTCTTCTTTTAAAAGTCTGTGTAGTGCCAGCGTCGCAGGCCGGGCAGCTTTCTCGAAAGCGGCGATTCTCCGTCTACTCCCTTCCCGTGAAGGTTAGCGAGGAACTTGCACCGCAGGGTGGGAAGAAGGGGAGTCTGCCCAGTGAGTCCCTGTGAAGCCTTCTGGGCCACGACGAGGTGCAGGCCCCCCGTGGTCCGGTGCCTGTGGGGTCCCCGCCCCTCGCGTCCGGAGCCCACGCCCTCGGGCTGTCCACTGTCAGCCCCACGAGGAGGGCTTCCCGCCTCCAGACCCGAGGCCGGCTGCGCAGGCGAGCACTTGAGGGACCCGTGCACCCGGGACGGCTGGCCTGGCTCTGCCCGGGCCTGGGCCTGGGCCGGCATCGTGCGTGGCCTCCCCGCCCTGCAAGCAGAGGCCGACAACGGACGGGACAGCGGAGGGCCTCCCCGTGGAGCGGCTCCGTGGACCCGCCTGGCCACAGCGCACAAGCCGTCCTGGAGTTCAGCACAAGAAGGGGCACTTCCGGGAGACGTGGCGTTGCCCCTTGAATCAGACGGGAAGAATGACTCCCTCCTGAGTCGTGAGGGCCACCGAGCTCAGCTCTAAATTTAATATTCAAATGTAGTAACCATGGAGACCTACTTTGATATAATTATCTCATTCTTTCCCCATTCTGCAATCGCCTTATTTAAAAAATTATATATATGATTACATATCACACACACACACACACACACACAACATATTTTTCTCCTGCAAAAGCTCTATCTACTTACCTAACTCTCACGCCCTACAACTCATGAAGTTAAAATGTACAATTCAGTGGCTTTCACTACCTCCCGGTTGTGTGCACACTCACCACCGTCAATTTTAGAGCATTTTCTTTACTCCGAAGAGAGCCCCCTCCCCTCCGGGGTGCCCCGGCCCCCGGTCCCAGGGAACCCCAGGTCTGCTTCCTGCCTCCGCAGCCCGCCTGGCGCATCACAGAGTCGGGGCCCCCCGGCGCTGGTGAGGCTCGCCCGAGGCAGCAGCGCCCTTGCCTCCTCCTTTTCCACGTCTGGCCGCGCGAGGTCAGAACATCTGGGCCACTCGGGAGGGAAGGCGGGTCGGCGGTGTCTGGGCTGAGTGTCCCGGGCTATCCCGCGAGCCCCGCCGCCCGCCCTGCCCGTGCTCCTGGGGCCGGGCTGAGGGCTCAGCCAGGGGCGGCCTGTGCTCTGGCTTGTCGTGGGCTCAGGCCAAGGAGGGAAGGTCCCGTTCGCTGGCCTCGCGACGCAAAACGCGCTCCTCTCTCCGTGTCTGTGTCTCCGAGTCTTCCTCTATCTCCTCCCGTCTCTGTCTCTCTCTTTGCATCTCTGTGTGTCTGTGATTCTGTGTCTCTGTCTCTCTGTGTATCTGTTTCTCTGTGTGTATCTATGTCTCTGTCTCTCTGTCCTTCTGTCTCTGTGTCTCTCTATCTCTGTGTCTCTATATCTCTGCATGTCTATGTCTCTGCATATCTACATCTCTGTGTCTCTATCTTGCCCTGCGTGTGTCTGTCTCCGTGTGTCTGTCTCTGTATCTCTGTCTCTGCATCCCTGTCTCTGTGTCCCCATCTTTGTGTCTCCATCTCCATGTCCCTGTCTCCGTGTCCCCATCACCATGTGTCTGTCTCTGTGTCCCTGTCTCCATGTCTCTGTCTCTGTGTCCTTGTCTCCATGTCTCTGTCTCTGTGTCCTTGTCTCCATGTCCCCATCTCCGTGTCCCCGTCTTGCCCTCCATGAGGAAGGACATGGCAGGACCGTGTGGCTGCCTCCCCGTCCCACCCCCGTGCAGCCCGCCCAGAGCCCGCCGACCCCTGTCCACGGTGCGTCCTCGCGGTCGGCCCTCTGCAATCGTGCCTGTCCCTCGTCACCTTCCCCACAGTTCACAAGACACATCTGTGGATGAACCCCATGTCCACGGAGCTGGCTCGTCATCCGTCCCCCTCACACGTGGGGCTGCGCATCTTCACCCAAACGCCAGGACCGTGGGGCGAGCGTGTGGCTCCCGAGCACCCCGCGACAAAGCCTCGCTGCCCCTTGTGCCCTGTTAGCTTCCTCACAGAGCCCACGTCCTGGTTCCGAAATGGCCAGAATCATTCTGAACCTATTTGACCTACTTGTGTGTCTGCACCACGGATCTTCAAACACCAGGTCTCACGACGGTTGGAGCATTGTCCCCGCGTGGTCGGACGTGGCGAGATCACGAGCTCGTGTGCAGGACGAACAATCAGATTCCACGCGAGCCCCGTTTCTGAGGAGCGCTCATCGCGAGGTTGTGATGGGGCCAGACGCCGGGGACCCGGGGCCCAGGATGAAGCACCAGCGCCCACGGAGCAGGGGAGGGAGGAGGAGCCGCGTCCACGGCTAGTGAACCACGGGGTGCCCGGGGGCCGGTCCCGACCTCGGAGCCTCGTCAAGGCGGACGAAACCCAGACTGGCCGCTGGGAACGACCCAGAATAGGCTTCCTCCTGCATTTCTCAGAGACTCGAGGGGACCCCCGTCCTGCCGCATGCGCGTCCTTACGAGTTACTCTGGCCTCACCCACTTAGATCGAATCCGTTGGAAACATTTCCTCTTACGTAAAATCAGCGACACGCGTGTTTCTCCGTCTCTCCCTCGCCAGTGCTCGCTGTCGGCGTCACCAGGCTTCGCGTCTAAGGCACAGGCTTCGCGTCTCAGGAGCAGAGGCTACGGGAGCTGTAAAGAGCCTCGCCGGGGCCAGGCCGACCTGAAAGGTCTGTCCCCTCCGTCCCCGGGGGCCGAATGCTTGGCTTCTGCCCAGAGTGACCGCTGGGCCCCCGACCGGGGTCCGCAGCTTGGTGTGCACTGGGGTCCTCTGTGGTCCTGTCCTCGGGGGTGACACCTCAGAGCCGCAGGGGGATGTGTTCCTACATCTGGGCTTTGCTGCGGGGAGCAGGTGTGTGACCATGCAGCCCAGACCTGGGGTCCCCGTGTCCGGAAATGGTCCGTCCCCAGGCAGCTCGTGGCCTGCAGGATGCCAGTGACGAATCTTGAGGCCACAGTCACTGAGCCGTTAGTGGAAGGGGGTAGCTTGTCGCCGGCCGTGCCAGGAGGGGCATCCATCAGCGGGAGGCGGTTGTGGGACCAGACGGCTGCTCTGTCCCTTAAACGATGTAGATCAACGGCAAACGGCTCATCATCACGTGGAATCTGAGAACCATGCAAATGAGCCCGCCCTGACCAGGGAGGATGACAGCGCCTTTGTCATCATCCCAGGTTACAGGCGGTAACACCCTCCCAGAACTGTGACATTTCAGCAGGGCCGCGGGGCCAGCGCTGGGCGGGCTGTCAGGCTGTTGGCACGTGGCATCCCTGCCCCGAGATCAAGAGGAGAAGGTGACGTGGCCTTGGTTGCTCAGCGAAGGGAGCCGCACTGATCTGAGAAGCTTCTAAGACTCGTGAAGACGTTCCTCTTCCTCCGTGGCCCCGGTGGGTGTGGGCTGTCCAGAGCCGGTTTCCGCCCCAGCCTCCCTTGGGGTGACGCTCATGCCTGCTCCCCCTGGACTTCCCTCCTGACGTCGCACACGCACCAGCAGTCAGTCCCCAATGGGTCTCCGCACCCAGGCTTCCAAACCTTCATGACTTGGGCCCCGACACCCAGTGGACGCACCTCTGGCCGGCCTGGCCAGTCTGTCTGTCTGGTCATGAGGTCAGCACTGGGCGGCTGCCCGGACAGACGTGGCCTTCGTGGGGCCCGTGCATCAGGGAGCCATAAAAAGTGCATTTAAAAATAGTAAACCCTGAGAGACCCCTAACTCTGGGAGACAAGCAAAGGGTTGGGGAAGGGTGGGGGTGGGGAGATGGGGTCACTGGGTGACGGGCCCCGAGGAGGGTGCGTGATGGGAGGAGCACTGGGCGTGATCCTATATGTTGGCAAATGGAATTTAAATTGAAAACAAAAAACCAAAAAACCCCTCATATTCTGGGTCTGGACTGAACCGGCAATTTGAAGAGAAGAAGAGGAATTCTCTCTACTGTGATGTTTGAGGGACAGTCACGTGACCGTCACCTGCACCGGTGAATTGGAAGCATAAGTATTTTTTCTATTGTTCCGACTTCTGATCCAGTTGTGCCAAGAACTGTCTGCGACATTTCTCGTCATTCCGCTGTTCTATTCGGAAGAACATAAGTAGGAAAATGAATGAAATCCCTTAACTCTTGTTGCAGCAAATAATTTTTGCCTAAGACTGTTCTAATAAAAAAATCCTTTGTTCTATGTTGCAAAAATAAAATAAAATTAAATTAAAATGCTAAACAAAGTCCTGAGAACCACAATGTCTGAGTTTCTGATTTTTCAGAGCAAAAGTAGCTGTGCCAGCAGCTCCAAGGGAGAGACGTGTTTGTGTCCACACCCAGCAGCATCCAATCGCATTAGAGAAAGACCCTAGAGACGTTAACAGGGCTCATCAGGTTATTATGCTGTTCTTCTGACCTCATTTCGCTCCTCGCTTACCTTTTTTTTTAATACCTTAACTTCAAGAAAAGGTGAAAACCAGCAGCGGCCACGGCGCCCCGATCCCTCCCGCGCAGCCCTGGCTCTGGTCGTGGAGGCAGCATCCGGGGAGGGCGGCGGCAGGTGGAAACTGAGGCAGAGCAGCTGCCGGCTGGGCCACGCGGCTCTCGAGAGGGACGGAGGACAGCAACCCCTCACGCGCTTCTCAGGTCAGAAGTCGCGGAACCACGGACGGAGTCAGCGTCACTACAGGGCGTGCGGGGCTTGAACCAGAGCCTCAACGTGCCTGTCGTGGTCGCCGTGCTGGGAGAGGCGGCAAGGCCTCCGTCCAGGGTGCAGGGGCGCCGAAGTCAAACATTCAGGAAAGGGATACTGACCCCCCCACCCCCCCAAAAAACCCACCCATCCACCCCAAAAAATTCTGGGAGCCAAAGACTTTCTCTTTTCATCTGCCCTGATTTGGGGCAGAGGGTTCGGGAACAGGAAGAGGGTCACTGGGGGGGGGGGGATCCTGCTCCCACCCACCCAATGCCAGAGCCTGGGGGGCCAGCCCCTTCCTCCCCGGGGCCACCCGGCGACGTTCGTTGTCTCTGGACACGACCTGGCACGGCTGCCAGGGCTCATCTGCATACACCTGTGCACGCCGAGCAGCGGGCGCCCTCACCCACCTGGACCTCCAGCATCGCTCTCCCGCTGCTGAGCACCGTCCCCGGGCACTGGTCAAGGATGGGAGAGTCTGGGGAGCCTGGGAGCCTGAGTTCACCCCGTCAGTGGGGCACTTCGCAGAGATGCTTCTGGCTCCTGTAAACCGCCGGCAGCAGAGGACAAGGGCGCGGCGGGGGGGGGGGGGGGGGGACCAGGGATCAGAAGCAGCCGGAAGGCTCATGAACAGGAAACGACCCTTGGACAGGGTCACATTCCCGGCCTTCGGGGGCCACTGTCCTGTGAGCGGCCGAGAGAAAGAAAGTGCAAACACTGAAATGGGGCCCTGGCGTTGCTCCTGCTCCTCCTCTTCCCAGGCTCCGCGCCCGGCCCCCGGCCCCCCCGACCCCCGGGCCCCACGGCGGCTGGGAAGCTTGGAGGGTGGAGGGTGGACAGAGCTAGTGGACGCAGGTGCACAGGGGGCCACGGTTTGCGAACTTATCAGCAAGGGCTGCATTTGTTCTACTAAATGTGTGATTTGTTGTAATCGGTGTCACTCGGCTGTCGCTGCTGAACTGTTGGCCAAACACAAACAACAACGACAACAAAAACCCCACAAAAAAAAACAAAAAGCATTTTTTTTGGTAAATGCTCATCAAGCATCTTCTTGACAAATTTTTAGCGGTCGGGGTGGACGTTAGATGATAAGAAATGGTATTTATTAAGAACAGTCATTGTTAATCACCCCGTTAAACGTGGGCCTTTACCCCCTCCCTGGAGCCAGCGGGACCAGCGCGGCGTTAGCGGAGCGTTCCTGCTGGCCGAGGCTGGGCCGCGCTGGGCCGCGCGGTTCCCGGTTTATAATTGCACTTGAAAGACAACCTCTTTTTTTCCCTTCACGCTCGAGCCATTTATCGGATCGGATGAGCAGGATGTGTGACAAGCAGCGTTTAAATGAAGTACGATCCTATGATTTATTTAGGTCACGGCGCAGTTAATAATTAATGAGGCCGGGCTCTGCCGATTTGAAGAGAAGTTCTGAAGGACTCAGTCACTTTGCTCCAGACACTTGCTATTCCAGGCAGTGTCGGGGACCGAGCGTCTCTCGCGAGCTCTCCCCTCCAGGGCGCCGGCCACGGGAGGCTGGGGACAGCACGGCACGGTGGGCGAGGAGCCTGTATTGAGGCCCCCCCATGCACACATGGTGAGGACGGGGCCAGCGGCTCCTGTGACCACAAACACCCACCAGCACATCACCCTACGCGGGAAACACGGCGTGGCCGGCTCTCCGGGGGAGGGTCTTACCTTGCACGGTGTCTCCGCAAGCAGGTTCAGAGATGGACCTGGGAATAGCACGCCCTTCCGTGGAAAAGCCCAGACCCCAGATCCAGACAGACCCAAATTCCCATCCCAGCCCCTCTGGTCAGCAGCTGTGGGATGTGGGACGGGCTGCCTGGCCTCTCGGACGCCCACTCGGTACGACGAGCATCGCACAAAACGCCACAGGCTCGCTCCGTGTACTGTTTCCTCTAAGATTCACTCCCTTGGACCTCCCCGGGCCCCACGGGATCACCGCTCTTGTCTCCCCCTTGTCATAGAGGAGGAAACTGAGGCACAGGGCCGTTGAGCGGCTGGGGAAGGTGATGCAACCGCGCTACTTGTTCCCAACACCGTTGAGGCTCCCTCGTGATTGGTTTCGAGCACCAGGAACTGAGCAGGGAACGAGATACATGTGCATCCGTCCCGTCTCCAATGACCCCGTAGTTCTGGGACCTGCGTCGGTGATTCATGGGAGGCCCGGGAAGGGATCGGAGCGGCCGAGGCTCGGGGACGCATGCCTGTCCCCGGGAGCTGGGGTCCGTCTGCCGCTGGATTGCCGGGCGAGTGTCCCTTCCCCGTGCCCCCTACAGCCGCAGCCTCGGGGCGGGGAACTCCACTCCGGTTGAGATGTGAAATTTCTGTGAATTTATTGTGAAATTTCCATTATTGATGAAGCCTTTTGCAAAGTTGTGCCAGGTGCTAGGTGACACCTAATACCGTGTGTATTTTGGGGCCTTGGGCACTGTCTCTGGAGGAGGAGCTACAGAAGGAAGAGCGAGGGCCCACAGGGTCCCCAGGGGCCCACAGGGACGTGTGTCTTGGGGACACTGGGTGGGCTTCTCCTACGGGACCCAGCAGCCCTGTGGCTCCAGAACGTGCCGGCATCCGTGGCCGAACAGACACGGTGACTCCTCCCCCCGGGCTGTCACCTGCTGCTCCCAGGAGGAAACGGGGTGTTGAGGGCCGTCGGCACGGAGGCAACGAAGCTGCACGTCTGGAGGGGTCAGGGGTCTGCGGCCCAGACGTGAGGGGAGGAACACGTCCGGTGTCCCCGTGGGCTCAGACTGCGCCTCCTCACTCCCACCTCCTGGCTGCGCAGCCCGGAGGTGACACAACCGCCGATGGGGCCTGCACACCCGGCGCCTCTCCAGACCCTCCCCGGCCGACGCGATCGGCACTGCCTTAACTTCCACGAGAAGTCCCTGTAATTCCGGGTGAAGGGACGGCGTTGGGACCGGCGTCGGGGAGGAAGGTCCTCAGGCCACCTTTCTGGCCACCACGCCCTTGTGTGGTTTCGTGTCACTCCGTGTACACTTGAGGACGAGGATTAATCCGACGATAGCCGGGCTGCCACCTGCGAACCCAGGTGATTAGGGGCTTACCTCCTCCAGCTGCCCCTGCAGGTGTCGGTGTCTGGACCCGGAGGCGCCCAGGGTGGCAGCAGGACGAGGTGACTTGCGATCCTGTGTCGTGCACCAAGTAATGATGAAGCAGGACGGGCCATGGCGGGGTGGGGGGCGGCCGCGGACATCATCACGGGACTTCACGTCGCTGGCTCGCAGGACGGACCTCCTCTCCCTGCCCGGCAGGCTCGTCCATCTCCCTTCGCCCCCTGACACCCACAGGGCCTCTCAGAGGAGCCAGTCCTCGGCCCAAACGGCCTCCCGCGGGGGTGGGATCCCCGGGGACACGGGCCTTCGTCCCACGCGGCCTCTTGAGCACGTGCCCCTTCCCTGACCGGTGGTGTTTGTGAATCTTCACACTTTCAGAACTTCTAAGATGCGCCCTGTGATTTCCTGCTGCAGGAAACCCCTGCCTGGGCTCCAGCCCCCGCCCCCCGCCGACCCCAGGACCTTAGGATGGAGCCGCTGACGGCGTGTGTTTGGGGAGGAGGCCCACGGGATGCGCCCCGGGACCTGGCTGAAGGCCTGCACTCAGCCGGCGAGCCCGCGGACGCCTGTGCCCCGGCTTGCGGGGTGTCACCCTGCTGACCGGCTCCACACCCAGGCCGAGGGGACCTTCGATGCCTTTGCTTCTTTCCATCGTGGGCAGAGATGCCTGGACGATGTGCGGCGCTCCCTGAGGACGTGACGGCACAACCAGCTCCCACTGTCCTTGCTCAGCCCCTCCAGGCCCCTTCCATCCCCGAGCACGAGGCCGGCACACAGCCTCCCCGCTGCATCCCAGGTGGGAGCCGGGGGCCGCTCACGGCAGCTGCCCTGGGGTGTCAGGCACAGCCCCGGTGGGGGAGCATGTGGAAGCTTCTGGGGTGAAATAGCCGAGCTGCTGGGCTCCAGCCTCAGCCATATGGCGCTTGGACCCTGGGGCGTCTCGGGATGGACGGTCCCCGTGCTCTGGATGGGACCACTGAAGCCCCGGGGACAGAGGGGACGCCCTGTTCTGCTGGTGGAAGGTTTTCCGCATCTGTGCTCCGTCCCCCCACCCCCCCAGGCATGCGTCCCTGCTGGTCTCATCGTCCCGTCACCCGCAGGCTCAGCCAGCGACCACGCTGTTCCGAGCCCTAAGGTGTCCTTTCCGGAGTGGACAGCCTGTGGCCTGGCATCGTGATCTCTGACACCACTGCCCACGTCTGGCCAGCTGGACCGCCGGGCGTCCCTGTGCGCATGGAGCTTTCTCTGCCGCTGGCGCTCCGCGGCCCAGGACACCACGGGCCACTTGATCTGCTCACAGGGCGCTGCCGTCTGCCATTCCTGTGACCCTCACCTGTGCCCACACGCTGTGGGCAGGCTGGCCCGGGGCTGGGCACCACGACGGTCTGCGTCGCTGCCTCGGCTTCTCCAGTCCCCCGCGGAGGACGCGGACCTCCTGAGGGGCCTCTTCCTGGGTCTCCCGGGAGAGCAGACCTCCAGGCTTCTTAGGTCTTAAGCTTGGGTCTAACCCAACGTCACTCCCTCGGCATCTTGTTGGTCGAGATCAAATCTCAGAGCGAGCCCGGCCCCCAAAGTGGTGGACACGGTCTACGGGCCACACGGGGCGGGACCGTCCGCCGACGCACTGGCTCGTGGTGTTCCGGCTTGCAGGGGTGGCCTGGAGCCCAGCCCGACACGCTCACACCTGCACGTCCTCCCGAAAGCCCTCCTGGGCCTCCCTCAGGTGCGCGCTCCCCTGTTCTGGGTCCCCGGCCGCCACGAGTGTGCCTATGGGGGTCACGGGGCATCCCCGGAGTCAGGCAGCACTACCCGGGGGCGTCCCCCCACCTCCAAGCCTGTATGTTGGTTCACCTCCGCACACGGAGGGGGCTGAGCACTCGATGCACGCCGTTCACTCCCCCCGAGCGCTCCCGGGGACAGACCCTCACGCCAAGCGCCGTGTCCAGGCATGGGGGCGCCCACAGACCCCTGTCCTCTGGGGCTGACGTGCGCTGGCTGTCGCTGGTGCTCCGGGGCATGGGCCTGGGCCGTGCCACGCTCGCCTGCACCTCCCCTGGGTCTTCCCCACCTCTACCACGGGCTGTGCACGAAGGCACCACCTCTGGATGAAGCGCCCTAGGTCCGCCGGGCCGAGGGGCAGCTGGGGCTGTGGATCCCGTCCTTCCACGCGGCAGGACCCTGCGGGCCGTCAGAGCCCCAATCCGGGTTCTGTGCAGGGTGTGACAGCGCCGGGGGGGGGGGGTGGTGGTCCCCGCCTGAGGGAGGGTGAGGACGACCGCCTCGGTCACCGCTCTGCGGAGTCCCGCCCGCCGGCCTTTGGTGAGCGGCTCAAACCTGCCCGTTTGCTTGTGAAATGGTGCCGAGCCCACGAGATCCTAACAAATCCCCGAGGCAGGACGCGGAGTGCACGGTGGGCCCCGTCGATCCCCGCCTCGGTACACGGGGCCGGCTACACCGCCCGCGTCCCACCGTCCTCCGTGACAGGGAGCACGCAGGCCACGGCATCCTGCCCGTTAGTTTCCCGACGTGATCAGGACACGAGCCAACAGTCCCGTAAGCTCCGGGGGCCCGGCTGACGGGCGCAGCACCTCACCTCAGGGACACGGGGAGCGCTGACAGCCGAGGCCCTGGACGCTCCTCCCCGGGGCCGCGGCACTGGGGTTCTGGGGGCGCCCACCCCTGGCTCCCCTGGGGCAGAGGACGCAGCCCTGACACTGGTCTGTTCAGCACTAGTAGGAAAGTCACCGCTCCCCTTGTCTGAGCAAATGTGATCGTTACTTGAGTTTTACCAACCCTCACCGTCCCGGGGTGTCAGGCCCCCACTGACCCTCACCGTCCCGGGGTGTCAGGTCCCCACTGACCCTCACCGTCCCGGGGTGTCAGGTCCCCACTGACCCTCACCATCCCAGGGTGTCAGGTCTCCGCTGACCCTCACTGTCCCGGGGTGTCAGGCCCCCGCTGACCCTCACCATCCCGGGGTGTCAGGCCCCTGCTGACCCTCGCTGTCCTGGGGTGTCAGGTCCCCCCTGACCCTCACCATCCCAGGGTGTCAGGCCCCTGCTGACCCTCGCTGTCCTGGGGTGTCAGGTCCCCCCTGACCCTCACCGTCCTGGGGTATAAGGCGCTGACCCTCGCTGTCCTGGGGTGTCAGGTCCCCCCTGACCCTCACCGTCCTGGGGTGTAAGGCCCCCAGGTACCCGAGGACACACACATATAGTCATGGGTCCAGTAATGGTTTCATGGCACAGACTCCCAACCCTCAGGAAAAGGTGAGTGTGTAGAGATCCTGGAGGTGTGGGAGGCGGATTCGGAAGACAGGGTCTCCTAATGCCCCTGGATAAAGGCTCCCCATCTGTCTAACTGTGCTCTACGTGCAGCAGGGTCCCCACGCAGGCCCAGGGGTGTTTTGAGCTGGAAGCACAGAAACGAGGCTGCCGCAAGTTTCATCTGGAAGAAAGGATTCGTGTTCTAACAGGAGCGAGACCTGAGTGTTCTGCACTAGCTCGTGGAGCTGAATTCCATTGATTATAATATGCACATTTGGCTCTTTGAGTTCATGGAACTTTGGAGGCGGATGTAAACTTAGAAATTCCCTTTGTCAGACTTCCTTTCGCACCAGCAGAGGCAGACTCAGAGGGAAGCGGGAATGTGTCTGAAGTCACGCAGCTGGTGCGGAGCTGCGTAGAGAGGAGCCCACATGTCCCGGCTGTCAGCCGCGAGCACGGGAAGTGCAAGTGGAAGCGTGTGTCAGACGTGGCGGAGGGAGGAGGGCTCCAAACCGTGTCCCCAGAAGGAGCCATGAGCTGGATGAGATGACAGAAATGACCGTTCCAGGGCCTTGGAAGTCAACCAAGCCCGTCTGATAAGCTAAGATACACTTGTTCATGTCGAGCTGCAGAGCTCTGGCCAGAATGGGGGGGGGGTGGGGGGGTCCGAGGTGTTCTTGCTTTTGCCCCGGTGCTGCTAAGGGCTCTCCCTGTGGTTGTCGCAGCTGGTCAGGCCTGGCCACGCGTCACCAGCAGCTTTGGTGCTGCAGGGAGCTGGCTCGACGTGGAGCCAAAGGTGGAAGATCCCTGCTCGTCGGTGTTGTCGAGGTCAGCAGCTCTCGGGGGTGTTGCATCGGGATGGGCACTGATCTGTCCGAGACGGCTGGTTGGGACAAGGAACAGACGGGCCAGAAAGGTAAGAGCTCCAGGAAAGACAGACCTCGCCACGTGTCCCCACCGGGAGCCTGTGTGCAGGGACACAGAGCACTACCACGGCCGGGTGGTTTGTAAAGGGGGGGACAGGCTTGAGAAAAGCCAGAACTTCGGATGAGCGGCTGAACCCAGACACAGATCCACGAGCAGAGGGAGGGAGCTTCCCCGGGCAGGGCTTTTCAGCACAGACGACCATCAGCGATTAGCTGGCCACTGAGCTAAGCAGAGGCAGGGACAAGCCTGGGGAGCTAGGCTGAAAGAGGAACAATCACGGTAACAACAAAGACCCGAAACAAGACAAACGAGATGCTATTGGCTGCCAGGAGGGAGATAAGACACTTTGTCCAGGCCAGACGCTAAATCAACCACAACAATGCTTGTGGGGGACACCGGAATCCAGAGTTGCTGCAATATATTATTTAACAGACGCAGTAATACACTGATACCAAAGCCAGAGAAAGACATCACCAGCGAAGAAAACTGCCAACGTCCCTCATGAATATAGATGCACGACTCCTTCACAAAATTTTAGCAAGCTGAATCTGGCGACATGTAAAATCGATCGATGGCCAAGTGGGATCTAGTCCAAGAATACAAGGTTGGTGTAATATCTAAAAATGAATTAACGAAGTAAATCATATTAATAGAATGGAGGACCAGAATCTACAGGATCGTCTCGATTGCTGCAGGAAAAGCTTTTGACAAAGCCATTATCCATTCAAGGCAAAAGCACTCAATAGACAGGAATAGAAGGGAATTCTCTCAACCCGCTAGAGGACGTTGACTAACCACTCTCAGCTCCCCTCGCACGTAGTGGTGAGCGACCAAATGCTTCCCCCCAACACTGGGACCGGGCGAGAAGAGCCACCCCTGGCTCTGGTGTTCTTCAGAGTGCTGGACGGTGGAGCCAGCACCATCACTCGGCCACCACCCAATTCGAGGCATCAAGTTTGGAAAAGAAGCACAACTACCTTTATTTGAAGTGGAACCTGTCCAAAGAAAATACTGAAGATTTCAAAAAACTACCAGAAATAATAGCACAAGTTTAGCAACGTGGCATAAGGTAAGATGAATAAAGAATAAACTGTGTTTTTATATACGAGCAATGAACAATCTGAAAATGAAATCAGGAAAACCGACGGGCTCACAATAGCATCGAAGGCATAAGGTAGTTAGAGGTAATTTTAACAAAGGAAGTGCAAGACTTGTACCCTGAAAGCTGTGACATATTGTTGAATAAAATTAAAGAAGACCTAAGTGAACAAAGATGTTCCATGTTTCCATGTTCATGGATGGGAAGACTTAATGTCATTAACATGGAAGTTCTTCCTAAATTGATCTATAGAGTCTGTACAATCCCTATCAAACTCTTTTTTTTTTTAAATAGAAGCTGACAACCCGATCCTAAATTTTATGGGGAAATGTAAAGGACATAAAATAACAAAAATAATTTTGAAAAAAGAACACAGCTGGAAGACTGACTCTACCTGGTATCAAAATGCATTATTAATGTATGAAGCTTTAGTGATTAAGACAGCCTGGTATTAGCATAAAGACAGGCATCTAGGTCCACAGAACAGAATTGAGAGTCCAGAAATAAACCCTTACATATACGGCCAATAGATTTTCAACAAAGGTATGAAGGCAATTCAGAGGGAAAAGACAATCTTTTCTTGTTTTTTTTTTTTTTAAGACAATCTTTTCAACCAGCAGTGCTGGAATGTCTTTCTTTCTTTCTTTCTTTCTTTCTTTCTTTCTTTCTTTCTTTCTTTCTTTCTTTCTTCTTTCTTTCTTTCTTTCTTTCTTTCTTTCTTTCTTTTTCTTTCTTTCTTTCTTCTTTCTTTCTTTCTCTTTCTCTTTCTCTCTTTCTTTTTTTTTGGAATGTTTCTATATTTACACACACACACACACACACACACAAATAGTATATTTGTATCTGTAACCGTACACAAAAGTTAACTCAAAAGAATCATGAACTTACCACAGGAGATAAAACCACAGAAATTCTAGAATAAAATATAATATAGATTCTCCGTGACCTTTTGTCAAGCAAAGAATTCTTTTTTTTTTTTTTTTTTTAGAAGCAAAGAATTCTTAAACAGAGGCATGATCCATGAAAGAACAGTGGGTGAGTGTGAATTTGTTAAAATTAAAAACCTTTGTGTTTCAGAAGACACCATGAAGACAATGAAGATACACGACAGAGACTGGAGGCGATGTGTGTAAATGTTAATTCTGATAAAAAGGGTTTGCATCCAAAATAAAGAATTCTTATGATTCAATGAGACACGCAACTCTATTGAAAAAATATATTTATTTAAATTAAATTAAAATGTGTAAAATTCACTTTCTTTTCAGAGGGTTTGAAGAGCTGTTTCACCTGAGAAAATATATAGTGAGTGGCTGCAAAACCCTCGAAAAGGTGCTCAACTTCGTTGGCCATGAGGGAAACACGAATTAAAATCCTAAGGGGGCAGCGAGTCTGGAGGAAGGGCTGTCATGGGAGGCGTTGGCAGGAGGGAGCAGAAATGCACCCACAGGGAAGGACAACTGGACGCGGTGGGGCGCCCTCAGAGAGGCCGGCATGCGCCCCTACCCACCCCGGGACCACCTCTGCGGGGAGGGACGTGCGGTGCGTGGGTTGTCACAGCAGCAGCGTGTATAATTTCTCCAAACTGGAAACAACCTAACGGTCCGTAACGTGGTGAATAATGTGGTGTGGCCACATCGTGGAGGACTACTCAGCCACAAAAGGGTGAATAAACTGCTGATTTATGCCAAACCCCAAAGCCGTGATGTGAGCGGAAGAAGCTCGACGTAAGGCTGCGCCCTGGGTGACGCCCTTGCGGGTCCAGGTCCAGAAAGGCACCTTCAGAGAGACAGAAGAGAGGCAGAAAAAGGGAAGTCGTTTTCTGGGACTGGGGACGGGATCTGGGATCCCTTAGAAACGGGTATGAGGGACTATTTTGGGGTGATGAACATGTCCTAAAAGTGGTTTGTGGTGATGCTGTGCAAGTCTACACATTTACTAAAAAATCAGCGCATCGGATACTTTGCCTGCTGATTGTCCAGGGGTCAGATCATGCATCACCCGAGCTGTGTGGACAACCTGGTGCCTTCGGCACCCACAGGGGCGGGCACGGGTGGCCTCCAGCTGCTCGGCTCGGCGACAGCCCTACGTTGGGGCAGCCGTCCCCCAAGGAGGCAGAGTCCCAGTCTCTGGGAGGGCCCCGGGTCCTCCTGCCGTCCGGGAGGCCCTCTGATGGGCAGCTGCCTCCTGGTGTCCTGCCTGCCCAGGTCTAGGGCACCACGCCCTCCCTGTCAGGCTCCTGGACAACCCTTCCATCCTCCTCTTCTCTTTTCTGTATCTGCCACCAGCGTCCAGATCCCCCTGTCCTCCCAGGAGCTCACGGGACACACCGTTCTCCTCCACTCAGGTGGGCACACGGGATGCTCCCGGCAGGGGGCACAGGTTCTCAGGGTCCCACCAGCCTGGTTCATCCAAACCAGGGGACCCTGTAGCTGGCGTGTGAGCCCCTCCCCGTGCCCCCACCCCCATGGCTCCTCTCCCAGGTGACCTGGCACCCAGACTACGACTTCACCAGGGTTGAGCAAACTCTCCTGAGCAGGACGGCATCGGCGAAATGGTGCAGCTGCTGAACTTCTGTCCTGAATTTGAAGCCTCAAAGGTGCAGTGGAATCAGCAGGTGCAGGAGGAGCCGAGATGCCAGCAAGGTCGCTCGATAGCTGATCCGGGAGGCACATGTGAGAACCACTAGCTGCTTCAGAAAGGACACGGGTCCATCCCCACCTTGGCCGATGCCCTCTCTACTCCAGAACATTCCGGAGAGCTGCCATATTAATGCAGAACAGCAGGGCTGCAACCTCTGGAAGTTCAGCCGAGACACCCCCAGAGCCCGCGGTGAGCTCCCGGGGCGCCCTCTCCGTGGAGCCATCGCTGCGGGCTGTGTGAGCGGGCTGGGCCTTGAGAGGAGGGCAAAGGCACTTCTTTTCCTAAATATTGGAAATACTTCAAAACGCAAACTCCACAGGAGCTCAGATTCGTCACCTGGGTTCCCCTGGGGTTGCTCTTGACCGTTTGTAGTATTTAAATTGAATCTTCAAACATTGCAATTATTGGCTCTCCCCTTCACATTTAATACATTTTGTAAAAGACGCGTTTTCGGAATATAGATTCCGAAGAGATGGATTTTCAAAGCCCACGGTTCAGCTAAGTCTAGACAGTGCAATATTTTGACAGAGAAGCATTAACATGCATTCGTACGTTCTGGGAGTCGGCTCATTTTTCTTTCTTAAGCACATTTTGAAAAAAGTCGTCTTGGACTTGAAACCCCCCCCTAGTGCTGTGGATCTGGACGGATGGGGTGTCCGCGTGCCCATCCCAGAGCTGTGGCAGGTGGCTGTGACCCACGGAAGGAGGGCAGCGTCCGTGTCCTGAATTCCGCCCGCGGCATCCACGCAGCAGCCCAGGGGCGCGGACTGGTGGTCCTCACCGATTTCCCCCCCGAGACTGTGAACCGCTTTACACCCGAGGGCGCTCACGTTACATTGAGCGATGCTCTCCGGTACGTCCCCTCTGCAACACCGCTGTCGAGCACGGATCCGCGCGCTGCTGCCAAGTCGGCCCGAGCGCCGGCCTCCCGGGCTCCTTCCTCCCAGGAGAGTCCCGCGTCACAGAAGTCACAGAGTCATTGCTGCGATGGAACCACGCCGGTGCTGAACATGAACAGCGGAGCCTCAGTCACTTCTTCGTGTTCGTGGTGCAGTAAGGAAGATGACCCGGGGTCCGTTTCGTCGGAATGTTTTAAAATGAGAAACCTAAATATATTTTAAAAATACCGTGATTTAGCTTAATATTCATAGACCCAAATTCATAATTAGAAAGCGTACGCTTTGCTTGGCGTGAAGACACTTTGATTTGACCCAGATATCCTGGAAGCAACTCTAATGGAACAACATATTTATTTAAAAAAAAGAAAAAAAGACTTTAACCCCTTGGCAGCATTGACACCAGAGTACGGGAAGGCCTTGTGGTGAGGTTTGAAGGGATGAAGAGGAAGCCACCGTGAAGCTGCGCATGCTGGTACCAGGGGCATCTGTCCGTGCCTGGGCTCGGTCCCTGCACGGGGCGTGGGCACCGCCGTCTCCAGAGGCTGTGCTCAGGGCTCTCTCCATTAGGCACGTGCTGGAGTTGGGGGGGTGCTGGGGCCCCTGTCGGCACCGAGACCCCAGTTTCTCTGCTCCGGACAGTCGTCACCTGCTCTCTGGTGGGCAATCGAAACGTGAAATTATACTGTTGGTTCCACAACATAATCTTCACAAACCCCTCGTCTTGGAATCGGGCTGCTTACAGGCATGTCATCACCGGGCGCGCACTCCGTACTGCCGACACCTGATTTTACCAAATAATTGAACCCAATTATAATCTGAAGTGCGACGTGTCACCCACGGTTTGCATTTCTGCTGCTGCTCACAAGAGAGACATTTATACCAGGAGGGACGATGGCCAACTCTGGGCTCTCTGACAGTCTGTTAAGGGTTTTAGGACAGGAAACCCCCGTGTTGGCAGGAGCACGTTAAAAGCCAGACGATTATGACAACGGGACGCATATTCATGTTCCAGAACACCAAACAGAAGTGGACATAAGGGGGAAACCTCTTCCGTGGCCAAGAACAAGAGCAGGTATTTAAATCAAAGTAAAAGGTACCCTGGTACCATCTGGACCACGGCAGAAGCAGTCGTGACGACCGGGGAACTCGGCACCGTCCACGGTCTCCGGCATTTAGGGAAAGTCGTCGCTGAAGGGCCGTCCCTGCCGACGGCCACCGCTGTGGGGGGAATTCACGATTCTGGGAAACAGCGTGGAGGGCTGGCGGGTGAGGAGGGCGGAGCGGGGAGGGGAGACCGCCCGGCTGCCATGTGATGCTTCTCAGGCATCGGAGAAAAGAGCATTTTTATCCCAGACTTGAACATGCAATGACTTGGCTAATGCACATGTCTAGGCCGCAATCCTGGCGTTCCTCGAGGTGCCAGCCCGAATGGAGAACACACAGGGGCACAGTCTCTCCTTTTCAGAGCCCGTTGGGAGGAAGGTTGCTGCGCAGGGGGCTATTCTCGGGGTAGGAGGGTTTGAGGGTGTCCGGTCTGAGTAACGGAATCAAGTCGCGGAGGTGGGTGCAGAGCCTAGGAGCACGGAGCGGGGACCACGTCACCGGGAGTGCACACCTGTGCACCTGTGAGCCCCGGGACGGGGAGGGAGCGTCTGGGCCTGCTAAGAAGTTAGCCTTTGTTCAGTTCTTGCTGTGAGCCGGGCACCAGAATCTGTACTGTGAACTTTTCAATCTTTCCACCAACCTGGGCAGGGAAGAGAGGATCAGCAGGAATCAATGTGGGGCGTCAAGGGGAAGGAGGGGAGGTAAGACCAGGGAGGCTGCCTCTTGGTGGGGTTAGAGCAGGGCTGGGGGTGCTCCCTGAGAGGCCTCTGGACCGGGGGAAACAGAGATGGGAAGTTGCTGTTTGCTGAGCATCTCGTGGTTCTCAGGGCCTGGAATCTGGGCAGCCAGGTAGCAGGGTGGGGGGACCCAGGGCCTGGAGCCCAGACGGCCCTGTAGCAGGGCGGTCGGGAGGTACCCAGCGCCTGGAGCCTGGCGGCCCTGCAGCGGGGGGGTCCAGGGAGCAAGGCCAGAATTTTCCAGCAGTCAGCAGCTGAGGCATCACCGGCCAACGCCTCTGGCAGCGTTGCTGACGGGTGACCAAGCACCAAGGCTGCTGTGGGCTGAGAAGGAGGCCGGGCCTGTGCCTGCCTCTCTGGGCATCGGGGCCCCATGGCACCCACTGCACGGGGTTTCTGTGCGAGAGAACGAAGGGCTGGGCAGAGCCTGCACCCGGGCCGGGCGCCTTTGTCCCTGGTAGGAAGGGGCCTGGTGTCGCTTCCTTCATGCTGCAGCCCTGCCTCCCTCCCTCCGCCCCCCGCGCCTCCTGCTGCTCCGGGCCTCTCAGAAGCAGCAGCTGCATGATCATCTCCGTCACCCGATGACTCCCGGGCAACTTGACTTACGCTCTGGGATCCACCGCCAATTCCAGAAGAGGCTTGGCCCAGGGATGCCGTCAGGGCTCTGCTTCCCGCCCTCGAACCAGAGCCTACACTCTTTGGCCCCTGGTCTGACACTTTCCTTTGCGGAGGTTCTCTGTGCTCATGTGCATGCCTGGGTCTGCCTGTTTGTGTGCGCGTGCATGCATGCACACCGGTGTGCGCATTCATGGGTGCACGCATGCTCATGCACTCGTGTGTGTGCATTCACGTCCCCGGCCATGCCTGTGTGCATATGTGTATGTGTGCATCCCTGTGCATTCATCTGTGGGCACACGTGTGCATGGGCACACACCCCTGTGCATGCATGTGCGTGTGCATGTGCATGTGCCTGTGCTGGCACACCTGTGCGAGGGCTGGAGGACTGGAAGGGGCTGGCCATCCGTTGAACCGCCTCACAGCAGGTTCTGCTCACACATCTGCAGAGCTTGCTCCCGCCAGCTGAAGGCCGAGCTTGGCCTGCCTGGCCCCGCATGTTGGGGAGCGCTGTGTGGGGCTTGGGGGGGTCAAGCTCATTACGGAGCCATGGAGAAGGAATCACTGCGCACATGTGGGCAGGAGCCCATCGGAGCTCCCCGGCACTCGCAGTCGCTCCTGAGGATCATGCCTGACTCTTAAAGTCAGGGTTTGTGGCTCCAAAGGGAAAACCAGAAACATAAAATTTAATATGTTTTCTCTGAGCGACATTTTACCCGTGAGTCTGAAAGGTCACTTGGCACCAATGTTTACGGTGAGCTGGCTTCCCCCTGTTTGTGTTATGCCGTCCTGGGATCTCACTGGCTCAGTGTATACGTCTCCACTTCCATTTTATTTTTTAGAAAACAGTCACTTTCCAGAGAATTTGGAAACGCCGGCTCCTGGAGAATGCTGAGCTTTCCTTTGCATCGTATTGCATAATAAGAAAGAAAATTAAAATAACTAACCGAATTCTCAATGCTGCATGCGGCTCACATTATTTTCAAGGATCTCAGCGCTCAATGCCAGTGTTTAAATATAGGCTTTAAAAATAATGCACTTGGTACAGCGTGAATGTGTATTAAAGAGTCGCGCACTGGGACGTTGCCCGGTGCGGTGACGCTGAGGTCTCCGCGCCGTGAGAGCCGTTTCCGTGGGACGGGCGGCGTGCTCCAGCTCCAGATGTGTCAGCTCGGCCAGCGCGTCGGCCCGTTGGGAGCAGCGTGGGAGGCGTCTCCGTGGTCCTGACGTGGGGTTCACTGAAACAAGCGGTAAGACTTAATCCATAGCAAAGGTTTAGACGCTTCGGGATTAGGATGGCACCTTCCTGTGATCTGCTCTGATGAGGACACAGCCCAGCAGATCCAGAAACAACTTCCCTCAGGGCACAGAATTCACTCACAAACTATAGAAATATGAATTGTATGTGACATAATTATAGGGTTCTGGTTACATAAATTTACATCTAGAAGTATGCAATCACATATAAAACAAGTATGTATTTGTAATCATAAGTTACATAAGATGTGCAGAGCGGTTTGCGGGTAGGTGAAGGATTTTCCCCTTTCTGGTTCCCAGTGGTGATACCGTTCCCAGGGCTATGACGGTGCTGGTACTTCACGGTTGCTCGAACACTTCTCATGCAACGTGGGGCGGATGTCCCACTCTGAAACAGTGGTCAGTCTGTCCACACTCAGTGGCTTATGCACGGGTGGCCAGCTTCGCATGAAGCCCTCTGGCCGCAGATGCCTACAGCAATGACGTCACACCGCGACACCTGCTGGTCCAAATCTTCCTGCAGGTTCCAGGGCCTTGAGCAAACACGCGGGTTGTATTAGAGCCTCTGTCTGGAAGCAGGTTAATTCTTTTTCTCAGTGGATCTGCAGCATCACAGAGACGGAGAGGGTGGACCCCCAAGCCCCATGAGCGGGGTAAGCTGTCCCGGCCAGGGGCCAGGTGAGTAAGCTGGGGCCCAGGTCTGGGGACCGGAGGCCGGGACCCATCAGAGAGGCGCGGTGCCCAGGTCTGGGGACTCCTGACCCCGGCAACGGTCTCACCTCCGTGTCCTGCTGATTCCCCAGTGTGGCCTCCCCTCCTTTTCCCACACTTGAGAAAAACTAACAACATAAAACACTGAATTGTTAGCATCTTATCGAAAACCCTCTTCTCTCTTTCCATCATGCTACCTATCTTGGTAATTTTTTTTGATCTAGCTCACGCAGCCTGAATCCCCAAAATGTGTCTTGCCAGCTGGCAGGGTGTGACTGAGCCATACATCACAGGGTGACATCGCCGCTAAGCAACGGCGGCCGTCGCAGACCGGGTCAGGCAGGTGATAGCGGATCCAGTGTTTTAATGCTCTTTCCTTATTCGGTTTCGAAAATGATGGAATGTTAATCAACGTGTTCCATGAGTCCAAAGACTCCTGATGCCGGAGGGTTTGGTTTTCTCATTAAAGATGAATGATGCTGGTGTTGAAATAGATCACTTCCAGGAGGTCCTTGGGCGTCACTCTGGTCATTATTAAAAACAGTCTCCGGCGCCCTGCAGCCCGGCCACGGCCGTGTAGACACGCAGTTCCGGGGAGAGGGCAGCCTGGGGAGTCACCTCCCGCCCTGCTGGGAGGCCCCCGAAGGCCATCCTGGAACCTGCGCCTCGTGAGGCCGACGTGAGGCGCGGGGAGGGCGCCGGCGCCCGGCCCTGTCCCAGGAGGCCCGGGCCTCACGCTGCCTCCGAGGCCGCCTTTCCCGGGCTGAAGTCTAGCCCCGCGGCCCGTCGGGGCACAGCGTCATCCTCCGCGTTACCCGGCGCTGGCGCCCGGCGCCCCTTACCGAGGAGTCTCGGGGTTGAAGGACGCGGCATCCTTCATTCTCCTCAGAGATGCTGATGAACAGTGTATTGGGACCGGGTCTCAAGAACAAAACCTATTTTAGCTGCTGCCCCGGGCTCCTTCCCGTCCGGGGCTCGCCTCCCACCCTGCCCGGTGCGCCTCTTGTGCCTCTGCCTGGGGGTCTGCTCGCGCTGTGGCCGTGGACAAAATCCCGCAGCACGGCAAGACGGACAGACGTCCGGCGAACCCAGCCATCCCACCACGCCTCGGTGGCCCACCTGTCACCCGAGGCTCCCCACGGCCGCTCGGCCCACTCCTGCCCCGAGCTCCCCACCCCCGCAGCGGGGAACCCAGAGCTCCGGTGCATCCTTCCTAGGTCCCAGCAAGCACGGCCTCCACCCTCAGAGGGCTCGGCGCGCCCCCAGACTCTCCTCCCGACTCCTCCTTCCTTGACTGCGACCGAACCCCTCTCTGTTTCAGGAGCTCAAGGTGCCCTCACGCCGGTGAGCCTCCCCGGGGGCGCGCCCCGTCACTCCCGGCGCGAGAGCTCGGGGGCCTTCGTGGGCTGCGGCTCCCATGGGGCTTGCAGGCTTCCTCCGTCCTTCCCTTCCAGCCTGCGCTCTGGGCCAGCGGGGGTGAAGGTGAGTCGGTGCTGGGACGAGAGCATGGCCCTGCTGAGATTTCATCATACCCCGGGGTGGCCTGGGGCTCGGCCAGGCAGGCTGGTGTCCCGGGGCGCCTTCTGGGGCGGATGACACCCGAGACGCCTGCGGCCTGGCATCCCTCCCATCCAGGGTCCTGGTGGGCCCTGCCTGCGTCCCCGCCCACCCCCAGGGCACCCTCGAGGGACCCCCTCCCGGCACATGCCCTGGAAACCAAACATGTCCCAGACCGAAACCACCTCCCCGAAGGTCACATCGGATCTGTCCCTTCCGTGAAATAATGAGCATTTTCTCTGTGTAAAGACCCGTGACAGGTGTGCAGATGGTGAAGGGAGATGTGGCCACAAGGGACCCAGAGTGTGCAGGGCAGGTGGGGGTGGGGAGCAGGGAGGGGGAGGGAGAGAGGAGGGAGGAGGAGCAGGTGGGAGCCCAGAGAGGAGACACACTCAGTGCAGACAAGTCAGGGGCACAGCCCGGCTGCAGCCGGAGCCCTGGGTGCCCCGTGGGCCGAGCATGTGGGCATCTGGGCCCCGAGGTCCCCTTCTGGTGCCACGGTTGTTCCAGCCTCCAGGGGGAAGCGAATCAAAGCCAGGTGGGCGTCTGCAAATTAGACCTGTGTCCATGCTGCCCGGGCCCACGGGAGGAAGGGCGGGAGCGCCCAGATTGCTGGCCGGAAGGAGGGGGGCCCCGGGCGCCGCCCCCACGGGCCGCCTGCTGCGACGGCTGCCTCTGCGGCCCAGGGACTGTCTTGCGGAAACGCGAGCGACACAGCATCCATTTTCTAAAATCTTGCACTTTGAGTGAAAAAGTATAATTAAGAGTTTTAATGAGTTTGCGTGGGGCTGCAGGTGGGTGTCATTAGCGTGTTGCAAGCCACAGCTGGAGCTTGTGCGTGACGGGTTTCCTCCCGCACCGGCTCTGATCCATGCAGACACTACGCTTTTCCCGAATTAAAGTTGGACGTCGAGTCGTAAGATGGGCTTCGTTTGTTTTTAATATGAGGAGTTAGAGCCTGATGTTTGCGGATCAGACTCAGGCTCTGATAATTAGTTATGGGAGTCGGCGGCTCCGCAGGCGGGTGCTGGGAGCATCAGGCCCGGAAAAGGCAAACGCAGCCGACTCTGGGGGGGGGGTCCCGTCCATCCCGTGATGCTTTCCAACCCTGGGCCCCGAGGGGGGGTGGGGGGTCCTTCCCACAGGTCACTCGGGCAGTCCCTGTGTCCTGAGGCTGCTTCGGAGGTCTCCCTCCTTCCCATTTCCCCTCCCTCTCTCCCTCCCTCCCCCCTTCTCCCTCCCCTTCCCCCTCCTTCTCCCCTCCCCCTTCCCCTCCCTCCCTCCTTCTCCCCTCCCCCTTCCCCTCCCTCCCTCCCTCTCCATCCTCCCCTCCGTCCCTCCCCACCTCCCTCTCTCCATCGCCCCCAACCTGCACACACAGGCACACATATACATGCATACATAAAGGAATCAGGGAATTGATAAATTTTAATTTAAAAAATATAAAATACAGCTAAATGTGCAAAAAGGGATTTTAGAGTGAAAAATATATTTGAAATGATTTTACATTTCCTTTCCTGTTTCTGTTTTCAATCTCCATAAGCAACGGGGGAGCCATCAGGGTGAACCTAGGCGGCTCCCCCGTCAGCACTCGAACCCAGGAACGTTGCTGCCCTGCCTGCAGGCTGGAGAGCAGCCCCCGGTGACCCCGGCTCTTCATAGCTCTGCCCCTACCTCCAGGTTGTGGACTCACCCTCCCGTCCCATCCCCTCCCTCCCCTCCCTCCCGTCGCCCTGCTGGATCTGCATGGGTGGTGCAGCCACCATCCCCAGGACCTCCCAACCCTTGTGGGATCCTGTTCTGAATCCTGTTTTATCCCCATCTGAGGCAGGAGGGGATGAAAATATCCAGTGACAGGTGACATCGTAGCTGGTTGGATGATGCTGGGCTCACAGAGAAAGGGCATCTCTCACCTGAGAAGCAGGTTGCACCTGCAAACCCACTGAGGAGCCTGGCCAAGGGCATATGGTTGGCCCCGGAGGGGTCAGGGAGCAGCCGGCCACGTAATCTAGAGGCCCAGTGTGAGTGGACCGCGTGAGGTCCCTTGTTCCAGATTAATAAGATTCTCCAGATGGCGGCAACAGGACATTCTTTCCAGGATCATGAGCGCCTCTGAGCACAGGGCCTGGGTCCTCCGCACGCACCACGGGTTGCGACGCCGCTGCTGGGGACAGGACTGATATCTCGTCCACTCGAGCGCCCGGGGTCCGAGTCAGGCGTGGGCCCAGCTCCGTCCCTACACAGGAGCACGTCGGACCTGCCGAGCCATCATAAACTCTGACGAGGCGTGAGCCCCCGCCGCCCGCACACAGGCCCAGCCCTGCCCCTCGGTGCAGGGCGACCCCATCACCAGGTTTGCTGGATGCGGCTCCTCCCAGGTCTGCTCCCCGGAGCCCCGCCTGCGGGAGTCCACAAAGTTCTACTTTTTTTTTTTTTAAAGGATTTTCTTTATTTATTTGAGAGAGACAGTGAGTGAGCGGGAGGGAGAGAGAAAGAGAGAGGGAGAGAGAGAGAGCAAGAGGGGGAGCAGCCAAGGCAGAGGGAGAAGCAGACTCTCCGCGGAGCAGGGACGTGGGGCTGGATCCCAGGACCCGGGATCGTGACCTGAGCCGGAGACAGACGCTTCACCCACCACGGAGCCACCAGGCGCCCCTGCAAAGTTCTACTTACTTTTGAGGGCGGAATCTGTGGGATGAAGCCATGTGTGCGTTTCACACGTCCTAATTCACACTCCGTTTCTGTCTGTGGCGCACTCAGAAGGCCGCTCCCCGAGAACTACCACTGTCCCATTTTGAAACTTTGCATGTGGAGCTGCTTTTTGATTAAAAATATCTCGTTAGCATTTCATTATGGGGAGGTCGAAGGTCAAGGGTGTTGCAGGGGCGCCTGGGGGGCTCCGTGGGTGAGCGTCTGCCTCGGACTCAGCTTGTGATCCTGGGGTCCTGGGATCGAGTCCGGAGTCCTGCTCCCTGCTCATCCGGGAGTCTGCTTCTCCCTCTGCTTCTCCCCCTGCTCGTGGTCATGCTGTCTCTCAAGTAAATAAAATCTTTAAGAAAAGTGCTGCAACCTACTAACACCCCAGAAAAGCCCCAGCGGGGTGACACGCAGTGCAGATAGTGCAGAGGGAGAGTTTTGCCTTCTTCCCACACAACGGCCTAACAAGGGGGCCCTTCCCTGTTGCTCTTATAAATCAGACCTGATTCTGAAGGCATCGAGGGGTTTGGTAATTTTCTGTGGTCACGGTCAGTGGTTTGCGGCTTGCTTTCTGATGCGGCTGCGATTGGACACCCACGTGACAGAGGCGAACCCTTGGATCTTTCTCTCGGGCCAGATGGTTCCCACTTTATGATTTTTTTTGCCATTTTAAGCTGTAATTTGGGGGTAATATATAAAGAAAGGAGGCAGGTGCGTGCAGCCTGCAGCATTCCCCATGTTCATCATGGCGAATGTTCCAGAAAGCTACATCCTGCTGCCCGCCCACTGCACCAAGCAGACACCACGACCAGGTGCTGGGTGGGCAGCATCCGGCTGCTGTGTCGGCTGTGGGCACCAGGCGGGTGCTGTCGGCCGGTGGCTCCCCTGGCCTGGCGCTTGTCCCCTCCTGGAAGGAGCCCTGGCTCCCATGGGCCTGAGAGCGCCACCCTGCGCCCGGCTCCTCATCGTGCTGGCCCAGAGAGCTGGGCTCCCGGCCAAAGGGGCCTGGGCCCCGGGCCTTGCACTTGAAACCTTTTTACAAATTCTTAGAAAAATCTAGGCTTGGAAGCATTAAATGGAGGCAGTGGCCTTCTCTGTCTGCAGTTAGATGTGGATGTGAGTGCCCTGTGTGGGAAAGGGTCCTGGGGTCCCCCTCGGTCCTCACGAGGGCCGGTGGCCGAGAGGCGGGCCAGGACCCCCAGGTGGGAGGTCAGTCTTGGCTCTGCCCGCACCAGCCCGCAGCAGCTGCTCCTTGGAAGAAGCCAAGGACTAGAAAGAGCTGGAGACCTGGAGGCCAGGGGGCCAGAGGGCTGGGCCCGGGCAGGGGGGTGGGCAAGCAGGGCCCAGGCCCAGAGGCTGCAAGGGGGCTTCCAAACCAGGAGCTTGGCAGTGCTGGAAGGACGCGGACTCCCCGACCTCGCTGGTTTCCCCGAGGAGGAACGTGGCCATTTCAAACCTAAAGCAGTGACAATGGAGGTGCTGAGGTTGAGTCTGGGGGGCCTGGGAGGCTCCCCGGGGGGGCACAAGGCTGCCCTGTGAGAGGCTGCCGCCCGGGCGGACAGAGCATCCTGGAGGGCTGCTGGGTCTCTGCAGGGACCAAGGGACGGGGCCTTCGCCCAGAGCCAGGGTGTCCCTGAGTGGAAGCGATGACCGTGGTGAGGATGGGGAGCGGCCTGCCTGCCTCTGGGGCCGACCCCGGGCACCCCACTCGGAGTGCCCATGAGACGAGTGTCCTCAGCAGGTGGTGGTCCTCCGGGTGGGGCAGGGCAGGCCCGCCAGCCTCTGGGGGATCCCGGGGGCCTGGGGGGCGCATGGGGGCGGAGGAGGTGGGATCCTTGCCCTGTCCAGCCTGAGAAATGCCCACACTCCTATCATTAGACCACGAGGGGTATATTTTAGCACTTTAATGGGTTTTCTTTATGAAGGTGGCCGTAAACTTTAAAATGCTGGCGACTTCAGCGTTTTGCACAAGTCGTCTTCACAGTGGAAACCAAGCAAAGGGTGAGACGCCAGCCTGGGCCTGGCCGCCCCGGCCCCGCGGGTGACGCCGAGCCAGCCCTGCTCCGGCAGCCGCAGGCGGTCCTGCCCCTCCAGGGCTCGGCGACGGCTCCTGCCTCGAGGACACCGCGGCGGCGGCCCGTCCCCGTCCCCGGGGTCCCCGTCCCCGGGTTCGCTGGGAGGACGGCGGGGCGCCCGCAGGTGGACCCCGCGACGGAGCCGTCCGGAGGGGCCCACGGCCGCCCGCAGGCCAGAACCAGAACCAGAACCAGAACCAGAACCTTCCACGTGGAGTTCGGCCCCGCTGCCTTGCTCGCAGCCGCAGGCCGTCCCAGGGAACCAAGGTTTCTGGAGGAAACCCGGTACCCAGCCCCGTTCCCAACGCGCAGGTGCTCAGCCACCTGCCGGGTGCGCTGCTTGCGGGCCTGCGCCCCCAGGTCCAGGGCCACGCCTCGCCTCCCGGGGAACCTGCTGGGCGCGCGGCTGTGTGAGCGGCTTTGGGGGGCCGCGGGGGGCGTGCGCTTCGGGGAGCCCGTCCTCTGCCCGGGGCGGCTCTGCCAGCCTGAGCAGCTGCGAGCTGGGAGCTGCGGAGCTGGAGCGGGAGCACGAGCACGACCCCGGTCCCTGGGAACCCCTGGCCCCGCCCCGCCCCGCCCCGCCAGCCCCGCCCACGGCCCGCCCCGCCCACAGCCACGCCCCCGGTCATGCAAACCACGCCCATGCCCCACCCGGCCCCGCCCACCCAGCCACGTTTCCCCAGCTACGCCCCGCCCACACAAACCACGCCCCCACCACCTGCCCCGCCCACACCAACCACGCCCGGCCACGCCCCTGACCACACAAACCACGCCCCCGTCCCCGCCCCGCCCACACCAACCACGCCCGGCCACGCCCCCGACCACACAAACCACGCCCCAGTCCCAGCCCCGCCCACACAAACCACGCCTGGCCCCGCCCCCTGACCGGACAAGCCACGCCCCGACCACGCCCCCGGCCACACACTCCTCCAGGCGGAGGAGGGCCCCTCCGTGACCCCAGCGCCCCCCCAGCCCCCCTGAGGAATGGGTCTTCTTAAAAAGAAAAAAAACCAGTCCCCAACAACAGTAAACCAGCCACTCAAGCCGCAGCACTTAGTCCAATTCCCAGCGTGGGGACATTTACTGTTTATCTTGCACAACAGACCAGAGGGAAAACACAAAGCACAGAGGCATTTGTATTTAAAGAGAAGCCCCAGACCTGCAGAAACCGAATCCCCCAGTCGCACTTTTTATGGTTACGTTCTGGAAAAGAGGACCAGCTGGCAGAGGTGCTCCCCGCGTCAGGGCCGGGCTGCTGGGTCCTCCCTGCCCCGGCCTCAGTGACTTGCCCGGTCTCTGGGCCCCGCAAGCCCTCTGCACCATGAAACCTGCACCGTTTAGTGATGACTCTGCGAGCGGAGTGTGGGCCAGGTTCCTCAGTAAGACGGGCCTCACGCTTTCTCTTTTCCTACCAGAAAAACCTGCTTTGAACGCTCGTCTTGAAATCCTTGTCATATATGTGGAATTAAAGACTGAGGTCAGGCGGTTCAGAACGAAACCTTCTATAATGGTTGTGATTCCTGCTTAAAATCGGATATTGGCACCAGGTCGACAGGATCCTAGCATCCTCTCCCCCGGGGGGCTCCAGCTCACCGTCCAGCCCCTTCCCTTCTTGGGGATTAAAATATGCACCTACGTATACACACATCTTTCTTTCTTTCTTCCTTTTTTTTTTAAAAACTGTGATCAAGATGGAATCATAAAGCGCTTGTTTCCCACGAAGTTTCCAAACGCACAGGACCGCCCTCGATCTCAGCAGAACAGGTGTCGGGCTCAACCGCCCACGCGGTTCCGGGGCCTCTGAGGTTTCCTTTCCACGACCAGCGCACGTCAGAGTTCTTACAGATCCACCGGGAAGCGAGCTCGCGGTGCGTGTGCTGCGCTCTCACAGATGGATTTTTCCATCCGGAGGCTCGTCGGCAAACCTTGGCTCTGGAGCAGTTCCTGGAAGACGATGGTGGCGAGGAGCCCAGGGGAGCCCTGACCCCTGTGCACACACGGTTCCAAGGCTGCTGGAAGATGCTCCCTCCAAAGAGCCGTCAGCCCCACTTCCCCGGGAGGGTCCTCGGCACGGGGGTCCCCGGGGGTGACCACCGGTGAGGACAGCTGCACGGGGCCCCGAGAGGAGGACAATGACCCTGACTGGCCAGGCCCGCGAGCTGTCAGCCGGGGCTCCCTCACCTGCGAATGTGGGCACAGCGACTCGGGCTGCGTCTTAAATACCTTTGTGTTGGGACGAGACCACGTGCTGCCGATTCCCTGGGACTTTCTCGTTCAAAGAGCAAATAGGCAGTTCTCGTCTCTCTGAATTGAAAACGCATCTCTCACGTCCCGCTCAGCTTGTGAGATCAAGCAAGCCTCCCCGAGCTCCCAGCCCTGCTGCACCCCAGGTGTGCAAGCAGCCCCGCGCAGCCTCCGATTGCCCAGGTGCAGAATGGTGCTGACCCGTCTCCCCTGGAAGGGCCCAGAGCACACGAGCGCTCCAAATCTGGGGGTTTTGCATAACATTCGTGTCATGCCTGAAGGACATTTCTCTGATAGCAGAGGCAGGACACCATCTATTTCCTCAGCACCTGTGAGCAACTGCTACGGCCCAGGAGCATCATGGGTGCGCGAGACCACTCCACGCACACAGCTTCCACCTGCATGGTTCCCGAAGCCCTGGTCCCAGTTCTCCGTAGATGAATGGCGAGCACTAACCTGGTGGCCTCTCCCCGTCTTTCCTCACCTGTCCCTGTTGCAGGCCTGTGTCCCACCTGTGTCTGTGTGCTTGTCCCCACGGACTGCCCCTACCTGCTCAGTTCCCGACCTCACAGTCTCTGTGACGGCTGATGTCTCTGCAGCTCCGAGTGGGGCCACGGTGTCCAGTGAGGTTAGTGCTCGGGCCTCCGTGAGCCGCCCGGGTGGGGAGCCTCCCTCCTTGGCAGGTGGGCTCCCAATTCCATCCTCAGGTGGTCGCTGCCTGACAAGCAAGGTCTTCGGGGAGGAAACAAGCAGGTTACCTGATTCTTCGCAAACTGGATGGATTCACCTGTTCTAAGGCCTGGTGTCTGGTTGCTGGTCCACAACATTTTTGCAGAAAATATACTTCCATGTTCCCAGTTCTGTTTTTAAATTAGACTGGATCATTTCTGATAACCAATAATCTTTTTTTTTTTAAAAAAGATTTTATTTATTTATTCATAAGAGACCCAGATAGAGAGGCAGAGACACAGGCAGAGGGAGAAGCAGGCTCCCTGCGGGGACTCCAGGACTACGCCCTGAGCCGAAGGCAGACACTCAACCTCAGGTGCCCTGTGATAACCAATGATCTTAATCAACCCCGTGTTCATGTGCAAATGCTTAGTTTGATGACATCATCCAATGTCAGACATGTTCCCCTTTCCAAAGCTCTTCTTCCACCTCTTTATTGGGTTTTAGTATATTTGTTGGGACAACGACAGAACTTTGGCCGATACCGTTTCCCGGTTTTGGACGTGGGATGAAGTTGGGAGCTGCTGCCTGGTGGGGTCCCAGGGCACATCAGGGGGGCAGGACTACGACAGGCCGTGCGGCTCTCAGTGATGCCACCTGGGTCCTGCCTGTCACCAGGCCCAGCGATACCTCTGCTGTCTGGAAGGCCTTCCTGCGAGCAGGGGGGTCTCCTGCCCACCCCGCCCCAACGAGGGGGGCACCTCTCAGAGTGCCCTGCTCTCCCCCCACCTCCCTGAGCTGCACCCAAGTACCTCCGGGGCACAGTCCGCAGCCCTTCATCTCTGCGGCCATGCTCTGTGTGGCTCGATACCTTCTAGATGCTGGTCACCCGCATAGTTGCTCTCAGCCTGGCCCCTCCAGGGAGACCTGTGGCCACACGTCCTGGTGCCCAGTGGTCCCCCACCGCTGGAACACCTCCGAGGGCCCCAACTTAGCCTGCCCCCAGCAGCATCCAGCTGGCCTCAGCTCACGACCAGACTCGGGGGCAGCTCCTGACACTGGTCATGCATCCGCCACGTGGAACCTGAATCCCTGCTCACCTTCTCTACAGAATATTCCGGCTCCGTGGGCGTCACCCAGTCTGTGCTCAGGCTTGGGCCGCCGGCAGCCCCGCCTGGATCACCGCAAAGCCTTCCGACCCCATCGCTTTGTCTTTCTCCATCAGTCTGTTCTTCGCGGAGCAGCCACCGTGACTCCGTAAGCGCACAGCACAGTAACACGCAGCCTGTCCCCGGTTCCTGCTGCGGCCTCCCCACAGGCCCACGTCACGCACCCTCCTAACCCCTCATCGGGGCCCTTCCTTGGTTCCTCACGGGACTCGCCACGGGGGACTTCTCTTCAAATCCCGAGAGAATCCCGAGCTCCGTGAGCCTCTGGGCGGCCGTCCTTGCCCTTCCCTCTGCCTGGAGCACTTTGTACTTTGCTCTCGTCCTGGAAGGTCGCATCATTCAGGGCTCGGACTTCCTGTCCCTTCCCAGTGAGGAAGTGACTCGCTCCCAGCACAGGGCTCCGTGCGTCTGCTCCGCTGCTCGGGGTGACTGGCTCTGCGTTCTGTCTTGTTAACCGGTAATTATTAACTTGTCCGTCACCGACCTCGGCCAACGTGTGAGCTCCGTGGTGACGGGATCTCACCCCGCATTGCCTGCACGCGGCCTGGTGCATCATAAGTGCCCAGTACGACTCGGGGTGGTTGGGGGCGGATCAGTCCCCTAACAGGGGAGTCATTTTAATCTTCAGGACAACTTCTCCAGGAGGAGGGGTGGAAAGTCCTCCCGCGGGGCAGCCCCATAGCACCCTCGCTCTTCCCTCTGGGTTATCTGGATTCTGTTTGCTCCGGGCCGTTTTTAAAGTCAGATTTCATGAGAAAGGTCCTTCAACGTACTTAATGACACAGAGTTTCCGAATCTGTTTATTAGCAAACATTAAACAAAGATCAATTCTAGCCATTAAGAGGAAGGGCATTCGGACTATATGTAGGGTTAATGATTTTCTCGTTTCAAACTATACTTAAAACACAGGAAATCATGCAGGCTGCCCTAGGAAGCGAGACACATTTTCAGGGACCTTCGACAGAGCCCGGCTTCTCCCGACGTCGGCGGCGGGCGCTCGGCCAACCTGCCAGGGCAGCCGCGAGGATGGATCTCTTGTTACTTAGAGCTCATTAGCAGGAAGCAGCTGTCGAATCATCCAGGCTTGGGGTCAGCTTGTGGGGAGGGGCGAGCGGTGTGTCCCTTGTGGGCAGTGGCACAATGACCACGTCCTGCACGGCTGGTGCGACGGTGCAGGGTCGGCTATGGGATTCCGCAGCTATGCCCCCTCTCGGAGGAGGACGCGGGCAGCCGGGACGTTCCGGGGCTGGACAGCGCCCTTTAAGGGGTGGAGATGGCGAAAGTAAGCGTAGCCTTGAGTCCTCTTTGTGTCCAGGAAGTTGGCCGGGTCACAGAGTGGCCGCTGACATGTGTTCCCCTGGTGAATGACAGGGACGCGTGTGCAGCCCTGACACCTGTCACCCGTGACAGCGGCTCCCGGGAGCAATAGGTGTGCAGCCGGCGTCCGACGGCGGCACGCCCCTCGTCCACCTCGTTCCTTGACCGCGCCAGTTACCCCAGCGGGCGCGTTTGTAGTATTTCTTTTCCTACCCGTGCGGGCTCCATATCCCATGGATTATTTTGACTATTCGGCAGTGGTGCAAAATGCTCCACCGGTTCAGGTCGCCTGGCTGTTGCTTTCAAAATTCAAACTAAGGCTAGATGTCGGCAGGTGGAGCGTTTGCCTCTGGGGATCTGCTCGCCCCGCGCGTTTCCAAAGCACCCGGGAGCTTGGTCGGAGTGCGGGGGGGTCGTGGGGCCAGCTCGCCTGCGAGACGAGTCTGAGTCCCCCGGCGGGACTGTGTCCTGGCTGCCCTTCCCGCTGACCTCAACAACATCTGCTTCACGTCCCGAGAGGCGGGGCACCGGCTTTTCCAGGACAGCTGATGACGGGGGAGCACTGCGACTTCGCAGAGGGCTCAGCTCACGCGACAGTCCCTCCTCTACCAGCCGCCTCGGGCCCAAGCTGCTGGGCCATGTCTCAGCACCTCCTGCGAGGCGCCATCATCTCACTTAGAAAATGTTACTGTGGACTCACCTGCTTTTGCATCGCGGCAGGTGATGAACTAGAGAATTTGGACCGGGTGACACACGCACACAGGTGCACACAGACACACGCATGTGCGCAGGTGTGCATGTGCCCCCAGCTCCGAGCTCTGAGCCTGGCATAAGCAGCCGGCAACTATCATCAGAGCGAATCAGTTGTGTCACCCGACCCACGGAATCTCTCCTTAGTTTTGATATTTTCCTCCACGTTAATAAAGTGAAAACTTGACTTTCTGAATGAAGAAGTTGTCTCAAGCTTTGTTCCATCTTTGAATTCCTAGCACTGAATGCGATGTTTGTTCCAAAGCAGCCACTTCATAAGGATTGATGAAGAAATGCAAGAAGCCATAAACCCAGGTAGGCACAGACGAGTGTCCACATACATGTATACGCTCACGTGTACTTCGTATGATGGCTTCGCTACCGGCTGCCACCTGGCAAAACTCTGAAAACTAGAAACACACGTGTAAAGTCTTACTCGACCAGCGCTTGTATACGGCATTCAGTACACTGAATTGCTTTTCCACGTAAATAATGGATGGTGCCTTTTCTTGGGATGCATCTAGTTTTATCAATTTTTTTTCCATTATGATGAATGTGTATTTTCACTAATTATTATTTAAACCTTAGGAAACTTAATAAATAGAAACACGAGAAAAGACTTCAGACCAGTGCTGATTATGAAATGCAAATGAATATCCCGAATAGAATCCTGGCACTTTCCAGTGATGACCTGGTGGCCCCGGGGAGCTCACGATGGGAGTTTTCGATGAAGGTGGGGATGGTTGGGAGTTGGGAAGAATTTCATACACAACACGCCATCATGGTGTCCACAAAAGCTGAAAGGACTTTCTATAAAACATCAGATTTTGTGGAACTGATTCAGTTTCTAACTTCAGAAGACTTTTTTTTTTTTTTGATTTTATTTTAAGTTGTCTCCATGCCCAGAGTTCATCCCAATGTGGGGCTTGAACTCAAGACCCTGAGATCAGGACCTGAGCTGAGACCGAGTGTCAGCACTTACCCGACTGAGCCACCCAGGCACCTCCAAGACTATTTTTTCAAACTGGAGATAAGAGCTACCAGGCACGTGAGCAGTCCCGGTGAATGTCCCAGGGGTTCTGTTAAAGTCCGGAGCAGGATGAGCACGGCTCCTGCCCCTGCAATTATTTAACATTACTGCTCAATTCCTAAATAATAGTCACAACGTGAGGAATGAAATGTCCTGATAGAAGACACAGAAATCTCAGCAGGTCTTTTGGGTGATGTATCCAGAGCCTGAGAGACTCAGATAAAAATCATGCAGAGGCCAAGGGAGTTCGGTCATTGGCTGGTTAAAGATAAATATGCGGGACCCGAAATGCCTATGTGCCAGTAATGGCAGCTTGACAAACGTTTTTGAAAACTTTCCAAATACATTGAAATTTTATTTACAGTGGCAATTGGAGCAAATGTTCAGGAACATATTTGTCGAGAAATGTGGAGGTCAAAGCAAAGCAAAACTATAGAAAAAAAAAAAAACTGAGGCCGAAATATCCCGTGTCAAGGATGCTATTGCTAAGCAGCCCGTGTAGACGGCGACCCCCAGCCCACCCTCCGTCACCGGGCGCCAAGCCTCCTTGAGCCGTCCGCTGTCCTGTTTATTTACTTGCTCACCCAGGCTTGCTGGCCTCCCCCTCAGACTGGGTTCATGAGAGGAGAGGCTATGTTTTCCCTACTCTCTATGCTGAATGCCCCAAATCACAGAGATACATGGTTGAATAAATTTATGGTTCAATGATTTTTACCAATTTTGGTTGAAAAATAGTGGTTCTGAAAGAGAGCAGTTTTGCATTTCCATTCCGCTAACCTCAGTCTGCTGGGTAAGCATGTTTTGAGTCATCTGCTTTCCATCGCGTAGTGTATATGCATATCATTTTTATTATTTATTAAATAAATAATTTATTAAATTATAGATTAATAATAATAAATCATTATAAATTAATTATTAGATTTATTCATTAAATAAATAAATCTATTAACTAAGTAATAAGATATTATTTTTTATTATTAAAACGTATTATATTTATTATCATTTTAAAATGTAATTTCCCTAGGACAAAAAGAATGTCTTAGAGTATATTTGAAACTCGCTCATGATCAAGGGCCAGACAAAAACTAAAAGCAGGCTCCCAGTCGTCCCCACTGTGGTACCGGTTCTTAGACTCTGGAGAACGCTGATCGTTGACAGGGCGTCAAGGGCTTAGGGTGCTCTGATTGCACCTGCCCCGTCTGAGCAGCAGGTGTGTGTGGGGGACCGTACTGGGTAACACATGAGAAATGAAAGCTCTCAAACTATGTACATAATATGCTTTCAGTTTTGTTTAAATGTGTGTGAATATGTGCGTGAGTCTATCTGTGTGTGTCTGTGTGTTTGTATATGTGGGTGTCTGCGTGTCTGTACGTGTGGGCGGCCTTGGGTCTGCATGTGGTGTGATGTCCCTCTACAAGCAGGTCCAGCCTCAGGAACCTTCCTCTGCTTCTAGCTCAGGTTTCGGGATCCACCTATTTGATTTAAGATTTGAAAATACAATTGTGCATTGACTTCATGGTCTTTTTAGCAGTTTTTCCAGTCCTCACGTTATTCAGCTGACACTCAGGAGGTGCACACCGTGTCCGAGGCATCCTTGGGGAGTCACAGGTGACCCACCGCGGAGGGGGACTCTGCACTGCAGTGGCGGCCTCCATGGGGTTTAGCACATGATTTCAGGAGAAGAAGCATGCACAAGTCATCGGGAAGCCCTTCTGCAAGAGCTGTTCTGCACCCCGGTCACCCCAGGTGTGTTCACGTGCCCACCCAGTCTGTGGCTCCCAGCCCCCGCTGGTCTGGGATGATGTGCGAGTGCCCCAAGGAAGTTCCCTGGAGACTTCTTCCCCAGGTGCTGGAAGGGGAGCCCTAATGGGGGGTGGGGGTCAGACCCGGGGTGTGGGGAGCCTGTGCTGTGAGCCCCCAGCCTCAGGGTAGTGGGGTGAACCGCCCACACGGGCAGGAGCAGGAAGCCGAGCCCGAGGGGAACGGAGGAGGTCAGGGGCGATCAGGGCTGGGCTCAGGCTCCAGGAAACCCCAGCTGCTCGGTGCCCGTGGGGAAAGGATCTGCTCAGTGAGCCACAGACACCCCAACCTCCAGCCCACGCTATGCACAAACGCACGGGGCTCCTGCATGCTAATAGTTCACATGAAAAACCCTGGGTGTGCCTCCGGGTGTGCTGAGTTCTGAGCCTCAACCTCCCAGGTCCTCTGGAGGAAGGCAGAGGTGAGCCCTGGGGAGAGGCGAGGGATGGGGAGGTGGCCCTGGGTGGCTCCCCTTCCCAATCCCTTCCTGCATTTCTCTGCCCAGACCTGGAGTTTTCAGCACACCCAGAATATGGGGATCATGTCCCAAAACTAAAAAGTGGAATCGACATGTACATAATTCAGCTCTGCGTCGCTGTCGCTCTCTGGCCACACCGGAGACGGAGGTCGTTGGGAGAAGCGGGGACCTCACGGAGATAGACAGCATCGTTCCAAACCGCTGTGGGACGCAGCATGAGTCGGGGCCGCCCAAGCTGCCCAGGTGCCCCTCCACGGGGCTGGAGGGGCTGGGGGGACACGCATCACCGGTGGAGGGAGTCAGGTCACCGAGGGCCCTCTGCTCCTCGGGGCTCCAGGCCTCCCACCCACCTGCCCACCCAGAGGGTGACCAGGCCTCTGGGGTGTGCATTGCCTGCTGTGTCCCCCATGCCCGAGGGCTGCCCGGGGTCGAGGGGGAAGGACTGGGGTGCAGGGAGTGTGTGGGCCTGGGGCCGGGAATGCAAGCCAGTGCGGAGGGGAGACTGTTCTCATTGGCCGGGTGCCCCCGGGCTGCCCTCACGTTTGACCCGGTTTCCAGACTTGGTGTGATTAAATTCTATAGAAAAGAAGCAAATAGAAGAATAATAAGCGTGTGAAGACACACAAGTGGGATTCTGGGGTGTGTTTGTGGGGGTTGCTTGATAATAGCTAAAATTAGGCTCAGGCGGACTAACTGAAATGAGCCCAAATTAACGTAAGTTCGTTTCTAACGCAAGTTAACTAACCGGCTACCTCTAGTTCTCAGGTTTGGGAATGATGACGTCGGCCAAGCCGACACGGCGTTGAAGTCCAGAAAGGACAGAGAGAAGTTCCTTCGTGTCATTCTCCTGACGCATCCGGAACGTCCTGACGTTCCCAGGAGCCTGGGGCTAGCCGGCTCAGTGTTCCCTTGCCGGGATCGATCGGGCCCAGCTGTAATTCCAATAAAAGTCCGCCCAGCAAGAGTGTGCACGCCGGTCACGGAGAGGTGGGCGGTGGACGAGGCGCTGATCTCTCCGTGTGGGGTTTTCCGACTTGATAGGGATGAACCCGAGGAGGAAAGGCAATAGGATGGGGATGAGCCGGTTCGGGAGATGGTCTACACTGCCTGCACGTGCACGCGTGCTGCGCCATCCGTGCCATGGGCGCTGGCCCGGCGGGCTACGGACCTTACCTGAGCCCCAGCCCTGTCGCCTGTGGAGCGGGAGCGTGACGATGAAGGGGGCGCCTGGTGAGGCAGGCCACGCTCGGCGCTCAGCGGGTGCGGGCCGCTCTCATCGTCCGAGGACAGGCCGCGCCGCGCAGGCTCCCTTAGAGTCTCGCTGAGTCCGGAGCATGAGGGTCCACACCCGGGGCACCTCCGAGGCCCTCGCTGTTCGTTGCAGCATCGGAGGGTCCACTGGGTCGCCGCGTGCGCCCGTGGATGAGCAGCCACTCGTTTACTGGGTGTGCAGCCCAGGGGCGGCTTCTCCCACGACGGCGGCAGGGACGCCCGCCTCCTGTGTCCTTGATTCTGTTCCCAGAGCCTTTTCCACGCTGTTTTGGGCCAGAAGCCGCTGCTACCAGCTATAATCTGAGGAAACAAAGTCTCCTAAACTTGAATGATGGCCACATTAAATAGTAACGGCCAAGGGATTTGGAAGCAGCTCTGACCCAATGTTCTGGCCAAAACTTGGGCGGCTGCCCAGACTCCGCTGCTCAGGCCCCTACAAAGCAAGTCAGTCTGGACGTCTCCGTGCAAAGAGGAGGGAAAGTGCTTACTTCCCCTCCCCCGCATCACCCCCAGCCCCCTCCTCTTTGAACGCGTCAGTCCCAGGGCTGTGTGTCGGCGCCGCTGCTGGAAGCTCAGGCTGAGGTCCCACAGGTCCTCCAGGCCAGCTGTGTAGACGCCACGTCCCCACTGCTGACCTTCGGGGGGAACCCTGTGGGGTGCCCCCCGCCCCTATATCGATTCTGCTCCAGAACAACAGGGTGGGGAATGGAGTGGTCAGGCCTGAAGGTGAGGCTTAAGTTGTTCGCATCCTCTGGAGCGGCTTCAGGACCAGGATGGGTCCCAGCCAGGCTCCTGTCAGGGGCCGCGTGTCCATGCCTCACCGCTGGGAGCCGGCTGCACCGCTGTGCCCTCAACCGCAGGAGACGTGTCACCCAAGGTGTAACTTCCTGGCGGGGGGCGGTTGGCTGGTGTCCACGAGCGGCGACTCTGCAGGGTGCCCCGGCTCCAGAGCTCCCGGCAGACTTGGTGAGAGTCTTGTGTAACCACACAGCGTCCACCCCACACCCCTGCCCCGCTTCTGCAGGAGCCTCTCAGAAGCACTGTCCACTCACCGCCCCTCTCAGGGAATTCAATCTGAGGCCTCCTCCAGCAGCCGCCTAGAGGATGAGTTTGTCTCCCAGCAGAGCAACAGGGGCCTGCTTCAGGTCCCACTGGCTCAGGGCGCAGTGACGAACAAGAGAAGTATCCAGAGTCTCTGAGAACTCGAGGTGGAGCACTCCCTCAGCTGACCCCATGCGTGCAAGGCCTGCCCCCCTTTAGGCCGAGAACAGGGAGGGATCACGGTTCTGCGTGTGAGTAGTTGTGCTGTCAGCTGGGTGCAGCGGGCGCTGGGGTGGACACTGGACCCTGCCACCTGGCTCCGCTGTGCAGTGACCACCTGGCCATGGGCACGCCTGGTGTCGTGGCTCACCGTCCGCTTGGACCGAGCACCATCACAGCGAGACCACCCGGGGCCCAGGAGACAGCGGCCAGCTGGCCATCATGGGGCCATCGGTTTGTGGGGGAGCAAAGCAGGAAGCAGGAATGTGGGGAGCAGGGCGGCGGACGGGGGTGTGCAGAGGTCCCAGCCACGCTGCAGGAGGAAGGAGGGGCGTTTGCCGGCCGTGCGCAGGCTGGAAATGCTGGGTGCGGGCGGAGACCAGCAGGTGCAGGGCCTGGGGCGGGGGAGCGGCCGCTGTGTGCTGGCGCCCGCAGGGCAGGGTCCCAGGGCCACAGGCAGGTCCCCGACGCGCCAGCAGCAGGAAGGGGGCAGCCGCAGGCCACGCAAGCCCCGGGGAAATGCGGGGAGGGACTTCCACTGGCTTTGTTTGGTTTTTTAATTCTGAAGCCTCTAAGAGTGACATAACCCGACTCACAGCTTAGAGATGACCCGGTGCCGGGGACTCTGGACAGCGGAAGCCACAGGACTGGGTTTGGGGTGGACTGAGGGCGCCACGCTCTCAACCCGTTTCCCTGCCGGGGGGCCCGAGCTCCTGGCCTACAGACCGCCGGGTGCGCCTGACGATCCCCGAGAGCCCAGAGCAGGCCTTCCCGGGGGGCAGGAGGCGGGTGTTGTCTGTGGGTCTTTGGTGCATTGGTGGCGGCGCCAGGTTTGGCGAACCCGAGACCTCCTTGCCCCTGGCCCGGCTCTGTACCCAGCAGCTCGGCCCCCGGGGCTGCGGCCCGCGTCCCCTCTCAGTTCCAGGCGGGTTGAGCCAGTGGGAGCATCAGGAGGAAGGGGGAGGTGCGGGGCCAGGGGGGTATTGAGACCCCCTCCCGGCCCGCACCCCAGTCTCTCCCAGCCGCGGCCCCACAGCCTAGCAGGACCGGACTCACCGTCCGCCGCGGGGGTGGAAGGCGGTGGCGCCCCACTGCTGCCGGACCCTCGGTGAACCGGAGCCGCGTCCACACCCACACCCGCCTCACTCAGTTCTCTTGGGCAGACGCTGGGGAGGGGCCGCCTCCTTTCTGCCGGCTCCCAGACCAGCACGGCGGCGTTTATCGTCTTGGCCGCATGTCATCCTTGCGTGTCCTACATCCTGTACGAGGCACAGCACATGGCAAGTCGTCACCAGAAGCCTTCAGTCCTGTCTGAGGTGATTATTAACTCGGCCCGCGTATGCAAGGCCCACGACGCTTAATTATTAAGTCTGCAACCCAACGAGTTGGACAGGATTCTGAGCAGCTATTCCGAAGCAACGCGGCTTGATTCTTCTGTTTTGAATGAGCTGTGGGCATCGATCACGTGAGCTATTAGGGGGAAAAAAAAGCTCTAAATGCTCTGCAGCAGCAGCTGAAAGCCTGAAATTGTTGCTAGAAGAAGCAAACCAGAGGTCGCGAATGAGTTTACTAATTTTAATGTCAAGTGCATTGTTATTTATCCAGTTTCTTAATGGAAAAATAATGCACAATAACCTTTAAAACTTAACGCAAGGGGGAGAAAATAACTGTACAGATGTACTTATTTTTTTTCAAGTTCCAATAAATCACTCTTGGCCTAGAGCTCAAGGAGTCCCTGTAGGAGTCACTGTCTGGGGCATTTGGGGTGACAAAGGCCTGATACCACCTCATCTTTCCTTCATTTCTGTGGGCCTGTCCCTTCAGGAAGATGCTCCAGCCCTTAAGTCCGTGACACTTTCTCTCAAAAAAATCCCATTTCACTTCTATTATGGTTCTCAATTATGGAAGATCGTAAAATAACAAATGATTATTTTGTTTTTTTTAAATCACAGTTTTTATTTAGATCCCAGTGAGTTAACATACCATGCACTATTAGTTTCAGTTATACAATATAATGATTCAACACTTCCTTGCGTCACCCCGTGCTCATGATAACAGGTGCCTTCCTTCGTCCCATCGCCTATTTCACCCACCCCCTACCCCTCTCCCAACAAATGATTATTTTAAACCTGGCAAACTTAGAAATAAAAATCAGAGGTAGTTACTGCTAAAAATGTATGTTATTCCTTTCCAATATCTTCCTGTATGTGGATTATTATTTTTGTGGGCATTTTTACCATGATGGGTGACAGTCACTCATCTTCTACATGTCTGGCTTCGTTTGAACATTTTAGATGGATTAATCTAAATCCGGGCGTGGACTCCCGGGGTGCAGAGACGCGGGGTCCTCGCCTCTGCTGCTTGCTGTTTATCACAGGCCGTAGCGTTACCAGGTGGGACGGCCTCACCATGCACTCGTGTTGTGGACTTTGGTTTTAACTCCACCACATGACGTACGTAAGTGTCTTTCTGCATCAGATGTTCAGACTATGTTTGAATGTTTGGATGGTGTCATAACGGCACCTCTACGGATGACCCAGATATTACCTGTTTGGTTTTCTGTTAGCGGACGTGTAAATTGTTTGAACCTTTTCTCCTTTTACATTCAGTGCCACCGTGGTTATCATGTTACACACTTGTGGACTTGTGATGGCGTTTTTGTTTGGTAGAAACCAAGAGGAAGTCTGCCCATCAAAGGACATACACGCTTTTCACCTCATTACACAGCGACACATTGACTTTGAGCTCCTGATCAATAGTCAATGGAAAAAGTTATTTCCCCACATCCTTGCTGAGCTGAGTGTTACAGTTGTTTTTTGTTTTTAGTTTTAATCTTTACCAATATGATGGGGACGATGGTGGCTAGTGTTCTTTTTATTTGCATTTCCTTGATTATATTTGAGGGCAAGAATCTCTTCAGATACCTATCGATCATCTGCATGACTTTCTCTGGGGATTTCTTGTCCTTATCCCTTTTTATATTGACTTTATAATTTTATTATTTCATAATAATCTTTTTTTTGTAATAACTTAATTTGTAATAATTTAATTTTATTATTTTGTCTTATTATTTTGTAAGATATGAAGGATATTGCTGTAAAAGTATGTGTCCATTAAAAACAATAAAGTAGATACTCCTGAGCCAACATAAATTGTAGAGTTGAAGAAATGAGTAAAAAATATAATGACACAAGTAACACAAGTATCATATTTGTAAATAAAGATACCACTTTCATGACTCTTTCCAGAAATGGTGGACAAGGGCACTTATACTAACACGGCCGCTGAGAACAATTAGAAAATCCAGGGAGACTGTTGAGGAGGTCAGGGTGGGTGTGTGGGGCGCACACGGGGAGGTTCCGCAAGGCAGGGCCACAGCCGGCCCTGGATTTACCTACGGAGGCAATGGGATACCAGTCAAAGCACCAAAGGTTTTGTTTGTTGTTAGAGTGTTTATAAATTAGTAAACAATTCTAAAATCCATGTGGGAATGCAAAGGCCTTCAGACCTCGAAGGCCGTAGGGAAGAAAAAGAAGGGGGAGAGTTTGCCCGCATATCACTGTTTTCCATGAGATTTGTTGCTGGAATGAAGATAGGCACGTAGGCCCGTGGGACAGAAGGAAGTCCAGGCAGGAACCGCCGTGCACACGTGCACTCGATCAACGGCAGAGCACAAGTGCGACGATGGGGATACGTCTGTTTCTCCCATATTCAGAAAAATGAACTTTTCCTGATTTACTGCTAAACACAAAATGTGATTCCAGGTGGATTATCATTCTAAATGAGAAAGGTAAAACTGAAATGGGGAGGGGGGCGTCTCCACTTTGGGGTAGCATTAAACGGCTGTGGCCTCCTGGCACCCAAGAGCATGAAACATTAGTCTGGAGGATGGAGCAGGAGATCTGGGGGGGCCAGGCTGACATTCCAGTCCCTTTGTCGCTGGGGCTGCTTGCCTATTCGGGACACCAGGGCAGGGTGGAGACTTGGGGCGGTGCCTGTGCAGAAAATAAACAAAGCCGCTGGCGTGGGCTCGGGCTGGACACCTAATGCAGCAGCTCCTGGCTTAGAGCCTCTGAGAAGCAGAAGGGGGTTTTCCGTAGCTCGATCTGATGCAGAGTCCAAATGCCTTGTGCGTCCTGAGGAGTGAATGCAATAGTAGCAAAACAATATGAACCAAAAATAATCAGGCTCTTTAGGATGGGAATGCTGAAAACACAAGGACATTGTAAAAGACACCCTTGCCCAGAGCAGCACCAGCAGGCTGACCCCCCAGCCACGGCCCGGGGCACCTGCCCAGCACCAATCCCTCCACGATGAGTGTAAAAGATCTTGTGACAAAAAGAAATAAAAGAGAACTCACCCTGAGTAGAGCTTCCTGAAAAGAAAATACTGGAAGGGAGTCCTCCAGGCAGCAGGGAAACTCCCCCAAACAGAAATGCGAAAATGTGATGGGAACCAGAGAAAGTCAGGAAAAGTGACGGGTTAGAGGAAAACATAAGTCCACGTTGAAGCGTAAACCGAGTATTGATTGCAGCCCCACAAAATGAATATTGTCTCGTGCGATCTCCAGGGCGCTGAATTAAAGGTTCCATTTAATTTTTAAAAATTGGAAGGCTACCGACTCTCCCTGGAAAGCAGGAGGGAGGTAGACGGCCGGGAAAGGTTCTGAGCTTCTAGTACTTGCGGGAAGTGAGAGCGACAATACTTCACATCAGATTTGTAGGTTCGTGATGTGTGTTCTGATTTCCAGCACAGCCACTGGCAGAGCAACGAGGGGCTGCGGGACTATTGATTCAACAGAGGGAAGCATGGAACAGTCACACGTATCCGGTTACCCTCGAAAAAGACGACGAGGGAAAGAGGGGACATGGGAGAGCTGAGTGAAGCCGAGGGATCCGAACGGCAGGACCCGAGGGGCAGTCATTCCACCGACGTGAAGCGGCCAACGCACTTTAAGGCCGCATCATCCGAGTGGGTGAAAATACTAAAATCCTTTTTGCTAAAGATGCGATGTTTAATATAAGGGGACAGAGCGCTTGAGAGCCGGAGCCAGAATGGGATTACACGCAAACCCCAACTGCACCTGTACGTGTCCAACAACGTCGCTTCAACATACAAAAATATGAAAAGATTGCTCAAGTGTCGATAAACTCGTAAGAAGGTTCTTCCTTTGTTAATCATCGAGGAATTACCAATTAAATTGTGAGCTGCAAAGAAAATTAAAACATGGTGGTACTACAATGGCTAGAATTTTTTTTTTTAAGATTTTATGTATTTATTCATGAGAGACAGAGAAAGAGAGAGAGAGAGAGAGGCAGAGACACAGGCAGAGGGAGAAGCAGGCTCCACTCAGGGAGCCCGATGTGGGACTCAATCCCAGGACCCCGGGGTCACGCCCTGGGCCCAAGGCAGGCACTAAACCGCTGAGCCACCCAGGGATCCCAATGGCTAGAATTTTTAAAAAGAAAGAAGAGGAAGGCAGGGAAGGGGAGGAAGGGGGAGGGATGGACAGACACACAGTGTGCCCCAGTGCACAGGGCCTCGGGGCCTCTCCGCTCTGCCCCCAGGGGTGGGGACTGGTGGCCTCTGGTCTCAAGTCCTCGAGGGAGCTCACCGGCACCGGAAAGGTGTGCACACTCCCACCCGCGCTCTCTCGCAGGCCTCCTCCCCGGGCTTGTTAGAGGCTCGTGGCACTTGGTTGTGACTCACGGACGGTGAGTCTGGAAGTTGACACACTGGGCAAAAGAGGTGTCAAAATGGCACAGCGAGTCTGGACACTTTCCACTTTGGCCGTGAATCTCAAACAGCTTTAAAAATGACACTTCGCCACCACCCAGCAATTGCACTAGTGGGTATTTACCCCAAATGATACAGACCCAGTGGTCCGAAGGCGCACGTGGATGGAACCAGATGCTGAGCGACGTAAGTCAGTCAGGGAAAGGCCGTTATATGATCTCACTCATGTGGAATTTAGGAAACAAAACAGGATCCTAGGGGAAGGGAGGGGAAAATAAGATGAACTCAGAGACGGAGACCAACCCTAGGAGACTCTTAATCACAAACTGAGGGTTTCTGGAGGGGGAAGGTGGGGGCGGGGTCACTGGGGGACCGGCATGGAGGAGGGCACGGGACGGGGTGGGCGCCGGGTGTCACCTAAGACCGAAGGATCACTGACCTCTACCCCTGAGACCAATGATGCACTCTATGCTAATTAAATGGCATTTTAAATAAAAAAAAAATAAATAAAATAGAAAAACAACGTCTTAATTTAAAAACTTTTAAAAAAGTGGCCCAGTGAATACAGACATTTTCATGAATACCTTAAGCTATTTTCAGCGGGAAAACAGGACTCCACATATCTCAATACTTTTTAGATGTTTCCAAAGACAGGATCTGACAGGATCATCTTGAAGGAGGTAAAATGTTATCGTGCGCTTGGCAAGTAGAGCCTGGCAGGGAGCATCCGCTCCTGGTTATTGCAGGCGAGCGTGGCTTTGTGGTTCAGATGCGCCCTGGACTCGTCAAGAAAATGAAAGTATCTGATCGGCCCAAATGCCTTAGTACGAATAATGCACACACTGATGACATTTCCCGCGTGCCAGGCACTGCTGTCAGCGCCGTGCATACGGGAGCCTTCCCGTGAAGACACTGGGAGGTGGTCCTGTTGGCCAGCCTAAGACCCGGGTTCGAATCCCACAAGCCGTGCACCGCGGGCCAGACTCACACTCCGCAGGCAGCAGCCCCATCGGTCCAGGGGGCCTGGGCCCAGCGTCAGCGGGAGGGGGCCGTGCGGACCCAACCGGGTCATGCATGTGGAAGGATCGGTGCAGGCGTGATGTGCGTGGAAACCAGAGTTCCCACGGGCCCCCACAGGACCAGGGCCTGGAGGCCTGGGCTGGAAGAGCCGAGAACAGGTCGGGCTGCTTTGCCCTGTGGCCTTGCCCATCTTTAAAGATATTTGCCTACAGAGAAACCCCTCTGGCTCTCGGGGCTGACGGGCCGGCACGACCCCGTTTCGCAGATTAGGAAGGACGGGTTCTCCTCCAAGGTCACGCGCTGTCTGCGGAAGGTCGGAGGAGAAAGACCCGCTTTCTGCTTTGCCGTGTACACCCCGTCCTCCCGAAATGCACTGGAAATGATTTTAGCAGCGGCGGCAATGGGGCATTTAGAGAATGGGTCTGAGTAGGACATACCTCATGTTTATAGGTTTTAAAAAGCATTTGAAGGACATTTACCCAAATGAGGTTATTAACACAACTTTTTCTCGCTGTCAGATCCATTCATTGGCTCCTCTTTCTTTTCTTCATTTTCTTAGCCAATGGGAACATTAAAAGATTTGCTTAGTAAACTAATCTTTTAAGTTTGCAGAGAAATATAAGCGGAGAGCTTGCATTGCCTCTTCCGTAATCTTTTTAGCTTAGCAAGAAAATTTACTGCGGTCCTCCCCATTTTTCCTTTCACAGACCATTGGTGACACATCAGCGAGGATAATAAGTGAGAAAATGAAATTCTCTCTCTCTTCCAGAGATACACACGCACATCATTCAAGCCCCTGGCACTGTCATCCCGCCGTTCTCTCTAGCTCGCCCTGAGTGGTACGCGTCCAGCTAAACCTCCAAAAGAGAAGCGCCGGGGCGACGTCCAGCCACATTGCCCATCGGTGTTGAAGTGTGTTCCCAAAATAATCTCATCATTACTGGTAACACCCTGGTAGGTAATCTCCTTTCCTGAGTGGGTGGCGTGCAGTCCTGCAGGATGACTTTTTATAGCCGGGCCCCATAGGGCGTTACATTTTCTGGGAAGGTGAACAAAGGAAATGGTTTTCAAATTGAAGGCAGACACAGTTATGTTATAGAACCTATTAGGAGGGAAAACCACGCACAGTAAAGGGTCTCAGGTGGATCGTTGTAGTTGTGCGTGTCTGGGTTTCTCCGGGGTCCTCCAGAACTTTCCAGAACTCTCCAGGGCTCTCCAGAGTCTTCCAGAACTCTCCATGATTCTCCAGGGTCCTCCAGAACTCTTCAGGATTCTCTAGGGCCCTCCAGAGTCTTCCAATACTCTCTAGAACTCTCCAGGGTCCTCCAGGATTCTCCAGAAATCTCCAGAACTCTCCGTGGCTCTGCGAGGAGGCCCTGCCGCTCTCTGCTGGCCAGGAATCAGTCATCTCTCCGTTGCCACCGCCTCCTCTGCCCGCACTCCTGCTTGGGACAACCCACACCTCCCCAGCGGGACCCCAGTCAGCCCCCGCCGACGGCCGCGGGGCAGGACGGGCTGCAAGTGCTGCCCCGGGTCTGCGCTGCCGATGGATTCCAATTCCTTCCGTTCCGACCAACACGGGGGCGACGGCTTCCCTCCCTGGGCCTCTGCAGCATCAGGCAAGGCTGCTCTTACCGCCTCCACCTGCTGCGCCTGCACCAGCTCACCCCTGCCCTGCGGTGTTTGCTTCCTAACAGGCCGAATGAGGCTCTAGCTTTCTGCATGAGCCCCGCGACTACTGTCCTCTCCTCCACCTCGTCCTCCGGGCTGTTCTCCCCTGAAGGGAGTCGGGGTCTTTCCAAATTTCCGAGTGGACATCGTCGCTCTGCTCGGAACCCTTGAGGGTTCGCTATTCCTCAGCTAAAGTCCTGGATCCAAGGCTCCCGCATCCCTGGTGGCCTCCTACCCCCCCCCCCCCCCCCCCCGCCCAGGAGCCCCGCGCCCTGTCCACATCCCCCGAGGGTTCCCAGCTGCTGCTGCAGAGCCTCGCGGGGCAGCTTAACAAAGCTCCTAACACAGCCCAGGGCCCCAAGATGTGTCTCGGTGGGTACTGGGTGACCAGCTGAGGGCAAGGCCCGCGGTGGGGAGGGGTTCCGGGGATCAGCAGTGAGGTCCTGAGATGTGGGCTCCCCACACGCACAGGGACCCCGGGAAGGTCTACTGAGCCGCCCGTGCTTCGGGGCCGGCCGAGGGCAGTGAGGGAACAGGACAGAGGGAAGCTCCAAGGACGTCATCTGTTGGAGGTAGGGCCGCGGCGGGGCAGCAGGGGCACAGGCTAGACACCTGCACCCCTCCTCGTGGCTGCCCTTGAGGCCTGGCGCTTGGCAGATCTTCGGGTCCCGTCAATGCTTCGCTGGACAAAGGGCCACCGCGTGGAGCGTCTCGTCCCCAGCAGAGTCCCTGGAGACGGCTCCACGGGAGGCTTTTCCAAAGACGCGTCCCAACCCCTGTTCTCTGACCCTGCGGAGGCCGGAAAGACCAGCCCCAAGCAGGCCCCGGTGGGCCCGTCGGGTGTTTGCTCCCCGTGGTGTCTCTGGGCGGTGTGTGCATCTGCACCTGAATGTCAGTGGCTAGAGGGGGACCGAGACCCCGTGAGAGTCAGGAGAGGCTGCGCCTCGCCACAGAGGGCGTCCCGGGTGCACGACACGAAGACAGGGTAGGGGCTGCTCTGGCCCCTGTACCAGGTCGGGCAGGCGCGTGTTTCCATAGGCCCACAAGGTAAGAACCGTCTTTACGGCCTTGCTCTTTATTTTTTAAAAAAACAATTTTTTTAGCAAAGTCACATGGTCGACGGCAGTGTGGGAAGGCAATGGAGATTTCAGAAAACATGCAAAACACAACTTCAGAAGATCTCATAGCAAAAACCTAAAATACCACAGTGATGAGGAAAGCAGGCTATGTTTTTAAGTCATGGAACATTTGGGACGAAGAGCAGCTATTTGCTGACACGTGAAGAGTCTGGGACACCTGACCTGCCGCGTCCACGGGGGGCAGGGGGGCGACACCGGTGCACAGCGCGCCGCGTGCTCACGGGACGGCCGGGTTGCCCGAGCCGGGCGCCGGAGACCGCCTGCCCCACGGAGCCTGGACTATGTGCTGTGTGGTCCTTTACCGGGAAGGGCCCTCCACGAGTGACCAGTTCCCTCGTACCATCCACGTGGGGGGCTTCTCCGTCCGGCCTGCGGGACACTCCTCGGTGCTCCTCCCTGCAGGCTTCCCAGCAGCGGCGCGGCCCGTCACCCACCCACAGGCTCTGGTCTGAGGCTCCCGGCGGCCGGGCGGGTGGCCGTGACAGTGATCGGGGACCCCACGGGGGCCCCAGCTCCAGGGGCGTGCGGGCCGCAGGCCGCTCTGCACCCCGTGTGCACAGCTTTGGGGCTGGAACCGGGGCACGTGGGGCTCCTTCCCACACCGCGGCGTGGGGTCCCCGAGGACGCCTCCTCGGTGCACACTTCCCTTTCCATTTCCCCTCCGGGCGGCAGCAAGCAGAGAACGTGCTAAGCCCTCCTGGCACTTGGGGGAGCCGCTGCATTTCACTCCGTGATGACCCTGAGGCCGCGGCCTGCTTCCGGCGGCTCGCGAGATGGGCACCGTGGCCACAGAGGCGTCCTCTCTGCGGCTTCCGCGCTGACCTCCCACCAGCTTTGCGGGGAATCCGTCAGTGAGCTGTGAGGTGCCGCTGGCCTGGAGGGGGCCCACAGTCCTGGGGCCAATCCTGGGGTGCCGTCCGGGGGCGCTGAGGGCCCGCGGGTCTGCACCTTGGCAGGCTGGGCTGGGTTGTGGCTGGGCCTGACTGCCCTCCGAGGCTGTCACCCTCGCGCGGGGCCTCCCGCCTGCCGTAGCAGCCCAGTCCTCAGCGGCCGGTCACCGGCGAAGGCGCCCACGCGGCTCGGATCATTAGTGCAGCGGCTCTGAGTGACATCAGTGACTGCCTGAGCATCCTCGAAGTGCTCCGTTAGCATGGATGAGTCTTACAGAGAGCTGGGAAGCTCTTAGCACAAATGATGCACGTGTCACCTGCCTTTTCGTAATTACTGTGATGTAACCGGAGCCCTCCCAGTGAGGCGTACGCGTGAGCAGCCGAGGGGCGGCTGGGCCCCTGAGGTGAGGGAAGTGTAAGGGGTCTGCAGACACAGCTCCTCAGGCCTAGGCAGGAGATGGTCCGCTCACGTGTGCACAGAGGTTCCGATTCCCGAGGGGGGGCCTATTTTCTGGAGCTCGTTTCGATCCGAGTGTTTACAAAGCGTCAGGTGACTCCGGTAACAATTGCTCTGCATTTGGGGAAACACGGGGATGAAGGGAGCCTGCACGTGGGCCGACTCGCACCACGCGCTCATCCCCGCCGCCCGCCGCCCCGTGAGCTTCTTCGGATCCCACGTCCGTCCCGGGACAGTGCCCACCCCTGTGGCCTCGCGCCAGAGGAGGGACACGGGAGCTGGGGTCTGTAGCCTGGCTCCGCAGGGCACGGTCGGCTAGCAGCACACCTGCGGCGGGTCCTGTGGTGGGGGGCCCCTCAGACTCGGGCTCCCCGGCTCCCCGCCCCCTTCTCGAGCCCCACCTGCTCGACCCATGCTTCCTGCTTTGCTCCTGAAATACGGCGTCCCTGCCTGACGTGGGCCGCGTGCCCGGCCCCTCCCTCCCCCAGGGTCGGCTCCGTGGAGCCCCCTCGGCCACCCGGGCGTCCCCTCCCTGCACTTGGTGCCACTGTCCGGCTGCTGGCCGGGGTCTCCTCCAGCCTCTGACTTGCTGGAAGATCCCCCGGAGAGGCGGAGGGCACAGGCCTGGGAAGGGCGTCCTGGCCCTACGAGGTCTGGCCCAGACAGGCCGCTGCCGTGCCCGGGCCGTGTCAGCCAGGTCCCCTCTCCTGCCGGGGGCCCCACCCAGGCTTTGGCCCTGGGGCACACTCTGTCCCGGGGGCCCCCCCAGCAGGAGTCGAGGTCAGGAAGTGCTCTGCACCTCGCTGGGCTCCCCCAGGGCAGGGGGCCTGGTCCCCAGGGGCCCCGTGGAGGCGCCAGCTGTGCAGTGGGTGCTCCGGGCTGTGTGTGTGGGGGGATGCCCTGTGTCCGGCCTGGCCCTGAGGCTTTACCACTGAGCTGTTGGCCAGTGACGGGATCTCTGGACTTCAGGCCCCTGGGGATCAGCGAGAGGAAGGACCCCGCTCTCGGGTTGTACTGGGACGGTGGCCACGGCATAAAGCCCCGGCTGGTGCGGGCCGGCCCGTCCTCTGCGTCCCGGTGCGGTCTGCTCCGTGGAGCACGTCCCGGGGAGGGTGGGGGTGGAGGCCCCCTTTCCAACCACAACTGAGTCTCAGGGTTCGCGGCAGTTCTGTTCTGCGGTCACTGCACACACTGGCTTTGTGAACACGGAGCCATTGCTTCCGGGGGGACACGGGGTGAGGGTCCCACAGGCCTCCCGCCGGGCGTGTTTCTCGGTCCGTATGCTGCCTGTGTGCTGTCCCGAGACCCCTCACGTAACATGTGCGGTGCATTTGTTCATGTCGAGCTCACAGCCAACAGCACCGGGACGTGTGCCCAGGAGGCTGGTGGGACACCCGTGAGTCGTCCGTAGGGCGCACACCCCTCCGCCTCCTGCCCGCGGGAACCTGGCCAGTGGGTCAGCGCTGTGCCCGGGCCACCGATGCAGCAGAGTCAGCAGCAGAAAGCACAAAGGTCATGACATGAGACTTGCCTGTGGCGTCAGGGCTGAGCCAGGGAGGAGGCATGTCGCGTGTTTGACGTCCCCGAGCACGTCCGAAATGACTGCGTGTGCACGGCCGGCGTCGATGAGGGGTCACAGGAACTTGTAGCGAGCGGGTGAATTCACGAGTGCGGGTGGCACGGCCGACTCTAGCCGCCGTGCTCCCGCCATACGGGACTCTCCCAGCGTCCCAGCACCCACAGCCCCCCTCGTCCCCCCGGAGACGCTGCATCCTTCCTGCGCCCTCGCTGATTCTCGGCGTTCCCCGTGCGCCGTCCTGGAGCGTCCCTCCTGGGGGGCTTGGGCGCTGGGGGGCGAGGGTGAGATCGTGCGTGCAGGTGCCGGGGGGCGGGGGCCGCACCCCCCAGGGAGGGAGGTGCCGTAGGTGATGCGGGTGGACATGCAGGACCCCGCACACGGCGCTCAGTGCTCGACGCGGGGGCCTTGCTCCTCCTGCCAGAGGCACCGCCTCGTCTCTGCGGCTCAGCCCCGCGCATCACCTCCAGCCTCCGGAACGGAACTGTCCTGCCCCGCGGGGCCCTCCCGCGTCTGCGTCCCCCCACCCGGGGTCAGTGGGCTCCCCCCGTGAGCACCCCGGACCCCCTTCTCTGTCCCTTCCCGGCACCTCACCTGGGGCTCCCGCGCGGGGAGATTGAACCGCTCTCGGCTCCTTGAAGAAATGACATTTATTTCTGTTTAGATGCTCCTGACAAATAAGGCTTCTGATGTATAAAATGTTTTCATGTTATTTATTGCCGTTTCCAAGAAGAAAATCTGAATTTAGATCCAAGCCATCACTATCGGTTAGTATTTACAGCCCTACACATTAATGTGAAATTCTGAACTACCCATCTCCATTTATCTGACCCATTTCTGTGTCCCAGTAAACGGAGCCGTATTTCAGGGCGATTTACCCGCGGGCGTGGCAGTGAGTCTCTACCCCGTTACGGCGTGTGACCGGTCACCCCCGTCGGCTCCCGGGGCACCGCACTGACGTCCCCCCACAGGGGGCTGGTTGCATCTGAAACAGCTCCACTGTGACTGACGCCGAGGCCCACGGGAGGCTGGGAATGAAGGCGGTATACTTTGGTGCCTAATGCATGTGCCGACAGGGACTGAGGGGGGTTCCTGGGTGATGGGGCAGCTCCAAGTTCCATTTGGTGGGTGACCAAAATGAGAGGTGGGGTTGACACCTCCTCCTCCCAGGGGAGCCCTCTCGCGGAGGGGTGGCGGCGAGGGGCTGTCATTATAGACCCCAGGCACCAAGCTCGGGGCCTTCGGCGGCTTCTGTGTCGGGGCCGAGGCCCTACTCAGGACCCCAGGGGGTTGGCCGTGTTGCTTAGGGGATGTGGCCTGTGGCTGTCCTCCACTCAAGTGTTTGGAGGCACGAGTGGGGTTGGGGACCAAGGGCTTCTTGTCCCGCGGGCCCGGCTCGGCCAGCCCAGCCCTCACGTCCCGAAGGCCAAGGCCGAGGAGGTCAGGACCGGCTCTCCCAGCTGACACCACGGAGGTCGCAGCAGCCATGCCCATGTGCCCAGGTCGGGGACTCCGATCCCCACCGCCAGCTGCCGGGGGCACCGCCAGGGACCCCTCCGCCCATCTGCCGGCCCACCTGCCCGCCCACCTGCCTGCCCGCCTGTCAGCTCTCTCCCTCTGCGCTGTCCCCTTGTCGTTGTCACTGCTGGTGACGATCTGGGGGTGAAGTGCACAGCGTGAACGCCTCCCTTCCCAAGTGGCTGACAGACGACGTGACAGGCTCCCGCGGAGGGCGCTTGCTGGGCCTCTGGGCGTGCTCATCTGTCGCTAACGAGGTGCGGGAGCGGGCGGAGGTCGCTCGCTCGCTCCGACTTGAGGGTTTTGAGTCGCGAAGTCAGAGCCTGCTCTATGGGACCCGGAAGGGCTCTGAAATGGGCAGTTGTCCTCCTCCTAAAGTGGCCACGGCGCCATAATGGCCAGAGAGCCAAAAAATAGCCAAAATTAGGAGGATCGTTTTGTTCTAAATGAGTGCTTTTTCACGTTTGAGCTCCTGGAAGCTGCAGCTCTTGGAAGCTTTCTGCAGACATCTGGTGGCTTCCTGTCCTGAGACGGGGACCTTGCTCTCCTCCGTGGACCCCACACCGAGGTCATCTGGATTTAGGACGGGAGAATCTCCCGGCTGACGGGTGAGGGGTCCCGAGGCCTAGGGTCCCAGGTCGTGGAGGAGAGCCATCCGTTGGGATCCGGTGATGTGGACACAGTGGGACGCTTTCTGGAAGCTGGATCTCAGGGCAGCGCGATCGGAGACAGCCTGCTCTGAGTGGGGGTGTCGGGCTCCCCGTTAGTCCGATTTGAGGGCTTGAAATGAACCCCCGATGAGAAGGAGGCACCGTTCCAGGCGGCAACGCGTCCGGGCTGCAACTCCGCGGCTGTTCACGCCTCCTTCATTTTGCCTTTGTTTTGCTCTGTAGGGTCCCAGATGCGAGTCTCACGTCTGGCAGGAGGTGACGAGGACGTCGCCCCTAAGGCCCATGCAGTCTGGGTCTGGAGGGGCGGGGGCCGAGCCCGTGCTGTTCGCGGGCTTTCCGCTCCTGCATTCTTGAGCCGTTACGGCCGCCCAGCACCTTCTGTGGAGGAGCAGAGGCCTCCCCGCTCCTCCGAGCCCGGCTTCCGGCGTTAGCACATCGGCCTCAGGTGAGCCCCCCTGAATCGCGTCCTCCGCGTGCCTGCGGCCTCACGGCTGTCCCCTCCCATCAGGACGCAGGTGCCTGGAACGCCCCGGACGAAGGGGGGACGACGCTTTCTGGCCCAGTGCCTGCTCCCGCCGTAAACACAAGCCGCCTCTACCTCCGTGTCTCCGGGAGCCCCCGGGGATAACTCAGCTGCACGGCAGCTTCGCGAAAAAGCCGCCGAGGACCGACGCTCTGAATGTGACTGAGCATTACCCATTGCAGCAGCTTCAACTTTCAAGTGATTAAAGCTGTTTCTCCGCAGTCGACGGCTCGTGTACGAAGACCTCTTGGTTCCGTCAGACGGGGCTGCCAGGGCTCCTGCGCCGAGAGCGGGCGCCCAGAGCCCCTGTCACATCCGCACGACGCTGATTAGATGCAAAGCGGCCCCTCCACCCTCTCACCACCTCAGAATCGGGGACGGGCCTGTCTTTTGGCAAATCTGCGCATCCTCAGCGGAAGTGTTTGGTATGGATTTAGGGGATCGTGAACCGCGGGGATCAATATTCTTAATATACAAGGGTTGTCCGTGGGCTGAACGGCCCCAGACTCTTCCAAGAGATCAGCAATCACGCCCCCCCCGGCCCCGGGAGCACTGAGGAGTTTACACAGGGAGGCGGGAGGGTGGGGAAGAAATTAGGCAGGAGCCAGTGTCTGAATCTGCATTACTTTCAAGACGAATAAAGGATGAACACACGATAGATGTGATGGGACATGAGGATGTCCACTGGGGTCCAATTCAGGGCAGAAGGGTGTAAGCGGTGGGAGTACGGGGTCCCCAGGGAGGCTTCTAAGGGGTAGATTCCCACGAAGCCCTAAGTCACAAGCTCCTCAGCTCCTTCTGCAGCATCATGACCCCACACTGTCCCCCCAAGCCAGCCCCTTTCAGGGCCTCCATCCCCCACGTACGCCAAGCCTCCTGAAAGGTTCTTTTTTTAAAAAATATTCTATTTATTCATGAGAGACACAGAGGCAGAGACACAGGCAGAGAGAGAAGCAGGCTCCCTGCAGCAAGCCCGATGTAGGACTCGATCCCGGGACCCCGGGGTCACGCCCTGAGCTGAAGGCAGGCGCTCAACCGCTGAGCCACCCAGGTGTCCCCTCCTGGCAGATTCCTGCTGCCTGTCCCATCCCATATTTGTCCAACAAATGGCCAGGTTTGCTCTATGAAGATGGCTTCTGTGGTTTTTTCAGTCCTATTTTCAAGAAAAGTCAAACATTTATGATCATCTCCTAATCACACAGAGTAAAGCATTGACATCCTCACTGTGCTGTCTTTCAAGTCAGCTCCATACAAACATGCTATGGATTCAGGTCAAATAAAAATGTCGCCCAAGGGGGTCACCCAGGTTGTGAGGGTTCTCTGGAGACTTATTAGAAGGGACCGGCTCATGCAATTACAGAGGCTGGGGAGACCCAAGACCTGCAGGGTGGGTCAGCAAGCTGGGGATCCGGAGAGCCAATGGTGCGGGTCCAGTCCAAAAGCCACAGGCTCAAGGCCCAGGAAGAGCCGATGTTTCATTTTGAGTCTGAAGGAAGGAAAAAACCCACACTCCCAGCTTGAAGGCAGCCACGCACCACGCAGGGAGAATTCTCTCTTACTCAAAGGACCGGCAGCCCTTTTGTTCTGTTTGGGCCTTCGACTGATTGGATGAGGCCCACCTGTGTTAGGGAAGGCAACGTGCCTTATTTGGTCTACAAACTCAAATTTTTTTTTAAAGATTTTATTTATTTATTCATGAGAGACACAGAGAGAGAAGCAGGCTGCCTGCGGGGAGCCCGATGTGGGACTCGATCCCAGGTCCCCAGGATCGCACCCTGGGCCAAAGGCAGCGCTAAACTGCTGAGCCACTCAGGGATGCCCCTACAAACTCAAGATGATTGGCTAAATCGTCGGGATCCCCATGGCCTAGTCACGCTGACACATGAAATTACCCATCACGTGCCCAGGGAACATCGAGACTCGCTTCCACGATGCGTTGCTAGGGTCCGACACCTGAGCTGCCCTCATCCTCAGCCGTCGTCGTCTTACGTCGTGGTCCAGGTTCCACATCAGTTTTGTCCCTCTCTTTAGTCGAGTGGTGATTAGCCCACCCCCACGGTCTCCAGCACGCAGGGGACCGCTGTGCTCCACTCTGCCCACACCGACCCTCCACTTCGTCCCTGGCGGTTGACCGGGATGGACTCTCTCTGCCAATCTCCCCTGGTGCACACCTTGGCCTTGTTCTCAGTGGGGTGACTCAGCTGGCCAGGAGGGCACGTCCACGTCTGATCCATCTCAACGCTCAGAGGACAGAGCCTGAATTAGAGACAAAGCCCCTGTGCACACTGCTCCTTCCCTATTATACCAAGAATTTCCTCTTAGTTTGGGGAACAGGGTACCCTCTGCATGCGGATGGCTGCTGGAGAGCCCTGGTGCCACACCAAGCCGTGCTCCCAGGGCTGCGCTGAGGGTGTGCTTCTCTGGAACTGCATTTTCTCTCCTCCTTCCTCTTCCGCCTGCTTTCCTCATTGCTTCTCGTCAGCTTGAGGGGCTCAAAAGTGCCTGGGGTTACGCACTGACTGGTCTTGTGGGCCCTTTCCCCAGGAAACCTGGTGTTCCATGAGAGAGCCTTCAGGCCCTCGTCTACGTTGGCTGGATTCTCAGCCCACAGGCAAGGCAGCGTTTTAGGCAGATGGTCTTCCACTGCAAGGCCAGACATGGAAGAAAGTTTGACTCCACGTCAGAATGCTGTTTACACTGAAAATAGTTTTCCTTTTGGCTTCCCTACATCAATTCACTGTCAGGTTAGACTGAAAAATTGGGGCAGTAGGGTTTGGAGGCAATGCATGGCGAGCGCCCGGTGAGTAAGCTCTCGCTCCTCTGTTCTTTGCCTGCCACGTGCGGCGCTAACAAAACACACCGTCCTTCCGGCAGCGGGGTCACCGAGCCACACGCTGCAGCTGTGTGGAGGGGGTTCAGCCTGTAACAAGCCCTTTAACTCTGATCTCACGACTCTTGTGAACACAGAGGCCACCGAGCTGTAGGGTTAAAATCAGCGTAAATAAATAATCAAGAAGTGGACAGGGTGAGAAGGGAGTGGGTACCCGCGCTGGTGCACCGAGACCCTTGCCCGAGCCCGGCAGAAACATCCTCCCCCTCAGCCTGCCGGGCAGGACGTTCCGCACGATGGTGTCGAGTGCTTTATCCTCACGGTCTTCATTCCTGCCACATCTCCGGGTGCCCTTCAGATTTCCCAACGTCCTTTTCAATGCATAAATACAAATGGGAATCAGCATAGTGAGCGCATCTTCAGCAGCACCTCTGAGAGTTGTGTCCGCCTTCTGGGCTCTGACCTTAGCACGCCTTCTGGTAGGACTTTGACCCCAGGGCCTCGAACAGATTTGCAAGAATAGAGGTAAAAGGTGGGATAGGCTTTTCTAATTACACAGTACACTTGACAAATTTATCAAACTTAAAAAATAACAATCTCCGTGGCAAAGTGACCCAAGGAAGTGAAGATTCGCAAATATGTGGCCAGATTATGAGCAGAAGCACGACGAGGGGCCTGATGGGCGTGCATCCTACGGAAGCTTGACTCGAGGCCAAGCAGCTGTCAGGGCAGATCCTTGCCCAGAGCCCAGGAAGGACATCCAAGCCCCAGAAACCACAGGGCACTCTCTGAAAATGGCGTGCCTGCTTCCACGGTTGACTTCCTCCCTCCGGTACAGGCAAAGGTGTCACCCGCAAGGTCACATGTAGCTCAGACCCAAGCTGATGGCCTTTAAATGTCGGCCACCACAAGCCTGCAGTTGCATCGGCCTCCCGATGGCTCCCCGTCCCCAGCAGACAGTCCCCTCCTTTCTTCAACCAGTGGATGCCCCAGCATTGTGTCCCCAAGGTCTCCGCAGGTCAGCTTTCCCCAAGCTATTATCCGGGAAGGAGATTAACAATGCATTAAGATAACAAGATTTTTCTTAAGTGTGGACATTAATTTAAGATGAATTCACTGTGTTGGTGACTCAGGCGGTGACAAATCGGCCCTCCCTCCCCTTCCCTGGGCTGTGCGGATAATCTCTTTTGTGCTGCCAGTTTGTTGTATTATTTTGGAAGACAAAGATAAGCAGTCTCTAATAAATTAAATCAAAGCTCATTTTTAAAGAGTTTCTCTTTAAGGAGACTCTCTGTAGTCTCTTTAATATTATTAAAATATCTTCATTTCACCCATGTACCATTGGCGGGGTACAAGCGGCCTAAAGCCACAGGAATGGAGGATTTGCACCCAAACATTGTCCGCAGGGTAATATGCATTCAAGGGAGCAAATCTCCCCAGATACCATGGCAAGCCGACAGCACCCATCTAAATGGAATGAGAAAGTGAAGAGCAAGAGGTCAGTAGATGCAGAATTTAGGTTAATGGATGGGCACGGCTTAATTTTAATTTTGGGGGATAAACATTTGTCAATTATCTTCTAGGTCACAAACCATCGTTGAGTGACACAAGAGGAGAGATGCGATCCCTTGAATTCAGACACGTCAGCCTGGAATGTATAAGCTCCATTTGTAGGTCACCTGCAACAAGGACCAAATGAGTCTCCCTGAGCTGCGGGCTTCCTCCCGGCTGGAGCCGCGGCCTCTCTGGGCCTCCGCTGCAGGCCCGTGTGGCTCTCATCAAGCCTCGAGTCCAGCTGGCCAGCGGCCCGGAGGGGCAATTCCAGAGGCAGCGTGTGGACTCCGGGTGGATTGGCAGCAGGACCTTCTTCCTTGCCAACGTCTGTGTGCACAGAGCCCTGAGTCCGGGGTTTGCCCGCTGGCTGGAGAGCCAGAGCCCCGGGGAGCCGCACTGGCTTCCGTGCACCGACTTTGACCGAGTGTCCCCCGACCGCCCGCTGAGCGGTACCAGGGCCCGAGCGCTGTCCCCCGTCCTTGTCATGTCACATCTCCTGACTTACAAAGGTTGCGTGGCGCTAACTGAACGAGAGTAGCCTCGCTTGAGATTTCAACTTGCATGAGCCACAAGCTCTCGGCTCTGGTCGCCCCACAGCTTCTGCGGGAGTCGGGAAACACCTGCCGTGGACCTGTGCTTTCTATGTGCCCGGGAGGGGCCTCCCGTCCCTTGCTACCGTGGACCCTGCCCAGCTCAGGTGCTCAAGCTGAGGGTAACATGATTGGCATTTCCACTATAAAGTGTATTGGGTGACAGAGGATGGGGACTTCTTTTTTTTTTTTTTTTTAAGATTTTATTTATTTATTCATGAGAGACACAGAGAGAAAGGCAGAGGCACAGGCAGAGGCAGAAGCAGGCTCCATGCAGGGAGCCCGACGTGGGGCTCGATCCTGGGTCTCCAGGATCATACCCTGAGCCGAAGGCAGGCGCTAAACTGCTGAGCCACCCAGGGATCCCCAGGATGGGGACTTCTCTGGAGTGAGGCTGAGAGTGTGTGGTACCAACACCCCAGGCTCACCTGGAAATGCTCCCAAAAATGAATTTTCTGGACTGAGCCAGCTCCTCACCAAAATGGGCCCTATTCAGCTGTTTTGTACTAAGACCGGTTTTGAGGATCCTGGGTGAACTGTGCACGTGATGGAGGTTCATCCACCCGTCCACATACCCGTCCACACACCCATCCGTCCATCCATCAATTCACTAATTTACTTAACTCAGTGTTTATTTTAGTTGCTCCACAGGCCACGTGCAGCAGTTACACTAGAGACTGAGAAATAGCACAGCCCTGGCTCTCTAGAGCTTACGATGCAATAAAATACCCCTGGACAGTCGATTGATGGTCCCCAAAGATGTCCACACCCTCTTCCTTGGAATCCAGGAGTTTCTCAGCCTTTGTGTGTGTGTTTCACGAACAGGATTGCTCGGGTGTAGGAAGGATCCAGGAGAACTGGATTAGAAATACCCCAAGGGCCTGGGAGCACCTACAGAAACACGCCTTCCCATGGACACTTCACAGCAAGACTCTTCTTGGGGTCTCCCCAGCCAAGGGGATGGTCTCACGTGCTAACGAGTGTCCGCTCTTGCCTTCTGTCACTCACACACTAAGTCAGCCGCTGTGTGCAGCTCCCGTTGCCAACTTTCCATTCAAGGCAGCAAATGCTCAGGTGGAGAAGATCAAGCCACCCACAGGTGCCCCTCCACTCTTCCCGTCTCTGATGGCCTTCCCTGGGGTCCATGTCGCACCCCCCACCCAGCACCCCCCACCTGGGCCCCCATTCTTCAAAAAGAGAGGCTTCTGGCTCAACAGGCTGGGACATTCCAGGCCTGGGCCTTGTCCCAGGTGGGTCCTGACAACTCCAAGCAGTGGTTCTGTCCGTGAGGAGGACCGTGAAGCTCAATATCCGAGCACAGGGTGGATCCGAACAGATGTTCCTGCAAGAGAAGAGCAGAGCTGCTCAGGCATTCGGGGCGCTTCGGAGATGATGTGCCGCTCGGAGCCGACCCATTGCAACGGTGGGTCCTGGGCCGCTGGAGTCCAGCCAGCTGTGCGGAGCTGCCTGCACCGGGTGGGGGGCGCCGAGGCTGTCAGGACAGGCCCAGACTTGGCCACGGGTTCCAAGGTCCCCAAGCTAATAGGCCAAATAGCAGAGCTCAACGACTCCCGTGCAAGCCACAGAGTGGCGACTGGGAGCGTGCATGCACACGCAGAGTCCCCACCGGCACGCGTGGGAGGTTCCAGATCAGCAGGGGGAGGACACGGGGCCGAGTCAGATCCATGCTCTGCACTGATGAGCTCCCAGACGAGGGTAGCAACGTTCCAAAGTGATGACGTTGGAGCCCAGAGATCTCCTGGTGACTAGATTAGTTTATCTCGTGCATCTGACTGCTAAACGCGCCGCCCCAGGCAGGCCCGACTGGCGGGCAGCAGGCCCCACCGAGGGGTGACAGGGCTCCTAGAGTGAGTGCGCCAACTCGGGGTGCTGCGCTCAGCAAGCTGTCCAGCGCTCCGCGGTGCCCGAGCTTGCAATCGGCATCGTCGGCCTCCACCTCCTTCCTCTCTTATCACTCACCGAGCCTATGAATTGCCCTGATTCCGTCAGACTTCTCGTCGATGATTTGCTGGGGTATTGATTCACGGCGGAGAGATGCCATCAGACCTGGGGTCTTAGCTCCCTAGGAGTCAGCTCCGAGGGAACCATGGCAACCTGCAGTGAGCGCTGTTACCGGTGAGACGGCGGGACTGGCTTCTCGGGGAGCATCCTGAGGTTTGCAGATTCTCATCTATCTTCAGATTATCTTAAAGGGTAAGCATGCCCGTAAAGGCCATTGCCTCCAGCCTGTGGACAGCAGTATCTGTGTTTCTGCTCATTATGATGAATATGCTGGAAGATAGGAGCCTTGGCTCCCCTCGTGGAGGCGTTGGAAGGCCTCATCCCGCCTGGCGAAGACAGCTCTGTACCTGGGTGTGCTGCAGGGATGGGATGAGCCAAGGAACATGGGGGCAGAGTTGGCGGTGGTCCAGTGTTTTAAAAATATGGCTTGAAGTGCGAATCGATGGGGCCTGTCACTTGTTCCACGTAATTTATTAGGATGCAAGAAGATCAACGAAGTTGGTAATTATTATTTGCGAAGGTCTTTTCCACATAAAGCTGAGTCAGCAAACATGATTGAGATGAGAGGCCTGGAATCTCCCAGTGTGCAGCTAAGCATCCTGCTTGAAAGAACAAAGCCAAATAATAATGCGTTGCAGCGACTTAGATTTTGAGCACATTCCTTCTTCACCTAAGAAGCTCTCCCTAATGTCAAGAATTTGGAAATAGAAATTGGAACGTGGTCTCCAAGTTCCCCGAAGTGGCCACCTCGGCAATGCTTCAGTTGGCTAATAGCTTTTTTTGGTAGCTTTAAGAGGAATTAATGTTCGTGTCCTTGAGCGAGGGCACTTGGCCGTTAGAGTAAGCTCGGGGTCTCTCGAGCTGAGAATTCTGTGATTTTAGCAAAATGAACAACTCAACTGCTGTCTGCTGGTGCAACATTTCTTCAAGGTACTTTGGGGATGGTGGGGAATTTAGCATGGAATGTAAAATGCTGACCCCCTAGGTTGGTTCAGCGTGTTAGAACCTAGGAGGAGCTGGTACATCCATCACCCGATTCCATTCCCACACCGTGGGGCCCATCACAGGCCTCATTATTCCTGGGGAGATGGAGATTTAGCCACTGACCCAAAACTCAAGCCCAGGTGGTAGACATGCTCCGAAGAGCTCAGATAACACTTTCTGCAAACAGTTGTCATGGGAGCACACATTTTGGGGGGCAAAGCCAGTGGAGCCAAGGGCAGGCAGGTGACCAGGAGTCCAGGCTGGCTCTCGAAGGGATCTTGCAAGGCTCTAGAGGCAGGAGATGGATGAGAGAATGAGTGCACCAGCCGGAGTGGGGAGCTGAGTGTGCCCTTGTGTGTTGACAGGGCATAAGCTCTGCCCATCTGAGCTTATTTCCCAGGAAGGGACAACCCGGGGCCAGGCACCTGGGCCCACAAGACTTTCCTTATGTCAGAGCCTGCTCTGAGCATGGTGCCCGTCTGCTCTCCCCTCTGCTAATGCTGACTCGACTGTGTTGGGAGTGCAGCCCAGGAGGACCAGTAGCCAGAGAAGCGACCATTCTAATGAGCAATGGGTCGGCCAGTTTGCTTGACCATCAGGAGTGCTGAACCAGCTGGGGTGTGTGTGATGCTACAGAGGGCTACCTCCAGACGGGAGGCCCTGTGTCCAGTGCACATGGTGGGCAGCCACACCACGGAGACCCCCCGAGGGCCCAGGGGACACTCATTCCTAGTGACGCTTGCCCCCCCAGTGATTTTGGCACAAAACCAGGCTGTGCAATGGTCCAGTTCCTGTGACTTTATTGAGCTGCTCTGAGGACCAGGAAACCACTGCCAGGACAAACGTCTCATTTTCCAGAGACTTCCAGGCTGTGCCAGAAACTAACGACATGGAATTAGCATCATCTGATCAACAACTGTCCCTCGGAGTAGCCCCGGTAGGTGTAGGGAATGACACCGAGTGTCTGGAGGTTGGATGAAGCTTGAACTGGACAAGATGCAACCGTGTATTATCCCAGAGCTGCCTAAGCCTCCGTCACAACGGGAAGGGCGGTGCCCCTGTCGCCCTGCTCCTGTTGGCAGCACCGAGGACAAGGCAATCCGGCCGACCGTGCCCCAGGTCAGCGCACTCGCTGACTGCAGGTGGGCTGCAGGGGCTGGTGAGTGGGGTGTCCCGCAGGCAGGTTGCACGGACGTTGGTGACTGTGAGTGGTCCACGCTCGGCGCGCGGCAGGAGGTTTGATATGAATGAGAAGCAGGTGCGCGCAGGGGTGCGTTCCTACCTGGATGCCTTTTGTTGGGGATCCTCCTTCCAAATGCCCTGGGTGTACGATGCGATTTTAGTATAATTAAATCCCGAATCACTCAAATTATATAATTAATTACATTCAGCTTCAATCACAATTTCTAATTGATCCCATTTGTTAGCTCTGCACCTGGAGACCTTGGTGACACCAAGGATTAGTGTGCAGGTGGCCCGGTCCCGCTGCATCCTCGCTCACATTCAATAACCACTTCGGAAGATGACTCGTGGCAGGTCCCAGCGAGTCCACTTGCCTGTGCCCAAGGTACACAGCGCCTGACGGGGGCGTGTGTGCCGAGTGTTGAAGAATCAAAGACCCGTGAGAAGCTCAGAAGGAAGGATGGGTCTAGGCCCTGAGAGTCTGAGAAGAGCCGCGTGGCATCAAAGGAGGCAAAGGGACTCTGGTGGTTACAGAGAATTGGACTCAAACCCAGTTCAGGAGGAACACACTGAGTGTCTACACCCGCTGGACCCGCCTCCTATAGCTTGAGCCCCACAACCTGCGCCAGAATTCAGGGGATTGAGAGTGAGGAGGGAACCGAAATTGAAGACATTAGAAGCTTGCCAAACCCACAAAAACTGCAATTGCATGTGGCCTTCCAGCTTTTGGCACAGTTTCCCGACCCCCACCAGGCTCATCAAATCGCCTTAGCTAATGAGCAAACAAGTGTAAGAGCCACATGGAAAATAGCGCACTGAGGACGCCGTGCTCCCACCCTTCTTCATGAGCGCAGCTGGCTCTGCTTATCTGCAGACCATTCGGATGCCCAGCTTTTGCAAATAAGCCCATACGGCAGCATTTTTGTAAAGCATGCGGGCCCAGGTGGACATCCTGGTGGCATCATGGGGCTGCACACATGTGTCACAGCGCCACATCAGAGCACACAAAAATATAGGATCATTTTTTTATTTTTTTAAAAGATTTTGTTTATTTATTCATGAGACACACACACACACACACACACACACACACAGAGAGAGAGAGAGAGGCAGAGACACAGGCAGAGGGAGAAGCAGGCTCCATGCAGGGATCCTGATGCGGGACTCGATCCCGGGACCCCAGGATCACACCCTGGGCCGAAGGGCCTTAAACCCTGGAGAACACATGTGCACGTGTGTCTGAGTCGGCGTTGGGGCTCAGCCAGGGCCCTGGGCTGCGTCCTGGGCTGCGCGGGACCCGGCCAGGGGGGAGAGCTCCAGCCAGAGCTGCAGAGCAGGTCCGTGCGCCCGCTCGCCAGGACCCCGGGGCCCCGCGGGGTCGGGTGGCCTCAGAGCGCCGGGCCCGAGGTAGCTGCTGGCGCAGGGCCGTTAGGCAGGGTTCTCCCGGACAAATCCCGTGCGTTTGCTGCCTGCAGCGGAGAGTCCTGCAGTTAGGAGGATGATGAAGCCCTCAGTAGAGTCCGGGGCTGAAGGCTCATACGTTAAAGAGTCTCTGCTCGCCTCCTCCGTGGGGCCTGCGCGGCAGCGCATGTATCTTCGCGCCCGGCAAGTTTGCACGGAGCCGAATTTGACAATATAAAAATATGCGGCTGGATGGAGGCTGATAACGTTTGGTTATGAATAACATTAGCCGATGATTCCAGCTGGAGAGCGTTATCCTTCTCCCCTTTACCTCGGAGATTATTAAATAGATAAAATGAATTTTTCAAAACCTGTTAATAGTTATACATTATTCTAAGCTTTCAATTTATGTGCCTTTCTTTCCCCTTCGTGTTTATTTATATCTATTTCCCCTCAAATCCAATACACCTTTTACCCCCAATGGCTTATTTCTCAGCCGGATCCTGTGGGAGCCTTAGACACACAGACGTTCCAGGAAGACCCGAGCGGAGCATGCACGTGTGCCCACGTGGACGGACGTCCATGTGGCTCGATTCCGAGTCTGCAGAACTGGGTGCCGGTGGTTGCAGACTCCAGCTCCAAGTCCAGGCCGAAAAAATACGGGGCCCAAGCACTTCCTGAAGAGGTTGCATGTGGGTTTTTTTTTTTTTTTTTGGTTAAAGCTTTGGTTAAAGTTTAAGGCCGGAAAGTCTTCATTATGAAAACTTTATATGAAGAATTTAAATCAAGCCAAGGACAGGTGGGAGTTCTTAGGGATTCATATCACTCCCCTGCACCTCCACACCCGCATACCCCCCTCCACCCGCGTGCACGCACACACTATGCTCGATCGTTTCAATGTATGGTCCCAGCAACGGAGGCCGCTGGACAGAGAGCGAATCAGTAGGTGGCGGATTTTGAAATGACTGGGACGCCTGGAGGCTCAGCGGTTGAGCGTCTGCCTTCAGCTCACATCCTGATCCCAGAATCCGGGATCGAGTCCCACATTGGGCTCCTTGTGGGGAGCCAGCTTCTCCCTCTGTCTCTCTCTCTCACTCTCTCTGTGTCTCTCATGAATAAACAAATAAAATCTAAAAAAAAAAAAAAGAAAGAAAGAAAGAAAGAAATGAGCCGTTTGAGTGCTGAGGTTCCGAGTGTGGGCTTTGGGCTCGGACGTGCCTGTGCTTGAGCCCTAGACTCTGCTGTGTACCAGCTGTGTGAGTCTGAGCCTCAGTTTCCCATTTGTGAAACAAGGTGGGAGAACTCCACGGGTTACTGCGGGGCGCCCTGGAGATGGGGGGACGCGTGCAGCAAGCATTTGGTACATCGGTCTTTCCGTTTCTCAGGGTCTGCACAAGATCCTTGCACCCTGATTCTGGGCTTCGTGGAGGCAATCGCACCCCCGAGACCGGTGAGCAGCCGTTCCAGGGCGCCGGGGACCTTCCTGGTTTGCAAACTGGAAGCTGGGGCCCCAGGAAGCCTTCCGTCCCAGGCGAGCCGGGTGGCCGGTCGTCCCACGCCTGCCCCGGCCGCACCTTCGCTCGCCCCTGGAGGGTCAGGACAGCAGTTTGCTGCAATACTGGGGAGAAAACTACTGGGAACAGAGGCTTTGGAAGCTCACGCTGGTCTGCTTGCTTCATCGATTAGCGAAATACCAGGAGTGTAGTGGGTCTTCCCTTGTTAACCGTTTATGGCTGTTTCAAATCCTTTGGAGTCTGAGTAAACAGAGAACTGAGCTACTGACACCGAGAGATCTCAGCAGGTGACTCTGCCCTGGCTTAGGCGGAGCTCGCTCACTCTTTCTTTCTTTCTTTCTTTCTTTCTTTTTTTCTTTCCTCTCTCTCTTTTTCTTTTTCTTTTGCATCTGTAGTGAGAATGGTCGTCTAAATAGTTCTATTTAGATTCTCTTTTGCAAAAGATTGCAAAGTGCATATTCAGTGTTCCACTGTCACACCCGTATTATTCTGTTAGTGCTTAATAATGATTAACAGTTGTGATGCACAAATGACATCCACACACACCCAGGGGTGTCCGTGTCCAGCCCCAGAGCCTGTGAATAAATTTGGCTCCGCGGCAAAGGAGAGTTAACGCTGCAGGTTGGATTAAGGCTACGAATGAGCCGACCTTCAATAAATCGGGGGACGGTCCTGCACCATCCAGATGGGTCATCACAAGGGTCCTAGAAAGAGGAAGGGGGGTCAGAGGCAGAGACACCCTGCTGCCCAAAGCTGGCAGGAGAGGCAGGCAGGGGCCCCGAGCCGAGGCAGCCGGGAGATTCTAGAAGCTGGAAAAAGCCAGGAAATGGATTTAGCCCAAGAGACCCGTTTTGTACATGTGACCTGTGGCTCTGGGAGGTGGTGAATTCGTGTCGAGCCACCAAATTTGTGGTGATTTGTCACGGGACTGTTGGAAAACGAACACCACAGCGTGGGGGATTTGATGTGAGCATTTCTGCCGATAGTCGCGGGTTCCGGATAGAATGAGGAGGGAATCGGGCCTGGCGCCGGCCTCCCTGTGCGTGGAAAATCTGCAGACAGAGCGTGCCGAGGCCGCGGCGGGCAGCCCAGAGACGTCCCCCGAAGCAGGTGCGGCTGACCGGGGCGCCCAGGTGCACACTGACCAGCAGGGGGTTCACCGGGATGCCGGGGAGAAAGTCCCTGTGTGCCTGGTCCCCAGTCCAGGGAGGGGTAAGTGAGGGTGTGGAGGGGCTGCTGATGGGGGGCGGGGCTCTGAGGGCTACTCAGGGTAGGGACGGCGTAAGGTCAAGGCCATGGGTAGGCTGGTGGCCTCCAGACGTACACGGGACACGGGTCAGGACAGGTCGGAGGCGAGGCAGGTAGGTGAGCATTGGACCGTGTGGACGGAACGGGGCGGGCGGGCAGCTGAGGGCCCGGGCAGAGACGAGGGAGGGCCCCATCCCCTCCTGAGGGGACACCTGCCGGGACAGCGAGGGCCGACCCCTGCTCCCTGTGCGGCCTCCAGGGGCATGGAACAGCCCCTCCTGGAAGGTCTCAGCGCCTCCCCGGTGCGGTTCAAACATCTGGATCCCCGCCCCCCCCTCCCCTGCCCGGTCCCGCGGCCTCTCCCACCTGACCGCCCTCCGCGCTGCCGGCACCTTCTGCGGGGAGGCTACCTCTGCCGGCACATCCTTTCTCACTCCAGCCCGGGCTCCCGGCCCGCTCGCACCCCCGCAGGCCCCTCAAGGCTGGAGCCTCCGGTCTGCAGGGGGGACGCTGCCCACCGCTCGGGTCGCGCCCCAGCATGGCCCGCCGCTGCGGGGGCAGCCCCTGGCTCACGGCGGCTGGCGGGCTGGTTAATGGGAAAGACTCAATGAAGAAGGGAAAATCATACTAAATGTTACATTTAAAGATTTTATTTATCTATTCATGAGAGACACACACAGAGAGAGAGAGAGAGAGGCAGAGACCCAGGCAGAGGGAGAAGCAGGCTCCACCCAGGGAGCTCGACATGGGACTCGATCCCGGGACCCCGGGGTGACGCCCCGGCTGAAGGCGGCGCTAAACCGCTGAGCCCCCCGGGCTGCCCCATAGCTTAAATCTTTTTAAGTGAACCGTAAATGTAAGACGTTGGCTTGTCGCGTGGAGTAGAGCCGAGGCTCTTTTCTGGGCGCGCTCCCTCGGGCGGGAGGCCCCGCGCCGCCTCCTGCCACCAAGTCAGGCCCACGTTCCCTCCTCGTGCTCACCGCTGGCCAGTCGCCGGGGTCAGAGGTCGTGTCACAGCCCAGAGAGCAACGGGTCGTCCCCATCGCGTTGCGGCTCAAAGGCTCCCGCGGGGGACGCTCGAGGCTTGCGGCTTTGCACTACTGGGTGAGCTTGATTTCGCGGAAACACGTCTTTCCTTCTGGGCTCACTCCCTTCCCTACAGAACAAAAGTGCAGATGAGAGGAGGCATCGGATGGCCGTAAGCTGTGAGCTTCGATCTCGATCTCACACACACGCACACACACGCATCACAAAACGTTTTAAGTTCATCTGAGGCCCCCGTGGGTGCCATTTGCCCAGCCTGAGAGTCAGAGCCATAAACCATAACGGTCGATCTCCTCCAAGTAGCTGCTCCGAACTCACTAAACAAAAATAATCTGTTTCTCGCGGAAAATCACCAACGTGGCCGCCCGATTGTGCGCTGCAGCCCAGGGCGGGCGCGGCCTCCTCCAGCCGACGTCCCGCTCCGGGAGGAAACAGAACAGGACACGGTCTCCTGCGTGGAGCCTCGGAAAGCTGCATCTGAACGTCTCCCGCTGGGTGACAGCTGAGCCACAGCCGGGATGTCCGGGCTTCAGGGGCTCTTGGGATAAATCGGCAGAGTAGCGTGCCCGGCCCGGCCCACGGGAGCACACCTGCGCGAGCGCGGGAGGAATGGAAGTGGCTTAGTCCCCCCCCCCGCGGTAAGACGTGTCCTGGGCCCATCGTCCTGTGGACTGGGGGTCTCGCTCCCATCCTTAGGGCAGGACCAGGCGGCCAAGGTTGACCCCGCGGGGAGCACCGCCCGCCCTCTGGCTGGGGGAAGCACAGGCCCGTGCTCCCTGGGCCCTGCAGGAGGGACGGCACCCGCTGGAGGAGGTGCTGCTGGGTCGGTGGCAGCGATGCCATCGTGTCCAGCGGCGTCTTCTCCAAGTGCACGAGCCGCTCCTCAGAGTGTGTGAAGACATCCAGGAAATTAAAGTGAGGGCTGGTGGGGGCATCTGTGTCCCAGGAGGCGATCCGGGCTCCGGGGGACGCCGGTCCGGGGACGCTCAGGGATCTGCGCCCCGTCCTGCGAGCGGGAAAGTCCTCCTAAGCCATCCCGCTGCGGAGCTTTCTGAAAGTCCCGAAACGAAGCGGAAGCCCTCGGAACGTGCTCCAGCAGGTGGGAGGTGTGCGAGGAGGGCGACGTTTCTCCGCGGATCTGGTAAGTCAGGGCGCGGAACCAGGAGTCAGGGCCGGGCCTTACGGTTGGGGAGAGACCACGTGGGGAGACGACCCACGTCAGCACAGCCAGTTTCACTCCCTTTCTGAAAATGTTATAATTTCTGGTAGCCTTGTGCTTCCTGGTGTTAGAGTCCTGTGTTTGTAAGATAGAGCTGGGCATTTTAAGGTTTAAAATATTTATTTTGAATCTCTATGTGGAAAATGAGAAAATACAGTAGAAACTTTATTCCTAAAATAATGACCATTTTAGGCCGTCGTGAGCAGAGCACGTGGACGGAGCTGCAAACAGACCCGACGTCTCACCGGCCCACCCCAGAGGCAGGGGCTCAGGTCAGCACTGCCTCGGGGTGGGGGGACTCAGGTGGACACCGTCTACCCTCGGGACTGGCCTCGGAGGGGCGTCGAGGCTGGTTTTGGGGGTCAGAGCCAAGTCTCACACTTCGCAGGACCACCCTCTCCCTTTGACTCGGCCTCGTGGGGTCCTTCCCGTCCCCAGGACTTGCCTGTCCCCGCAGAGGGACCAGCCCTGGGCTGGGGTTGATCTGCGCAGGGCCTGGGCCCTCCTTTCCACCTGCTGTGCTCAGAGAACCTCACCTAAAACGGGGCACGGGTCTGCGAACGGGACGTGTTCTCGGCCACGGCCTCACCATCCGTGCCCAGGATGGGGTGAAGCAAAGTACAGGTCAGCGGCCTGTGCTCGTGCCCCCGAACCCTGCGGCCGCTCCCATCTCTGCAGGAGCACCGTGCTCAGAGCCGTCCACGTTCTTGCTAACAATCACTGCCTCCACGCTCCGCGGGGTCCCGAGCTCTCGTGACACCCCCTCCCTCCAGCACCCCTGCCCAGCAGTGTCTGGTCGACCAGTTCCCTATGGAGGTGCAGGGGGTGAGGGGCAGGCCGTGGGCTTGGGTGCCTGGGACCAAGGTTCAGGGCCTGAGCATCAGCCTCAGGGTCTGTGGGTGCCCTCCCCGCGGCCGGGCCCAGGGGCATCAGCTTTAGGCAGCAGGCACTGTCCCGCCTTCTGGAAGAAAGCTGGGGAGGGGCCTGGGGGGTGCTGGGCATGGTGCCCGCCCGCAGAAGGTGTCTTGGTCCAGCAGGCCCGGGGGGCCGCCCCACATTTATGTGTCTGCCAAGGGGGACCCTCCCCTGCCTGGGCCCAGCCCCGGGGCCTGAGTGGTCTCTGGAGGAGCCTCCGGGGAGCTTCACACAGAAACCATCTGCTTGTATTGTTTGTGTTTGTCTTTCCTGCCTGCACAACAGACAGTTTAGTTCTTTTTGCTTCTATAATTCTTCTTCCTTTTAGGTACCTTTCCTCCTGTCCATCTCTCCTTCCATCCATCCATCCATCCGTCCATCCAGCTGTCTGTCCATCCATCCATCCATCCATCCATCCATCCATCCATCCGTCTATCCATCCATCGATCCACCCATCCATCCATCCGTCCATCCGTTCATCCATCCATCCATCCATGCATCCATCCATCCATCCACCTGTCCATCCATCGATCCATCCATCCATCCATCCATCCATCCATGCATCCATCCATCCATCCGTCTGTCCATCCATCCATCCATCGATCCATCCATCCATGCATCCATCCATCCATCCGTTCACCTGTCCATCCATCCATCCATTCATCCATCCATCCATCCATCCATCTATCCATCCATCCATCTATCCATCCATCCATCCATCCATCCATCCATCCATCCATCCGTCTGTCCATCCATCCATCCATCCATCCATCCATCCATCCATCCATCCACCTGTCCATCCATCGATCCATCCATCCATCCATCCACCCATCCATCCATCCGTTCACCTGTCCATCCATCCATCCATCCATCCATCCATCCATCCGTCCATCTGTCCATCCATCCTTATGCATACAATACACCTAAGCTGAGCTTGGCCCGGGTGGGGTCCGGATGCTGTGGCCAGGGCTGCTGAGACGACCTGGAGGCCCCCACCCCGTTCAGCCCCAGCTTCAGTCAGTCCGAGGCCCACTTAGCCTCCCTGACCACCTGCCGCCTCCTCTTGTCTGACCATCCCATCTGTGGCCAGGTGTCCCCATGCCCTGACCAGGGCCGAGGTCCAGGTGCTCAGGGGACGGTGGGGGCAGGAGGAGGGGAGAGGGGATACCGTGTCCCTGTTGCTCCTGTCCACGGCAGGCCTGGACGGTACAGCTGCCTGGAGGCTGTGGCCGTCCCTGACCTCTGCCCTCCCGCTGCCTCCCCAGGGTCAGGCCGTGCAGACGTGGACATGCCCAGGGGACCCTCATGCTCAGAGCCACTGTGGGCATAAACCACAGGGCGGCGGCCCCTTCTCAGCCCTGGACGTCTGGGTCTGAGGGGCAGGTGCGTGCAGCACAGTGTCCCCGTTTTCCCCCGTGGGCCACCAGGAGTCAGAGCCCTTGGGCGGCTCCAGCGTGACGCCCCTGCCTGGCCAGCAAGCGGGCGGCAGGATGGGGCAGGCCTGTGCTGGCCACAGCAGCGTGTTTCTTCCAGGACCATGGGGCAAGCGGCCCCCAAAGCGCAGGCCAGGCCAGGGGGAGGCGAGTGCAATGCCAGCTCCGGGGGCACCACCATGGGTGGGGGAATGTGACGGCTCTGAGCACGGCGCTCGCAGGAGATGGGAGCCCTGGGGCTTGGGGGCAGAGCACAGGCCGCTGACCTGTACTTGGCTTCACAGCTTCCTGGGCACGATGGTGAGGCCGCTGCCGGGGACACGGCCCATTGGCAGCCACCGGGACCGGGACGCGGACCCGGACCCTCCCGGTGAGGCCACTAGACCCACAAACGGAGAAATCCACGCCTCGGCAATCAGGCTGCAAGAGCTCCCCGCCCAGGGGGGACGCCCCGTGATCAGCCCTGATGACCGCTGGGTGAGCTCGGGAACAGCCCCCCGCCCCCTGCCCCCCACCTGCGCCCGGGGAGCTGGAGCCTTCACGTGCCCCCCCTGCTCACGGTGGGATCGGCGTGTTCACACCAGCCGGGCCTTGGGGCAAGAACGGGGTGGCCGGGCAGGGGCGGCGGGGACCCGAGGACAGCAGGGCGCCGCTGTGGGCGGGGGAGCTCCGGGCCACCCAGGGGGAATCACTCCGGAGGCGCAGAGACGCTTCCCGCCGGATGAGAGCACGAGCGCTTCTGTTGCCGGAAAAAAAAACGTCTTCATTAAAACATCACAAGACTGTTTCCGGAGCCCGAGGAACTAGGACACGGCGCCCAGCAGGAGCCAGAGGTCTCCCCGCATAGACTGTCCAGGTCCAAGGGCCCTGCAGGCAAAGATGTCATCGTCCCAGACCGTGGTCAGGAGGCAAGCTCCGGGTCAGCCTTCCTGAGCCGCTGAAACCATAGCTCCCGCAGGTGGTCCCACGGCCCCTGCCTGGGGGCGGCAGGGACACCAGATCCCCCACGGCTCGGCCTGGGGACAGGCCCTCAGCGGGGAGGCAGCCCTGGCCTCCGAGGGCCACAGTCCGGTGGGGACACAGACACAATTCCCGTCATCACACAAAGGACGGTGGAGGTCTCAGTGTGACAAGTGCTGAGAAGGGAAGGCTCCAGGGTTGTAGGGGGAGGAGGCGGGAGGGGACCGACCTAGGCTGGGGCTCTGGGCTCGGGAAGTCTCCGTGGAGTGGCACCTGGGCGAGGCCCCTAGGATGAGCCGGCGACGGTACAAAGGATGGTCTGTTGGCGGAGCAGACATGAGGGCAGGCAGCATGTGCAAAGGGCCTGTGGCAGGAAGGCCAGTGGGGTGGAGCCACAGCTGGTCTGTGATGAGGCCGGACTGGTTGGGGTCTCTCTGGGCAATTATAATGTGAGGGCAATAGCTTTCTGGCTGAGTTTTTAAATAAATAAATTGTACTTAGAGTCAGGTCATCGATAGAAATTTTGAAGTCAACTATAGTTTTAAAAGTAATTTTATTTTACCATTCATATATGGTAATCTTGGTTAAGGGTTTAATCAAAATGTGGAGGAATTCAATTATTTAAAAAAAAAAAACCCTGCATTTTGGGCTGCTCCAGGGGATAGAAAAATCTCATTTAAAATATCCAACTTTAATAATATAAAAATAAGACTATCCCAGTAATTACAGAAATCATATTTAGCAACCGGTTTAGTGTATTTTTAAATTTTATTGTGACGGAACATTTCCTCCATTCATTATGCTCGGGGAGACGCTTGTCAGAGGCTGTGAGAAAGACATTTCTTCTCGCCTCCAGACTGTTTCGGGGCCCAGGCTGAGGCCCCCCTGGAAGGAGCCAGCCTGTGAGTCAGAGGGTGACCCGTTCAGAGATGGGGGTGCTCCTCGCGACCTGAGTGCGGGGGGACGCTCCTTAGGACAGGTGGGTGAGCGAGGCTTGACGTCCAGAGACTTCCACACGAAAGAGGAAACATCTCACCATCGTTTGCACCAGATGAATTTAAAATTGGCGTCTCTTAAAATAAATGAATAAATATATAAATGGATCAAATAAAAAAATAAAATTGGCTTTTCTTTCCAATTTAAAAGCTTTAGAGATTGGGGTCCTAAACCTTGTGTGAGGGGGACGGCCCGGGGCCAGCACCCAGAAAGCCCGAGCCCCCTGCCTTGACCCAGACCCTGGCTCCCGGTTGGCCAGCCCTGGTGCGGTCGGGGAGAGGGGGCCAGCTGGGAGGGCTGACCCCCACGTCTCCCAGGCTGGCCCGTCGGCGCCATCACAGGAGCACCCGTGGATCTGGGGGCCCCTGGGGCAGAGGGCGCAGCAGGAAGGGTTCCCGTAGGACAGAGGCCTCGTCCACACGACAGAATCGCCCGGAAGCCTGGAAACCCGGTGTCTGGGCCCATCAGGAATAGGTGGGTCAGTACCCGGGGAAAGGGACTTGGGTGTCAGCATTTGGGGCTCCTGCAGCTCACGCTGAGCCGGCTTGTGGAGGTCACCCTGGAGCTGGGGCTAAAGGGGGTGCAGGGCACCAGGTGGAGAGCATGGGGGGTGCAGACTCCAGAGCCTCCCTCTTTCCTGGGAAGTGATTCCTGGAGACATGAACCAGAGATCTGCTTGCGGGAAGCTGCCCGGGGGGGCCCTCCCTGGGAGGAGGGACAGGCGGGGGGGACAGGCCGAGGGGCAGGCTGAGGGGACAGGTGGGGGGGCAGGCTGAGGGGGGACAGGCTGAGGGGACAGGTGGGGGGGTCAGGCTGGGGGGACAGGCTGAGGGGACAGGTGGGGGGGCAGGCTGAGGGGGGACAGGCTGAGGGGACAGGTGGGGGGGTCAGGCTGGGGGGACAGGCTGAGGGGACAGGTGGGGGGGTCAGGCTGGGGGGACAGGCTGAGGGGACAGGTGGGGGGGTCAGGCTGGGGGGACAGGCTGAGGGGACAGGTGGGGGGGCAGGCTGAGGGGGGACAGGCTGAGGGGACAGGTGGGGGGGTCAGGCTGGGGGGACAGGCTGAGGGGACAGGTGGGGGGGCAGGCTGAGGGGGGACAGGCTGAGGGGACAGGTGGGGGGGCAGGCTGAGGGGGGACAGGCTGAGGGGACAGGTGGGGGGGTCAGGCTGGGGGGACAGGCTGAGGGGACAGGTGGGGGGGTCAGGCTGGGGGGACAGGTGGGGGGGCAGGTGGGGGGGCAGGCTGAGGGGGGACAGGCTGAGGGGACAGGTGGGGGGACAGGCTGGGGGGACAGGCTGAGGGGGCCAGGCACAGGAGGACAGATGGGGGGGACAGGCCGGGGGAACAGGTGGGGGGGAAACAGGCTGGCGGGGGACAGGCCAGGGGGAGAGGCTGAGGGGGCTCCAGGCCAGTGTCCTGCACAGAGACGGGGTGTCCCAGGGGGAGAAGCAGCACGGGCACCAAGAGGCTCCCCTGAGTGGGGGCACCAGGACCGGCGAGGGACGAGGCCATGCACCCTGGCCACGTGGCGGCTGCTGGGCAGGTGCTCTCCTGGTCCTGAAGTGGGAGACTTGGGGTGGTGCGGTCGGCCTGGCCCCGTGACCCCACAGGGCGCCCGCAGGCTTCTAAGACTGAAGTGCAGCGCCAGGAAAGGCTAGAACAGGACACGCAGTGTCCACAGGGTCCGCGCCACAGTCTCCCTAAGCAGCCTGGGCCAAAGGCTAAATGACGGGAGCTACACGTGGGGACGGCGCCCCAGGCGTGGGCGCAGAACGACCCGAACCCAGGCCCAGCGCCCCAGAGGCGGAATGTGGGGAGGCACAGCTCAAAGGAAACAGTAGACCTGCTGGAAAGATGGAAGTGCCCGCAGCTGGAGCCCAGAATGAGGAAGTAGAGTCCAAGGGGAAAGCAGAATTCAGCGAGAAGTGACCAGGAAGTTTCTGAAGCAGGACGAGCCGCGGGGGAGGCCGGGGTGGCTGGAGCCTGGGGGACCGAGTCCTTGGGGGGGCGCTTCCAGGAGAAGGACCCGGGAACGCGCTGCGGCCCGGGAGCGGGAAGGGGGCGGGAGGGGCATGTCCAGAGCCCCCGGGGGCGTCCACGGCTGGGGTTCGCGGGGTTCCCTGGACACGGTGAGGGGGGGGATCACACCTTAGAAACAGCTGCTCCAGGCTCGCTCTGAAACAGGACGGAGTCAATGACGTTGGAAGGGGCAGATGTATGGCCAACTCTTACCTCATCACAAACACAAAATTTAGCTTCCAACAGAAATAGACCGAAGTGTAAAAGCGTAAAAACATCATATTTCTGGAAGAAAACGTAGGAGAAAACCTTGCATCAGGCAAAGACTTCTGATTCACTCTTCATCATAGGTGGGAATTGGCAAGTTGGCGTCATCGACGTAAAAGCTTCTGCTCCTTGTCCGGGATCATTAGGACACGGAGAAATGCCCTCCCCGTGGACGGGGGGGGGGGGGGGACAGTCACCGTGTGCCGTTGACAAGCTGCTTGCGGGTGGCTCGCAGGAAGCCCTTCCGTGGAGAATGTGGAAATCATGTGCCCGTGGCCTCACCAGCCCCGGGAGACGGTGCCCTTACGGGGTTATCTCTCCCGGCTCTGGAGGCTGCAAGACAGAGACGGGGCACTGTGGGGTCTGGCCCTCGGGTCGGCCCCCTGCGGGCTCCTGGACGACTGTCTCCTCCTCCCGTGCTCACGTGGTGGTGGGAGACCCCTGCTCTCCTCATCCCCCAGCAGGGCGCTGATCCTACCCCCTCCCCACCTCCCCACCTCCCCACCTCCAAGCACCATCACCGTGGATTTAGGGCACGTCATGCATGAATCTGGGGATGGGGACACTCATCCGGGGGATGCTCCGTCCGTGGCAACCTAATTCCCAACAGGCAAAACACGGACTCTCCTCAACAAGAAGGTACCCGGTGAGCGACGAACCCGTTGGAAGAGCCACGTCGGGAGTCCTCGGGGGAAACGAGAAGTAAAACCACGACGAGCGTCTTCGCATCAGCGTCGTGGCGAAACTCAAACTGCTCTAGAAACCAAAGTCCGATAAAAACAACAGCGCGGGGAGCTGCCGTTATCCTTCTCGGGAAGAGCTAAGCAAGGCGCTCAGGGACAGGCCCCGGCGACGTGAGAACGGGGCCAACTGGAAGCCCCGAGGGGCAGTTTCTTACAGACTCAGACTCGCTCTTGCCCCCCCGCACCCCAAATCCCACTCCTTGACACCTGCCCAAGAGAAAGGACGACTCCAGGTCAATACTTGTGCATGTTTGTCCGTGTCCACTTGGCTCGTCATCAATGTGTTTCAACACGAGAGTGATAAACAGATTTTTGAATAATATTGGGCAATAAACGTGAGGACGGTACCGATGTACACGGCCACATGCACGAGCCTCAAGACCCTGGCTCTTGGCATAAGGAGGCCAGACCCAAAACCGAACATACTGCGCACGTCCACCTGCGTGTGTTGGGAATTCTAGAAGAGCGAAACCAGAGACAGGTCAGTGGCTGCCTGGGTGCCGGGGTGGGAAGCCGGGCCGGGGGGGACCTGAGGGCCTATAAGATGATGAAGATGTACATATTTGTCAAAACTCATCAAACCACCCAGTTAAAATAAGTGCATTTTACATTATGTAAATGGTTCTTCAGTGCCCTTGAGTTAGAGTGCCATGTGGTACCACCCTACAAAATGCTTAAGAGCACGATAGTAAATAATACCGCGCGTTTGAGGACATCTAGGGCAACCCTTCGATGCCTCTGGTGGGAATGCAAATTGGTACAACTCTTAGAAATCCGTGTGGCCTTTCTACCAAACTGGAAACCGCATGTAATGGGCCGGATCCTCTCCCAGGTAAGGAGCCGACAGAGAGACACACGCACGTCGGACAGAACACGCACCCGGGAATGTTCACGGCAGCGTTACCGGCCGCGGCCCAAACCCAGAGCAGCCCGATGCCCTTCGGTGGTGGGAGGGGTCGCAGCACCGTGCCGGGCAGCCCCTGCACCACAAGAACGTGTGGGGACACAGGTCAACACCACAGACCCTGGTCTGGTCGTCGGAAGGCGGACTCAAGCGTGCACACCCTGTGCGACTGCAGGTGTTCAGACCCTGCGCCCGGCAGGTGGGCTCTGTGCAGCCGCCGGTGAGGATCGGGGCGCCGGGGTGGAGGGTCGGGTGGTGACGGGGTCCTGCCAACGTGGCTGTCTCCTGACCTGGCTGCAGCCACCCAGAGGGTGCCCCTGGCAGCGTCCATCCTGCTGCACTTGCATGGTTTGTGCAAAGGGTTTACAGGGAGGGTCAAAAACAAAAACATGAATGTTCCAACAGAATAATGGACAAAATATTTTATGGGAGCTGAAGAAATACCAGGGGGCCTGAGAAGGTGTGAGGAGCCTGAGCGGGCTGCCGGCAGGGCTGGGGGTCGAGCACGGGGACGGGACGCCCGGGCACAGCCTCCTCCACTGTGACGGATGCTTGATGGATTCGTCACTAGCCTTTTTGTAGAACAACTGGCACGTTTGCTGGGTGTGCGCCCTAGAATATGCAGAACCATCTCATGTCTGATCCTGGGAGCGACCCTTGGCGGGGAGACCCCCTTTATGGGTCTTTCACCAGCCCACGTGGCGTTCACCGGCTGTGTCACCGCTTGGTTGACAAAAAACAAAATAAATTCAGCAAAGGGAAGGGACACAACCTCATCCAAAATCAGTCGCTCCCGTTCATGTCAGTGACAGAAGGAGCTGGAAAGACAGAGCCTGCGAGCCATCGGGGTCGGTCCAAACAGCCTGTGCTTGCAGGGGTGCAGGGACAGGTGGATGGAGGTGGGGAGCCCCCCACGCAGCGGGAGGAGGCCGCTGCCCGGGCCGCCTGGAGGCCTCCGTGTCCGCACAGCAACGCCGCTCACTTGCTCACTTTGCTCATCCTCCGGCTTTGCAGCGTCTTATTTTACAGAATGTGCTCTCGAAGCTTAGTCTGTGCGTTAGGAAGTGATGAGTTATTTGTCAGAAAAATAATTCGACAGCAAACCGCCCATGGAGGAACCAGACGTCAGTCACCGTTTTTCTGCAGAAGCCTGCCGTTGACTCAGCTGATGATGCTGAATGCCGCCCGGTGCCGTGCGTCGACCTCTCCGTGCGTGGGACGGTTCCAGCCCGCGAGGCCTGCTGCCTGGTGGCACCGTGTCCGCCTCCCCGCGGCCTCTGCAGAGGGAGAGGCTTGGCGGCAGGGGAGGTGTGCGCATGCCCCGTGGGGCTCGCCCAGGTGCGCGGCCAGGGAGGCGCAGATGCCACTCGCGGTGATGAGACATCTGATCCCAGGAGGGACGGGAAGGAGCCTTCCTGGCTCGTCCCGGCAACTCCCGTGGGCGGTGTAAGGGCATCCTGCGGGCAACGTTGTGCAGAGGTGTACAGAGGTGAGGACCCCAGCATCCGGGTAACCCGGGGATCCCGGAAAGCTGGATCTAAAAGTTCAGACTTGGCATCCCTGCCTCTATTTTGGGCTCCATGTGTGTGTGTCTGTGTGTATTAAGGACATTCGGTTTTTAATTCTCAAATATCACAATTACCTGACAAAGCGGAAGACCCGATTCACGTAATTAGACATTTTGCTGTTTTCCGAGTTGCTACGTCTGATGGTGCCTGTACCTTGCCGCCCTCCCATCACACCGTACACCGAGCTCGGAGCGCTCGTCCCCGATGGAGGTGAGGGTGTTCCTCGCACCCAGTGTCTTCCCACCCGCCCCGCCCCCGCGGCGCAGCGACCTGATTCCCTCCTGCCTGTGTTTTAAGGGACGTGGTCGCAACACCCAGCTGGTTGTGAGGGGGAGCACCCATGCTCTCTGGGAAAGGAAGTGGCTTACTTTGGGAAAAAAATCTTATTTCTGATAACGAAGGAGCAACGCGTTTAAGACATTTTGGATTTCCGTGTGTAGACCTCGCTTTCCCACAGCGCTCGCTTTGTGAACCACAAGAAAAAAAAATTAGCGGGGGCAGGCATGATCGTTTAATTTACATGTCAGAAAAGCAGCCAAGAAAACATAGAACAGCTTGAGAATGTGGTGCTGCCAAGTAGCACAGCTTAAAAATTCATTTCAACTTTGCAAAGAAAATATTTCTCCTCCCGCTTCTGCCGAGCGCAGAAGGAGAGAAGGAGAAGCCCCGGGGAGCCCGCCGGCTGGGTGGCAACGGTGGCAGTCGCCGCGAGGCGCCCATCCGCCCTGGGGAGGTGCAGGCGGGGTGGCCCGGGCGGCCCCGGCACCTTGTGCACGCAGGCGGGTGGTGGGCAGGCGCTGGCAGCCGCGCTGGGCGTCGGGCGTCCCCACTGCTGCGGTCCCCGAGCCGCAGGAGCACCCGGCCTCGTCAGCCAGCAGGACAAGTGAATGACGCCGCCGCCGGGCTTCGGAAGGCAGGTGCTGGTTCACAGACTCGAGGTCCGGAAAAGTCAGATCTGACCACACCGACTGTCAGAGCAGGATCCTGCAGTGATTCCCCAAGAGCGGGAGGCCGCGTCCCACTGGGCATCGATCGTGTCCCCGAACGCGGGAGGCGCAGCGCTGGGAACTCAGCAGCTGCTCCGTGGCTCAGTCTCGTGAGTAAAGGAGCGACGTCCCGATGCTGACCCCAGCGCGGCCGAGGCCGGCGTGCACTGCTTTGCGAGCCCCCGTGTCCCGGGCACGGCACCGGGCCTCACGCGTCCTCACAACGGAGGAGGAGTCCGGGGTCGGTGCCTCGTGGTTGAGAAGCCTGCAGCAGGTCGCCCTCGCAGGGAGAGCTGGGGCGCAGAGTGGGGTCTGCTGGCGCTCCGGGGCCAACGCCTCCCCTCACTCTGGTGTCCTGGGCTCGTAATGCCGCACGTGGACGTGAGCAAACGCTGCTGGTAATGATTTACGTGGAACAGGAGGGGCGGGAGGTGTAAGCGGCAGGAGACACAGCACACGCCAAGTTTGTGCAGGAAACGGAGGTTTGGGTACGTTTCCCCCTCACAGATGCCCTCAGTGCCCGTGCTTTGGGTGCACCTCCATCCCCTGGGCACCCAGAGACCCGGGTTCTGCCCCAACGAGGTCCCGGTTTCGGGGGGGGGGCAGCTGGCCCTGGGAAAGGACAAAGTGCGGAGTGACGCACGCATGTGTCAGAGGAACGTTCCCATCGTTTCGGGAAGCATCAAGGAGGATCGGCCACGTGTGTTTGGGGCGTTCAGACAGACGGCAGCAGGAAGGTGTGCCTGCCCCGGATCTCGAAGGAGCCAGGCCAGGGGAGAGTGGAGAGTGCGCTGGGGCTTCCAGGAGAGGGACGCCAGGTACAGAGCACGTGGGCGGGGGTGGGGGACCGGCGGGCGGAGGAGTCGGGCTGGTGAAGACACTCGTGTGCACTTTCAGGGACGCCGGGCAGGTGTCAGCTGCTGTGCAACTGCGACGGGACAGGTCAGGTGTCGCTGGTGGAAGTCACTCTAGCCCAGAACTCGTGTGGATGACGGGACACGCAAAAGGGAGGTGCAAGCCCCGAGGCAGGGAAACTGGAGAGAATGAGGCTGTCGTCTCACCTGGACGTGGGGGCAGCCAGGTGGACGGGATGGAGGAGCCACGGGAGGACGGGGTGGATTGAGGAGCACGCACAGGTGGGCAGCGCGGGCCGGGCATGTGCCCAAGATGGAGCGGAAGGTCCCCTGAGGGCTCTTGGGCGGCTGGGGCATCCTCCTCCGAGTAGTAGTTCAGGTCAGGAAGGGGCAGACGTGTAGGCTGCAGGAGAGAGGTAACGAGCTTCGGGTGTTATCTGGAGGCTGGGACTCCGCGGAGCCTGGGGTCAGGGCCCTGGGGGGTCGGGATGCTCTTCTGGGACGCAATCAACCTGTGGCTGAGGTCGCTCGGGGAAGAAACTTCAAGAGGGAAGCGGTGGCAGAGGGCGGCTGAGTTTGAGAAAGACCAGAGGGTGAGAGACCACGTGAGGTGTCCCCCGTGGGGGGGCGGTTCCAGGGAAGGATCTGGCTCAGGGGCCCGGAGAGGAGTAGGTCAAGGAGGGATTCAGTGAGGTACAAGTGGAGAAAAGCCACCCATAGTCGCCACCGTCGGGGTAAAGGTCGGGCTGGGACCCGTCGCCGGGGCTGATCCTGGTGATGGGACATGTGCAGGCTCTGCATGTCTTCCTGCCTGGAATCCACGTCCGGGCACCCAAAAAGATACTTCGAATGAATGAATATGGAAATAAATCTGTCCCCCGGGGAGGATTGAGGTATAAACCACAGAATCCGTCAACGCTCGGAGAATGGTACCAGGTACGGGTTTGCACGCTTAAGTCCTGAGTCCTGATGAGGCTGTTGGTTCACTCGGCGACAAATGAACCGAGAGCAAATGTTGCCTTAAAAGTGTCAAGATCAGCGCCCCAGGTCACTCGTGAATTTTTTTTATTTTTTAAAAAACTTTTTTTTGAATTTTTTTAAATAAATAATTTGCTGGTTTATATAAATCTGCTCGTGAAATCCAAAAGCGAAACTGGGCTTCTACCAAAGGCCGTCAGCTGCTGTCTTTTGTTTGTGAGCAGACAATCTGGCCTTGGGAACTTGTCTCTTTTGGACAAACACTTCTACCTGCGGAGACCAATGGGGTCGTGACGTGAGAGAGTGGGTTTCCCCCGCAGTCGGCTTCTCTTAGCGGGAAGCGGTAGCCTGTTCCAGGTTGGCTCAGCATCTTCACCGACACCGGGGATTCCCGCCAGGATGTGCCCCGGTCAGTGGACACCGCAGATCCCGGGTCCGTGCCCCTGTGGTGTCCCCACCACCCTTCCCCTCCCGGTCCCCAAGGCCACAGCCATGCTTCCCAACGGACGCATCCCTCTTCTTCCACAAAGATGCTGGGACCCTAGAGACGGGACAGCCCCTCCTCCCCGGGGACGTGGGGACTCGGCCGGGATCACGGCTCCCGTTATACCACCACCTCCTGGTGGACTCCCCGGCTGCAGGATGTGTAGATCCGGAGCCCAGGAAGACGTAGGGGAGCACGTGCTCCCCCCTCCCCTGCAGGAGCACTCGGGGTAAGAGCGCGAGAAACAACGGTCTCTGGAGTCTCTTCCCTGACCTGCAAGTGCCACTTGGCATCCGGACCCTCCTTCGCGTCTTCCTTTCTCGCCCGCAGGAACTTCTCCGAACCGAGCGTCCGTGAATCGCATCTTGTCCGAATATTATCGAGCGCGTAGAACTGAAAAGGAAGAAGCCAGCGCGTGGTGCGAATGACGCTGGAATGTTTCGTTCCCCGTCAGACGCTGGGGAGCCAGGTCGCAAGGACGCCTCCCCTCCTGCCTCCGGGCCTGAGCTCCCGCCGGATCTCACTGGGCGCCGCCGACGGGTGAGGCTGCTCCTGCTCGGGTACTGGGGTGGGGCCCTTGGCAGGGCAGGCTGGAGCACCCGGAAAGTGCTGAGGCCCCTCAGCTGCGAGCAGCCGCATGTCCCCACGCAGGGCTCTCCAGACACCCCGTGCCCTCGCCGGTGCAGGCTCTGCAGGGAGCTCTGGCCCCCCGCGTGCCCTGATGGCCGTGGGCATGCCCACACCTCCCCGATGCCCAGTCCCTTTTTTCCTTCCCAGTAAGCAGACGGAGCACCTTCCCGTGATGCCTCAGGGCGAGGGGGCCACCCGACCAGTTGGGGCGGAAGCACTAAGCGTCCCCCCCAGGCCAGGTGGTTCATCAGTAACGTGAGGCCCTCCAGCAGACAGAGGAAGCTCGGTGCTCCCATGAGGCAGCCTCAGGGTCTGGCCTCTGTCTCTGGTCCCCGAGCCACGACAGGAGGGGGCGTGACCCACCGTAGTCCCAGAACCACAGACAACCCTGCACCAACAAGACATGCAGGGTCCGGAGGTGGGGAAGCGAGTGACCTCACCTGCGCTGAAAAATCATCCGCCTTGAGCACTTGTGTCTCCCTTTTTGGAGAATCCACCCTTCCGTCCTCCCCCTGTTTCCATCTCTCTGTGCTCCCCCGGCGTCCGTCCCTCCTTGCTCCCCCGACATCTGCCCCTCCATGCTCCCCCTATATCAGTCTCTCCATGGTCCCCTGGCATCCACCCCTCGGTGCTCCCCCTGCATCCATCCCTCTGTGCTTCTCCAGTGTCTGCCCTTCCATGCCCCCCGAGCATCCATCCTTCCATGCTCCCCCAGCGTCCGTCCCTCCATGCTCCCCCTGTATCAGTCTCTCCATGGTCCCCCAGCATCCACCCCTCAGTGCTCCCCCTGCATCCATCCCTCTGTGCTTCTCCGGTGTCTGCCCTTCCATGCCCCCCGAGCATCCATCCTTCCATGCTCCCCCGGCGTCCGTCCCTCCATGCTCCCCCTGTATCAGTCTCTCCATGCTCCCCCAGCATCCACCCCTCCGTGCTCCCCCAGCATCCACCCCTCTGTGCTCCCCAGGCGCCCACCTCTGCGTGCTCCCCCGGTATCCCTCCGTGCTCCCCCACCCTCCATGCTGAGCTCCCGCCTGCTCCTTACGCTCCTGCCGTCACATGACCACAGCCCCTCCGTGGCACTTGTCGCGCCCTATCACAGCCGCCTGTGTGCACGTCTGCCTGCCCCTCTCCGGCTCCGGCTCGTGCTCCCTAAGGACAGCCACGAGTCTATCTTATTTATTGTTATCGCTCAGCGTGTGTTCAAGAATGTTTGTCCAACGGACGAGTGAATGAAAGCTTTGCAAGGAGAAGAAAAATCGCGTAATGGAAATAACGACTTGCTGATTTATCGTTTATGTGAATTGGGGGTGTTTTATGTTGGGCTTGTTTTAAATGGGGCACACATGTTGTACCACCACTAGAATTGCATTTTAATTAAGCAGACACTTCTGCTGAAGTTGTTCCGGTTTAATCTTTTAATGTCTCGCATCGTTCATGCCGGTCCTCCTGTTGCTCCCTCCTCAGCAGCGAGGACGGCCCGGCTGTCAGGGGCGGACCTCTGCGCTGGCTCGAAGTGTCGTCCCTGCCCACGTGGTGAGCCCCCCTCTGCCCGGGGTGCTCTGGGCGGCGGGGATGTGGGCCTCATTCCAGGGTAGCAGACGGGCTGGGAGGGCTGCCGGCGGGCAGAGGCGTCCACCACACGAGAGGATGGGCTCAGGGGTCGTCGGGGGGCCTGGCCCTGCCCCCGCGAGCCGTGTGTGTACCCGGGCATCGCTTGTTGGCTTCCGGCGGTGTCCGCGCCCCACGGGATCCAGGTACAGTCCTTGTCGGCAGCAGCTTAGAGCGTCTTCCTGTGGAGCCGTCTACCTGCCACCCTCCTCTGCTAGAGCAGACACACACGGGCACACGGGCACACGTACAGAGACACACGTGCACACATGTGCACACACACAGAGAGACACATATGGACACGTGCACACACAGAGACACACATGCACAGGGGCACACGTATGGAGATGAACACAGACACACACGTGCACACATGTGCACATGCCCAGAGACACACACGTGCCCTCACAGAGACACACAGGTGCACACACACACAGACACACACATGCACACGGGCACACATACGGAGAGCAACAGCACAGAGACACAAGTACACACACGTGCACACACCAGAGACACATGCACACACAGGTACGGAGATGCAACAGCACAGAGACACAAGTACACACACGTGCACACACAGAGACACACGCACATGCACAGAGACACACATGGACACGTGCACACACACACAGACACACACATGCACACGGGCACACATACGGAGACACACAGGCACAGAGACACACACATGCACACATGTGCACACACACAGAGATGCACACATGCATATGCACAGAGATGCACGTGCCCACATGTGCACACTCACAGAGATATACACATGCACACAGGCACATGCATGGAGGCACACACACAGAGACACATGTGCACACACGTATATACAGAGAGACACACATGTGCAAATGGGCACACAGATGCACATTCACAGAGACACACACATGCACACATGTGCACGCACAGAGATGCACACGCACAGAGACATGCATGCATGTGCACACGCACAGAGACATGTGTGCATACACACGGTGCACACATAGACACATGGAGCACACGTGTACACGTGCACACACAGAGATACACATGTGTGCGCATATGCACACACCACACCAGCATGTGCATATAGACCCCTGCACGCACACAGACCCACCCACACATACACACGGGCACACCGTCAGGCTCTGAGGATGCCCCGGGGCGGCGGCCTGTCACGGGGCCCCGCGAAGCCACGACCCTGCTGTAGACAGCGAAGCCCAGCACTTGGTCCACAGTTCCTGCCAGGGAGCCACAGTGACCACGCGCCGTGTTCAAGTGCACGCCGTGGCCTGCGGCCTCCGTGCTGTCTTCACGAGGCCCTTGGGCACCGATGCCGCAATTGTTACTTAATGGGGGGGGGGCTGGGGAGGGGACGTTTTCTGCTTTGGGGGATTTCGACAAGTGCCTTTCTTCCTTGACTTCGAGAGAGAAGACACGGGGCCTGCAGACCATGCAAAGAGAGGATCCGCTGCCTTCGGTCAGTGGGACCCCCGGCGCGGCCAACAGCTGGGGGAGCGAGGGGCTCCCTCTGCGCACAGGCTACAGCCCTGGGCTCGGCAGGCTCCCGTCTTTGCACCGGGCCGCCGCGCGTGGCCGTGAACGCAGCTCATCCAGACACGGGCGAAAATGGAGGCGTGCCCATGTGGGAGGCTCAGTCTTCCTTTTGAAATGAAGGGGTGTCATCTGTCGTCTTATTTGGTGCAAACGTTCCTGGGAAAACTGACTCAAACACCTCTGTCAAGTCCTAGGTCTGTGGTGGGAACACGCAGAGGAAGACAACCCTCAAACTCGGAGCCCCTGCGGGCACGTGGCTTAAGTGCATCGGGGCAGGTGCCCACGGGCGTGCGGAGCGTGCACACCCCTGGCTGAGGCCGTGCGGGCCTGAGCGTGCGAGGCGGGCTGGTGAGGGGCTCCGGCCTGGAGGGAACGTTCTCTCCTCTCTCCCCCAGCCACGGATCCCTGATGGCGGGAAGGGAAGCCGCCCTCACGAGGGGCATCCGGACGGCTAACCACGTCCTCCCACGGGCCCGCCTCGTCCCATCTCTCGCCGACACCCGCAGCGCTTCACCGTTTTGCGCTGCGGAGACCAAGAACCAGGCCGGCTGGGAAGCCTGTGATCTGCGGAGTCGCATCCCGGACTCTAGACACGAGGGGGCAGGGTCCACCGCCCTCTCCTTTCGGGGCGAACGAGAGATCCCTCGGAGCCGGGGCACGCCTGGTTGGGAGCCGCAGAGCCAGAATCAGCACAATATTTCTTGTTAATGTGGGGATGCGAGCAGTTATGCTGAGCAGACATATTTCCCCACTGAAAATCTGTAGTAATTGATTTTTAAATCTCCTGTAGAAAATGCTCCCTTCCCGTCCCTTCCTTTGTTGTCAAGACACTGCTTCATGCGAGCACGTTTCTGATCCTACCCCCTTCTAACTCCACGCAGTAACTAATCACTTTATCAGAATCTCTTGCCAGGAGAGGCCGTCCTACCTCTTCGCCCAGACCTTCGTTCGCACGCAGCGGGCCCACCCGAGCTGAGCTGGAGGGAGGAAGTCAGAGGCCGCCTTTGCAGAATGACAGAGAAACGATGCGCACAGCCGACGACTTTCAAACGCCTGACAAACGACTGGTAAAGAGGACAGCTCTGTTCACCCAAGATCTCTTACAAAATGAAATATGTTGCATCTTCCGAACACGTCGTAGGCATCTGGGAGCCCGAATCTGAAATGATCTGGTTGGTCTCCAAGTGTCGGGTTCCACGCTGAACCTGGTGGTTACAAGGCGCTGCACGTGGGGTTCGCGGTGGTGGCCGGCGTCCCCCCGCTGCGGCGATGTGAGCAGCCGTGCGGCCTCTGAGAGCGCCCGTGTGTGGCCGCAGGGCGGTGGCTGGCATCTTTGATCTGTGATGGTCGTCGTCCGCTCTGGTCCCTGCGTCCAGCTGAGGGCCGGGGTGCGGCCCGGGGTAACTGAGGCCTGGCGCGGGGCTCCGACGTGGATGCAAGCCCGTGATGAGTCAGGGCAAGCTACCAGTTTGAGGAGCACAGAGAAGAAGCCCCAAAGAGCTGCATTTTCGCCAAGACGTTAGCCGTGCGCGACAGCGGAGCTCACCTGCTCCTAGAAAGCGTCCCCGCGGAGGCGCATAAACCGTGTCGTGTTGACTCACGCTTGGTGCAGCGCTTTAACCGTGCCAGGTACCTGGAACGCCGGCAACTTGGGGGATGGGCTGCCAGTCGTAGGGAACCGCTTGGCCGCTGTTCCCAGGACCTCAGGCCCTGGGACGTCTCGTCTGGGGACGACTCCGAGTTCCCACTCACCACAGACACAGCCGTGGGCCAGAGAGAGCAGTTCGGGGACGGAAGGGCTCATCAGACACTCGGGCCCCGTCCGGCCTGAGCCGACCGTTTCGAGGGGAGGCCCCGGCATCGTGGAGGGAAGGGGCTGGACCACGGTCCTGGGCGCACAGACGCGGGTGGGTCGTGGGAGGCCTGGGCTCAGGGTGGATCACAGAGTCTGTCCCCATCCCCGCAGGGCCGTCCGTGGTGAGGCTGGAGAGGCCCAGCGGGGCTGCGCGGGGCTGGAGAGCATTTCCCACGCTGACTGTCCTCGATTCCCCGCTGACACGCTTCCAGGGGAGGCCTCTCCCCCTGACACTGAGCTCTGAACTGCCGCGGACGGAGATAAACCAATTTGGAAGGAGGACTATTATCCGGCTACGTGGCCAAGGGGAGGAGGGAGGCTCTGGGCTCACGCTGGGAAAAGCCTCAGTAAATGGGAAACTACTGCATCTGGCGTGGCTTCAAAGCATCTTCAGCTTCTATTTTAATAAGGTGACATTGGAAATAACCCCAAAGTTCTTTTTAAACTCAGAAAATGAAAAATCTCTTCAGATATTCTCTGCCATAAAAATAAGTCCAAATGTTAGGTGAAGGGGTTCTAAATTATAAACTAGATGCTTCCCGGGCCGCCCTGCGACTCCAAGCCCCAAATTGGTGCCGAGAGCACGATCATTATCTTGCGCCAAGCACGGAGAGAAGAGCAGAGGAGCCAGGCTGGGCGCCGGAGATCCCTTTGATTCTGCATCATTAGGTGGCGAGATGGCAAAGCACAGCACCTGGCCCACGCTCTCGGGGCCACGAAGCGGGGTTGGAGGAGGAGCCTGCAGGTTCGGGTCTGGGCCGGGCGTCCTTCGTGCACGGTTACCCTGCAGCACCCATCGCGTTCCAGGTGTGAGGGGCACAGCGGGGAAGGGAGGGCGTCCACACCTTCCCACGAGGAGCACGAGCGAATCCACCCCAAGTCGGCAGCGGCAGCCTGGGTCACACAGCCACGTGGTGACCGTAGGCTCGTGAGCGACAGTGACCGCGTGGAGTGGCAGCAGCGAGGCCCCCAAGCGCGCTCTGTGCCCGGGCCCTGCCGCGTGCACTCCAGGCACACACACCGAGCACAAGGATGGGGGGCCAGGACGCCCCGGAGGGAGGGCGCCGTGGGGACAGCAGGCCCGCGTGCAGGTGGACGAGCCACGGGCACACCCGGCGCAGCCCAGATGGGGCCCAGGTGAGCGTGAGGTGGGGGTGAGAGCTGCCAACCTTCCAGGTGAGACGGGCGCTGCCGGGAGCTGTGGCCCCAGCGGAGCAGGACGTGCCGCCCCCGCAGGCTGGCCGCCCGGAAATAATGTTCCATTCGGGTGGTGACGCCGGAGAGTGACGCTGAGTCCTCAGTGACCCTCATGCAGACGCGGGTGTCGAAAATGGGTTAGTCCACCCGCCCGCGGGGTCCTGTGGCTGAGGGCGGGCAGACGGCTGTGTGCACAGGGCTTCAGACTGTGTCACAGTGTGTGCCCTGCGTGCTACCCCATGTTTGCCGCCTGCACCCCTGCCACCCCTCCCAGCAGCGGGACAGGTGGGCAACAGGGCAGGTGGGAAGCCGGCAGGTGGGCAGCAGGGCAGGTGGGTGGCAGGGTAGGTGGGAAGCAGGGCAGGTGGGCAGCAGGGCAGGTGGACAGCAGGGCAGGTGGACAGCAGGGCAGGTGGGAAGTCGGCAGGTGGACAGCAGGGCAGGTGGGCGGTGGGGTAGGTGGGAAGCAGGGCAGGTGGGCAGCAGGGCAGGCAGGCAGCAGAGCAGGTGGGCAACAGGGCAGGTGGGCAGTGGGGCAGATGGGAAGCCGGCAGGTGGGAAGCAGGTCAGGCGGGCAGCGGGTCAGGTGGGCAGTGGGGCAGGTGGGAAAGGGGGCAGGTGGGCGGTGGGGCAGGTGGGCAGCGGGGTAGGTGGGAAGCGGGGCAGGTGGGCGGCGGGGAAGATGGGAAGCCAGCAGGTGGGAAGCTGGCAAGTGGGCAGTGGGGCAGGTGGGAAGTGGGGCAGGTGGGCAGCGGGCAGGTGGGCAGCGGGGCAGGTGGGCAGCAGATCAGGTGGGCAGCAGGGGGGTTGTGCAGCAAGGCAGGTGGGCAGCGGGACCAGCCTGGCATGAGACAGGGGAGTGTTCAGCCTTTGTTTCTAACTCTGGGAGGGAGAAAGCAGGACCTGTGTCTGTTCTCAGGTTGAGCCCGAAAAGCTTTGGTTAGGGTGGCGGCCATCTGAGTGGAGGCTGGCCAGGCTGTCGTGCCGCTGACGGAACCGAGCACCAGTCTAGGTGTCCCCATGGAGGTCCTCTGTGGCTGAGGGCAGCACACAGCTGGTCACACTCCAAGATGCGGGTGGGCCTCGTGCCATCAGGTGAGGGCCTTTAGGACAAAAACAGAGGTTTCCTGGAGAAGGAATTCTGCCTCGAGACTGCAGCGCCTGGTCCTGCAGGGCCCTCAGCCTGCCCCGCGGATTGGAACCGGTCGGCTCTGCAGGCTTTTCACTCCAAACGCCTCTCCCTAGAGAATGGTAGGTAGGTGATGGATATAGGTGTGGATGCAGGTGCAGTGCAGGTGCACGTGTGGGTATGGGCATGGGTATAGATGGTGGTGCAGGGGCAGATGCAGGTAGAAATGGTGGTGCAGGTGCAGGTGTAGTTATAGATAGTGGTGCAAATACAGGTATAGATGGTGGTGCAGGGGCAGGTGTAGGTATAGATGGTGGTGCAGGTGCAGATATAGGTATAGATGGTGGTGCAGGGGCATGTGTAGGTATAGATGGTGGTGCAGGTGCAAATATAGGTATAGATGGTGGTGCAGGGGCAGGTGTAGGTATAGATGGTGGTGCAGGTGCAGATATAGGTATAGATGGTGGTGCAGGGGCAGGTGTAGGTATAGATGGTGGTGCAGGTGCAGGTATAGGTATAGATGGTGGGGCAGGGGCATGTGTAGGTATAGATGGTGGTGCAGGTGCAGATATAGGTATAGATGGTGGTGCAGGGGCAGGTGTAGGTATAGATGGTGGTGCAGGTGCAGATATAGGTATAGATGGTGGTGCAGGGGCAGGTGCAGGTGTAAATGGTGGTGCAGGGAAAGGTGCAGGTGTAGATGGTGGTGCAGGGGCAGGTGTAGGTATAGATGGTGGTGCAGGTGCAGATATAGGTATAGAAGGTGGGGCAGGGGCAGGTTCAGGTATAGATGGTGGTGCAGGGGCAGGTGCAGGTGTAGATGGTGGTGCAGGGGCAGGTGCAGGTGTAGATGGTGGTGCAGGGGCAGGTGTAGGTATAGATAGTGGTGCAGGTACAGGTATAGTTATAGATGGTGGTACAGGGGCAAGTGCAGGTATAGATGGTGGTGCAGGGGCAGGTGTAGGTATAGATGGTGGTGCAGGTGCAGATATAGGTATAGATGGTGGTGCAGGGGCAGGTGTAGGTATAGATGGTGGTGCAGGTGCAGGTATAGGTATAGATGGTGGTGCAGGGGCAGGTGCAGGTATAGATGGTGGTGCAGGGGCAGGTGCAGGTATAGATGGTGGTGCAGGTGCAGGTGCAGGTGTAGATGGTGGGGCAGGGGCAGGTTCAGGTACAAATGGTGGTGCAGGGGCAGGTGTAGTTATAGATAGTGGTGCAGATATAGGTATAGATGGTGGTGCAGGTGCAGGTATAGGTATAGATGGTGGGGCAGGGGCAGGTTCAGGTACAAATGGTGGTGCAGGGGCAGGTGTAGTTATAGATAGTGGTGCAGATATAGGTATAGATGGTGGTGCAGAGGCAAGTGCAGGTATAGATGGTGGTACAGGTGCAGGTGCAGGTGCAGATATAGGTATAGAAGGTGGGGCAGGGGCAAGTGCAGGTATAGATGGTGGTGCAGGGGCAGGTGCAGGTATAGATGGTGGTGCAGGTGCAGGTGCAGGTGTAGATGGTGGGGCAGGGGCAGGTTCAGGTACAAATGGTGGTGCAGGGGCAGGTGTAGTTATAGATAGTGGTGCAGATATAGGTATAGATGGTGGTGCAGAGGCAAGTGCAGGTATAGATGGTGGTACAGGTGCAGGTGCAGGTGCAGATATAGGTATAGAAGGTGGGGCAGGGGCAGGTTCAGGTATAGATGGTGGTGCAGGGGCAGGTGCAGGTATAGATGGTGGTGCAGGGGCAGGTGCAGGTATAGATGGTGGTGCAGGGGCAGGTGCAGGTGTAAATGGTGGTGCAGGGAAAGGTGCAGGTGTAGATGGTGGTGCAGGGGCAGGTGCAGGTATAGATGGTGGTGCAGGTGCAGGTGCAGGTGTAGATGGTGGTGCAGGGGCAGGTGCAGGTGTAAATGGTGGTGCAGGGAAAGGTGCAGGTGTAGATGGTGGTGCAGGGGCAGGTGCAGGTGCAGGTGTAGATGGTGGTGCAGGGGCAGGTGCAGGTGTAGATGGTGGTGCAGGGGCAGGTGCAGGTGTAGATGGTGGTGCAGGGGCAGGTGCAGGTGTAGATGGTGGTGCAGGGGCAGGTGCAGGTGTAGATGGTGGTGCAGGGGCAGGTGCAGGTGCAGGTGTAGATGGTGGTGCAGGGGCAGGTGTAGGTCCAGATGGTGGTGCAGGGGCAGGTGCAGGTGTAGATGGTGGTGCAGGGGCAGGTGCAGGTATCCGTACACAAGCACATACAGTCTGGGGGTGTTTCTCTAAAACACGCTAACTGCTACAGTTAAGCCACAAGGAAACACAAAGGCACAGATTGGCTTTCTCTTGGTAAATATTCGGGGGAACCTCACACTCCATCTGCCTGAATGTCACAGAGTGAATCCAATCAGGGACTGGGGGCAAAAGGAGCCTAAGACATCTGTCACCTGCTCCAGCAAGGGCCATGTAACTGAGCCACTTCCTCATGTGGGAGAATTATTTTAGGTGAAATGATTAATTCTGAAAGCAAAATTATAAATAAATAGATTGTTTGAATGTTGTTCAGTCCAATTCACTCACTACTTAATTTATTTCCCAGGAGCTGCCTCTGGGGGATTTTACTGAGCTGTGACTCGAATCATTTAATTTTTTACCAGGCGATTTTTTGCCATTGAAAATTCAAATTTCACAATAAAGTAAACATTTGTTTAATGTTTATTGGATGTTCCCACTACTAATTTACTTATGGAATTTCTTTTTTTAGAGAGAGAAAGGGAGTAAAAAGCGGTCGCCCTGTGGACAGGTGCCGGACGCATGCCAAGGTCAGGGGTCCCACGTCCAGTGTGAGTTTCAGGAATGGAAGACGGAGTATTTAGTGCATCGGTGATGCACCCACTTCTGACAAATTAGCCGAAAAGGAAGAAACGACGAAACAACCATGAGATTCACGTAATTCCCGTGCTGTTAGTCACAGAAGGCTCTTTTGGGCTTTCTCTTATATTCAGGAGTCGACCTGCCAAGGATGCCAGCGAGGGTGGTTTATGGGGCTTCGCACCAGCCGCCCCGAGGCTCCGCCCGGGCCCCACATCGGGCCCTCCAGCCACCCGCGGCCGCTCCCCTGAGCCGTGCACCGTGCTCCCCGTGGTCTCCAGCTCCGGAGCCTGCGGGATCCAACACCAGCCGGACTGCAGGTCCTCGAGCAGCCCGTCCTCAGGGGCCGCCCTGACAGCGCAGGCCAGTGGTCTTGAACCCCCGGCTCAGTGAGCAGGGCCTCCCCGAGGCTGCATTAAACCCGCCACTTTGTGTGCAGCTGCAGAGCAGTGACTCTTGATCATCGCCGGTCGGGCGCGCTCCCGGAGCACCACATAGGTTCGCGTCTCCGCTACACGGATCCGGAGTGGTGCTGGGCCCAGGCGGGCCCGTGTTGACTTCGTGACACCTTTGCAGCCTGGAGAGCGAAGGTGAAAACCCGGGTGTGAATCCTTGCTGTCCCCTCCTAGCTGCGCGACCTTCCAAATGGCTTAACCTCTCTGTGCTCCAGCTCCTCGACTGGGAAATGCGGATGACGGCAATGGAAGCAGCACCCTCCCAGGCCTGCGGGGGGATCAGAGGGGTCATGTGTTTAAAGGCGTCCGGACGGCGCCTGGCGCGACTGAACGCTGATGGGTCCTCGCGGTTACCGTTTGAGACCCACTGCGGCCCCGGGTTCTGAGAGGCTTTGCTCTTCATGGCGCTGTTTTGAGAATCTGGAATTTAGAGTGAAATGAACCGTGGCTTGGTCTCAGGCACCAATCTGCAGCCCAGGTACAGCTGGGAGCCCCGTCTCAGGCTGTGACACGGGTGACAGCCCCCTGCCGCCCCCAAAGGACCTAAAAATGTCCCAGGGCTCCGCGTGGCCTGTTCTCACTAACATCACAAAACCAGGACCCAAGCAGGTCAAAGTCACAGCAGAAAGCAATCCTGATGTTTCGGACGCTTTCCCTGCGGGAAGACGGGGGGCAGGCGGGTGGGGGTCTGAGATCGCAGCGCTCAGAGCCCGCGGGCCCGCCCGTCCCCTAGTGCGCACCTGCAGACACGCCGTGTGCCCATCGGCGACTCCGTTCCCATCCGTGTGTCAGTCCTCGGCCGTTGTCCTCAGGTTCTGAGGGGGGGGACACACGTTCTGCAAATGCAAGGGCGGCCGGAGCCAGTGCAAGACTCTCGGGCCTGCGGGGCTCAATGTTGGACAGATGGGGCTCCGAGCTCCCGCTGGCCTCGCCCGAGGGCCACTGACTCGCCAGAAACAGCGCTGGCAACGCTGGGATCGTGGGGACCCAGTGCCATAGGCTGTGACCCTTGCTCCCCCCCTTCCTCCTCCCACAGGGCCCAGAGGAGGACTGAGCCCCTCCCCACGGCTCGGTGTGCGAGTCCCAGGCGTTCCTGATGGCAGGTGCCTGCACCCCCGCCCGACCCCGCTCCCGCTGCTCCGTGATGCCCAGGGGCTTAGGAGAGCGCCCCCGCGAGGAAGGCGGTCCCCACACCCCACGACCCCAGGCGCCCCCCATCCTGCCCACCGCTTAGTTTCCCACTTTGGGGAATGCATGGCGCCCTCAGAGACTCAGAGATTTTATCAGGAAATCATTTCCTTCCAGCAAGGACAACTGCAGTTTGGCTCTTTGAGATTTATGGACAATAAAAAAATGTCACGCACACGGAGAAACGCTCACAACAGGCACATGACGTGTCCGGCCGCGGACTGCAGAGCGGAGACGTCGTTCTGTTTCCCCGCTACCTTTTAACCTCGGGGTGTGCTGTCTGCACGGATGGTGAGGAATGTAAATGCATCATAATTCAGCCGATGGTGCTCGCTGGAGGACAAGCAGAGGGCTCCGCCGAGGAGCGGCTTGGCACACCCGCCCGGAGCCCGCGGATAAATGTTACACCAAACAGCAGGCCTCTGGGGGGCCGTTGCTCCTCGGGTAATGAAGACCGAGCACTGAGGCTCCCCTCAGAGGTGACCTGCATAACTTACGCGGGAATTTAGACTAATTTTCTGCTGCAAAACTACGGCCAAATGAGGCTCGGGCTTGTGCGGCTGCGTGCGCGCCCAGGGGCCGGGGCTGCAGGCCGGGACCCCCGCCCCGCGTGCTGGGCCACAGCCTCCCCACCCCCCCGGTGTGGGAGCGAGGACCTGGACCGGGAAATAGGCCTCAGGGCGCTCACCCTCCAGCTGTGACGTCCCGGTAGCCGCCTGGGGAGCTCAAGCACAGGCCGTGGCCCCAAAGCTTAAGGGACACCCAGGTGGGTGGATCCAATGGGGGGGACATGGGCAGGTGGCAAAAGAGCCGGGGACACAGGACAGGCTCCTGGAGCGTGCGTGCTCCAAGAAGGCCCTGAGGTCCTGGAAGGGGGGCTGCTGCCGAGGGCCGGAGGGGCTGGCGGGGGGTGGGCAGGGTGACGGCGGCTGGCGGCCGGCCGGGCTGCAGGGCCGGGGTGGGGACACGACACACACTGGCTCTGGGAGACCCCGCTCCCCGCCGAGGCCCCTCGGCAGCTGTGGGGACAGATGGCGGGAAAGAACTTCCTGCGTGTGAGCACGGCTCGGGGCAAGGGAGGGGAGTCAGGGGCTGCACTCAGGGTCACCCACAGAGCCCTAGAAGCCAAAGGTCCCGGGTCACAGCAGGCGCCCGAGCACGGCCTGGCCTGAGGCCGGATGGCCCGGAGCCGCTCAGCGTGGCCCCAACTCCGGCGCCTCCGGGAAGGGCCACGGCCAGTGCGGTTTTTCTCGGGAACTCCAGGGCCTCGGTGAGGGGAGGCGGCCACGTGGGAGCCCCGCCACGGATCCACGGTGCCCGCGGTCACTGCGTCCGATGTGACACAGACTGAACCTGAGCGCCATTTACCTGAGAGCTGCTGGGGCTTCGTCGGCCTCCCTGCTGGAAGGATTGTCTCCAGCGGAGGCCAGAGCGGCCTCCCTGTGACCGTCGCGTCGGGACGTGGAGCGGCTGAGCTGACGGCAGCACACGGCCGGCGGGGCCCCTCCACGGGCAGGGCGGCTCCAGGCGCGGGAGGCCCAGGTGAGCGCCCCGCACAGGTGCGCCCCGTGACTTCCGGAGGTGCAGGCACCCCCCCGCCCCGGCCCCGCAGCTCGGCGTCACGGGCGCTGTGCGCACCCCAGAGCCTGGCCGCTTCCCTTTAATCCCGCCCTGTCCCTCTCTCCAGTCTCGTGAGCCGGGTCAGGCCACTCCGCGCCGTGGCCGCGTCTCTTCACCTGCGCGGTCAGCAGGGCCCTGCAGGCCGTGGTGCGTTTAGGAGCCTCAGACAGCACCTGGCACGTACTGCGGCCTCGGTAAATACCTACGATTATCTCCAAACAGTTTTACCACGAGACCCTGAGAACCGAAGTCCGGCTTCCCAGTATTTATGTGATTTTCTCTCTGTGGAATCGGAAAGTTATTTTTGGTAAAGCCTCACCCCTGGGGGTGAGAAAGCCCTCACGGGCCTGTCTGGACATTAGCCAGCTGTGTCCTCCCGCTGGTCCCCCTGGCCGGGGCGGGAGGCGCTGTCTCCGCGCACAGGCAATGCACCTTCCTGTCCCCGCCTGGAGCCAGGGCGGCCACGATGATTGGTCGTCATCTCCCAGCCTCCCCGGGTCACAGGGTCAGCCTCGGCCCGTGCCAGTGTGGGCACCCCCCGTTCTGAGTGGTGACTGGGGTACAGCGGCCCCCTCGCCCGGGGGGACGGGTTTCCCTGAGCAAGTCTCAAGACTGCAGGAAACCAGTGAAGCAATGAAATGCCATCTGTCCTCAAGGGAGCGGACCAGGGGCCAGCATCTGGGGGGGACTTCATGCTCCAGGTCCCCCGCTGATGGCCGGAAATCGGGGGACAATGGGTCCCAGACCTTCAGCATCAGACAGGGGTGCAGCCTGGAGTTGGATTGGGCCGTCTCGGGGCGGGGGGACCCGAGAACCTCTTTCTAACAGGCTCCCACGTGATGCCGGTGCTCCGTGCCAGGAGCGTTGTGAGAACCACCACCCTGGATTCCTGGCGGCCTGAAAGAGAAACAGGGTGTTTGCTGGAGGGAGGGCAGCGAGGGGGCAAGTGGGCAGACAGATGAGCTTTGCCTCCCAGCTCCGCAGGCCTGGTCTTCTGGAGGGGCCGTGCCCTCCCCGCTGCTGGAAATCCTGCTGGGGGCTCTCGGGCGGGAGCTGCGGGGCCGTCACACCTTCGCACCTGCCCCCGTAATTCCGGCAGGTTACAGCTCCCCTGCACTCCTCTGGTTTTCCGGCAGGTTCCCCAATGTTGTCTCCTGCGTCTCTGTGCTCTGAGTACTTAACCCACGCCCACCCCCGGGCCCAGGTGTGTTACGTGCTTACCAACACTTCAGTACTTAGCTTGGTTAAGTGAAAACGTCGACTTCTTCAGCAAACGCTCATTAACTGATTTTCCTTCGTTCTGTGCTCGCCGCCGGTGCGTGAGTCTGCGCAGCTGACGCCAGCCCTGGGTCATGTTGGCCGGCCCGGGCCCCCCGCCATCCCCCCAGGCTCGCTCTAGCACAAGGAACTCCCCACTTTGCAGGGCAGGGCATCCGTCGCCTCAGGCAGACGCCGGTGGGGGCCCTGTGAGCGCTGGTGATGCTCCCTCGGGGGCCCCTGGGGTCCAGCACAGCCGAGGTGGGGAAGAGCCAGTGTCCACAGTGAGGCCCCATCTTGGGACACGAGTGACCTTGTCCCGAGCCGGTCACATCCTCCGTCCCACCTTGTTCAACCAAGGACGAGCACAGAGACAACCCAAAGCTCAGGCGACACGTTCCTCCTGCGAGCCTCGAGGACACGTGATCCTGAAAGTCAGAACATGTCCCTGCTAGTTTAGATGACACGTGCCAAGTGGGTACATGCACGTGTCTGCGTAGACGCACGTACATAAGTATGTGCACAAAATCTCTATTCCTCAAAATGACCTCGACCAGTAGGACTTAGAGCTGCCACTTGGGAGGTGGGGTACAGGAGGGCCACAGGTGTCACGTAAGTAACTCAAGACCACGTGACCTGGAATGAGCTGGAATGAGAAGGGAGCCACTGTTGAGTCTAAAGGGAACGTTTTCCCTCCCACAATGACCGAGGTCGTGTCCCCTGGGAAAGCGGGTGAACGTAGGCGGCTGGGGGCCAAGTTAGGGAACAAACACAAGGCCCTTCTCACAGAGAGTTGCTGGCTCCATGTTTACAGCCTTCCTGGCAGAACAGGGGGTGGCCGTGGGGCCGAGAGGAAGGGCCCCTCCTACAGAGGGTCAGGCTCAGGCTGCAACCTTGGCCGCCTTCCCTTGGCTTCCCCATTCAGACCCCTTGCCCCATCCATGGACCATCCATCCCATGCCATGTGCTGTCTTCTCCTCCCCCTACACCCACCCCCAAGGGTCAGCCACGCCCACGGCATCTCCAGGTGAGAACTGAGGTGCTGTGAAGTGCGCTATGGCTGGGCCTTTTGGTCCATGCGACAGGGACACAGAGGCTAAGGGGTGGCTACTCTGAGCCGTGGAAGTGTTTGGTGCCCCTGAGACTGTCCTGCGGACATGGGCTGCCTCCCCCAAGCCCACCTGCATCAGACCAAGCTCTCCTTGCGGAGGAAGGGGCGTCAGCAGGTCCATATCTGCCGGCCAGAAGAGACTCCTGCTGTGATAGAGTTCCAACGTTGCGATGACCCACGGTCCCTCCATTGCGATGTCCCCCCACCCCCCAGCACTGACCCCAGACTCAACCACGGACACGGTCTGCAAGGGGCTGTGAGCAAACGTGAGGCGGGCAGAAGCCTGGAGAGCTCTTGCTGGGTTGGGCTTCTCTGCCTGTCCCTCTGCCTCTGCACCATGTTCCCACTGCACGCTGGAGGACAGCACATGTGCAAGGAAACCCTTCTAGGCCCATTGACAAGCCCCAGCCTCCAGATGTGTGAGTCCAGCCAAGACCAAAGAACCACCAGAAACCCGTGATTCATGAATTTAGACAAATGTTCGTGTTTCAGGCCATTGAGCGTGGGGGTCATCTGTTACACGGTGGACACGGTGGCAGAGGGTAACGGATACACCTGCACTGTCTGAACTAATAGCTACAAACACAGGCCCAGGGGCGGCTCCCACCGAGGCCAGGAGAGCTGGGGTGAGAGAGACCTGCCTTCGGGCACCCGGGAGCTGTCAACTCCATCGGCCCCTGCCCAGGACAGAGCTCAGAGGGCACCGCTCATTCGGGCAGGGACGGGAAGCCACCTGCCAAGTCTTTCCACTCTACGCTCCCTTGTGTGCTTTGGGAATGACTCTTTTTCTGTGTTGTGGCTTGAATGATCACACAAAGTACTTTATGGGGAAAGAATAGCCGAAGGAGCGGATGTGTTCCCTTTTAAGAAATGAGAGTGGCACCTTCCTGGGAGCGAACGGTACGTCCAGGGAAAGAATGAATCACGGTCTTGAATCTCGGCAAGGCAAAGCCTGATTTTTCTTTCTGAGACGGAGTGTGTCATCTCACCATAAATGCGGCTGCATGATTTGACACACTTTTACAGCATGGTTATATAATAATCAATACTAAAAAGATAAAATGATACATTTGGACAGTGATGAACCAAAGAAGAAGAGGATTGGTGGAATTAAATTAAACAAAAATCTGAAACTGAAACAGACACTGACTTCCCATTATTTGAACTAAAGAAAAATTCATTTCTATAAACATTTTTTTAAAAGGTTTCATCCAGTTATTTCAGGATCTCAATTACTCTTGAAAATGAGACAAGCTGGCAATTTAAAACAGCTTTCTTTTAACTATTCAGTGCCAAAGGAAAACAAAAATGACTTTATTTTAATGAGTAAAATTTACATATACTATTGACCTTGCGTGAAACCTTGCATTATATGAAATATACTGTACACCATATCATCTGAAGTGCATTTTTCCTTTTAGACAGTTGACATTTAAATGTACTTCTTAGAATCAAGAAAAAATATCACATTAATCTTGCTTTTCCATAATCTAAAGAAAGGAGAGTAGGAAAGAGCAAATGCACATTTTTCATTGGCAAGGGGGGCATGCAGCCAGAGTTCCCACAGTGCTGTGATCCCAGAGTGCAGGGATCCTTCAGCAAGTGCAGCAGGGAAGGGGGGCCCCACTGAGACCGGATGGATTCTCATGGAGAACGGTACCTCTGCTCCCTCCAATGTTTCAGAGCAAGCCCATGAACAGGTTGGGCAACGTCTGCCTCTGCAAGGACAGGATGGGGGTGGTGGTGGGACTTCTTACCTGTGTCCCCACACCTAATCTCCAAGCTCACCGACTGTGGCTTTGCTCAGTGATGGTGATGGAAGCCCGATCAGCAAGCTGTCTGCTCTTGTTGAACTTGCCAAGCAGCTAGTGTCAGCTTCCCAACCACACTCTTTGCTCAGATAATTTGTTTTATTCTTATTCCTGCCTCTCTCCTTGCCAAAGGCCAGTCTCCTTATTTTGCCTCAAATTTGCTACACGAAGACATTGGCCAGTTTCCTCAGCTCCCTCTTGGATAAAGAACCAGGTATCCCTGTTATTGTTCCTGCTGTAGACCTATAAGCACTGAGGCGGGAGCCTCAGTCTCATCAGCAGACATTCATTCATTCATTCATTCATCCATCCAGCTGAGGGCTTGCTATACATGGACAGATAAGATAGGATTCCTGTCCTCAAGAAAATCACATAAAAGGATATAATCGTACAATCAAGGCATGCAACGAGCTCTGGGAGTAGAGCAGGGTGTGGGATTAGACATGCCACAGAGGTAATAAGATGCTTTTCATAGGTGAAGATAATTGATTCAGGCCTTGAAGTATGAGGAGAGAAAAAAAAATGATGGGTAACTTTCTTGGCAGAGTTTGCGCAAGGAAAAGACATTTATACCATGGAATAATGAGCAGGGAACGTAAGCGAATAACTCACAAGAGAAGGCTCACGTGGACACTAGTTAATAAACATGTTTTTAGAAATTATTCAACCTCAGTAAGAGTCCAATATATATAAATTGAAACTACAAATAAGGGATAGTTGTCTGTCAGACTTGAAGGATTTCAGAAATGACAAACACTCCATGGCAGCGTGAGATGGACTGACTACTCCCACACCACAAACTTCACATTATGTATCAGGAATTTTAGAAGAGTCCGTGCCCTTTGGCCATCTGCAATCTGAAGAAAGAGATTATTTATTTATTTTTAAGAAAGAGATTTATATCCAAAGAGAGTCAGGCAGTATTATGTATATTAGCAGAATTGAGAAGTCCTCTATATTCAACACGGGGATGTGGGACACTCACATATGCACTATTATGTGGCTGTTTTAAGTCATGTTTATCAGGGGGTCTTGGGTGGCTCATTCAGTTGAGTGTCTGATGGCTCTTGACTTCAGCTCAGGTCATGATCTCAGGGTCATGAGATGGAGTCCCATGTTGGGCTCCACACTGGGCATGGAGCCTGCTTTAGATTCTTTCTGCCTCTGCCTCTCCCCTCTGCCTCTCTAAAAATGAAAAAATCACGTTTGTCAGAAATGTTTAGTGATATGGAAAAAGTTGAGGTTTGTTACAAAATTGTATGAAGAATACTCTCATAGCATATAAAAGGCAAGAACATAGAAATAAAACTTAGTAAAAGACAGTAAAAAGACCGGAGGGCCATAGTCTTTAAAGATGAAATACATAATGATTAGAAATAATAGTAATTTTAAACAAGACGTGTTTAAATAAAGCCAGATTATGGTAAAGGAAAGCACAAGATAATATTATAGGGTTCTTATCCTACCTCCATTTGTGACAGATTAGCTTATAAGGACTTATCTTTACTCCATTAACTAGAAAACTAGACAAAATATATAAATATTTGGAGTCTTTCACTAACTGGGAACTCAAGACTACAGTCCCTGAGAGGAGGTAAACAAAGTAGGTGAGTCCTACAATTACCTGAATCTTTTTTTCCCTTGGAGATATTTTCCAGACTGTGACACAAGGAGTGGAGGCCTGTAAGCATGACATACCTACGTCCAGTATATGACCGTCTTGTTGAGCTGAGGACACAGGTCAGAGTTTAGCAAGGCTAATGTGTCTGGAATGTGCAGAGTAGCTCCCCAGACAGGAAGAAACTTTGTAGAGAAGGAGCCCATGAACTTTCATAGGATCCCCCTTGTATGTTTGGCTGAATACTGAACGACATGTCCATGATATGGAACTCTGCAAAATTGGAACGACTTAAAGAACAACTGCCCTATGGCTATAAAATGAGCAATTCCCATGTCTCACTTAGAGCTGGAGGATGTTTGTATTCTGCATGGCCAAAGAAAGAAAGGTTCCCTTGTTTAACACCAGATCATTCATCAAAGACATGAGATGGAAACAACAATAAAGACAATGGTTCAGGGATCCCTGGGTGGCGCAGCGGTTTGGCGCCTGCCTTTAGCCCAGGGCGCGATCCTGGAGACCCGGGATCGAATCCCACATCGGGCTCCCGGTGCATGGAGCCTGCTTCTTCCTCCGCCTGTGTCTCTGCCTCCCTGTCTCTCTCTGTGACTATCATAAATAAATAAAAATAAAAAAAAAAGACAATGGTTCATACTTCATAGCATGTACTGGAGTCAAATGAGTGCAGGTAACATAGGGAGCAGATAGGGAAAAATTGAAGCATATGACTCTAAGTTTCTTACATTACATGTGAAGCTGTGTATTAGTTGAAGGCTGGTTGTGATACTTTAGTGATCTTAGTCTCTATAGCCTCTCCTAAAAGCACAAACAGGAAGATTTGGCTAAGAAGCCAGTGGGAAAGAGAAACTGAATACTGAAATTTCTCAATGAATCTAAAAAAACAGTAAAAAAAAAATAGGAAAGTAGAAAAAAAGGTTGAAGAAGAAAAGATGGGGCAAAAAGAAAATGGTGAAAATGGTGAAATTGTGTACTTTAGCCTAACCATGTCAACAGTTACACCAAATGTAAATGGTATAAATATGCTAAAAAGTATATTATTACACTGGATAAAAATGCAACAAATATCTATACTGTCTTTAGAAATTGTGCTTTAAATATATTAAAAAAAACCCCATTTAAACTGGAATGATGAAGTATGCCATGTAAGTATTAATTATAAAAGAGCTGGAGCAGCTTTATAGTTGCTAGATAAAACATGTTTGGGAAACAGAGAATATCATGAGATAAAGATAACAAACTTCTGTGATGAGAAATGGATCAATTCATCAAGAAGATATAGAGTCCCTAAATGTGTATGTACCCAGTAATAAAGCCTCAAGACTAAAGCTCAGAATTCAAAGGAGAAATAGGAATTGACAATTACTGTTAGAGATTCTTTGGCTTCTCTTGGTTATCTCAGAACAGGTAGACGCGGGACAGTAAGGGAACAGAGGACTTGAACAACGCCATCAGCCATACTGATCCAGAGCTCACTGAACACATCACTCCACAACAGCAAATACACTCGTTTCAAGTACACGTGAAACATCAGCAAGATAAACAGTATGTTCCCCTGAAACAAATCCATATAAATGTAGAATGATTGAAATCACATAGATTATCTTCTTTGAGCCAACTGGAATTAAGTTAGAAATCAAGAAGAAAAACATCTGGAAAATTCTAAATATTTGAAAATTGAGCAAAAATATTTTGAACCTGGCAATAAGAAGCACAATGCATCCATACTTGTGGTGTACAGAGAAATCTGACATAGAAAGGCATTAAGAGTTTGATATACTCAAACCAAAAAAGAAGAAAGTTTTAATATTAATCATCAAAACTTACACATTAAGAGGCTAGCAAAAAAGGGAGCAATATAAACTCAAAGAATGTTGAAGAAACGGAACAATAAATACAAGAGAATAAAACGAAGTAAAAAATGAATAAAAACAGATGAAGTTAATGCAAAATGATTTCTTAAAAATCAATAGAATCAAGGAGTCTATAGGTAGACTTAGTTTAAAAACAGAAAAAATACAAATTGCTAGACTGAAAGAGGTGATATCACTATAGATCCTACAGAAAGCAATAGGACAATAAAATTGGCAAAAATGACTATATCCCAACAAACATAAAAAGAGTGAAGTTGGAAACTTCCTTGAAAAACAGTACTGTAACACAAATGATACAAAAATAAATATCTCTTATCTAGTAGTGTAGTTAAATTTACACTTAAAACCCACTCACAAAAGAAACTGCAGACCCAGATGGCTTTCATGGTGAATTCTATCAAATGCTTAGGAAAGACGTCATGCTAATATTACATAAGCTCCCTCAGAATGTAGAGGAGGGGGAGCCCTGCCCAGCTCATTTATGAAAAGAGAATTACAAGAAAAGGAAGCTACAGACCAATATTCCTCATGAATATAGATGTAAAAATCCTTAGCTAAATATTAGCAATTCAAATCAAGCAATATATAAAAGAATAATATATTATTATCAAGAGGTGATTATTCTCAGAATGCAAGAGTGATTTTACATTAAAAAATCAACCAATGTCACTTACCATATTAAAAGAGTAAAAAATAAGTGACCTCGGTATATGTGGAAAATGCATTTGACAGAACCCAACATCCGTCCCCAAGGAATAATATCAACAAACCATGAATAGAAGAGCATTACTGCACCTGCTTAAGGGCATCTAAAATAAACTATTGACCTTGTATTCTCTGACCTCGCTAAGTTTATTTATAAGTTCCCTGATTTTGTTCTTTTTTGAAATTATTTTGGCTCTTCTTGTTATTTTTAGTTTTTGTAATGATCACACTATCTGATTTCAAGACTTGCGATGAAGCTATCTTAATCAAGAAAATGTGTGATTTGCTTTCAGGGTAGATTGATAGGTCGAATGAACAGAATACGATGCCAAGGTCATTTGGTGGGGAGTAGTCTTTTTAGAAGCCACTTCCACAATGGCTAGGATCTTTGGAAGTCTACTACTCCATAAAAGCGATGAAGACAAGGTAAAGATTATCAACACCTATTTTTCAGGACTCTGTAAATTAACTATAGGCTTGCAACAATCTGAGAAGAATTTCTTCAAGAAAAATGGCTGAATCTTGGAACTGTTTCCAAAACATAACTAACTCGGGACTCCTGGGTGGCTCGCTGATTGAGCATCTGCCTTTGGCTCAGGTCGTCCCAGGGTCCTGGGATTGAGTCCTACATCGGGCTCCCTGCAGGGAGCCTGCTTCTCCCTCTGCCTGTGTCTCTGCCTCTCTCTCATGAATGAATGAATGAATGAATAAATAAATAAATAAATAAATAAATAAATAAATAAATAAAATCTTTAAAAAATAACTAACTCATAAAACCCAATAAAAAGGAGATGAACATTTCAATGGAAAATGCGACAAAGATTTGACAGACTCTTCAACCAAGAAAGCAGTATGCCATGCATCCTGGATTATACACTGTAAATAAGAGCATTTTATTCTACTTAAATTAAATCTCAGCAGAATTGATTTAAAACATTAATATTATGAACATGGCAAAATATTTGAGGAGACACTTGACAACACAATATAAAAAAATGACCAATAAGCACATGAAAAGATGCTCAATATCACTGGTAAACATCAAAAGGCTAACTAAAGCCCAGTGAGCTAGGACTACAGGTGCACTAGCAAGGGTTAAATTTTAAACTCAACAACTTTAAGTGACTGTGAGAAGCATTTGGAACCCTTATACGCTTCTGGGGAGATTAAATGTGGCACAACCATTTGGAGAAGAGTTTGGCAATTTATTATAAAGTTAAACACACACTCACATGACCCAGAAATTCATTCTTCATATATTTACCAAAAGGAAATAAAAACCTATGTCCACTCGTACACAAACGTTTATAGCAGTTTTACTCATTATGCCCTAAGCTAGAAACTACTCAAGAAATCCATCAGCAGATGAACTGGCAACCAGGTCTGGGTGTACTTACACAGCAGAATACTACTTATTAGGAAAGGAATGTACTGCTAGTCTTCATGAAAACATGCCTGAATCCCAAAGACATCATGCTGAGCAGAAGACATAAGATATAAATTGGTGAAAGTCGCAAAAATGCTTTTATATGAAATTCTGAGACAGATAAAACATTATTGGGCACAACACAGATCAGTGGTTGCCTGGAGCCTGGGGTAGTGGGGTGGCTGGTGGGATGATATTCAAAGGGCACTTTTGGGGGTGATGGATATACCCTATATCTTGATTGTGGACAATATTTGTAAAGACATTTGAAATGGATTCATTTTATAAGAAGCAAAAAAAAATACCATAAAAAAGCAAAAATCAAAATGATTAGTGTTTCCTTATAGCAAATTTACCTATTCAAAAACTTCAACAGGAAAAATACCACGTATTTCCCCAAATTTGGGGAGAACCTACCAGTCGAGAATAAGGCATATCTTGTCGATGGTCCCTACGTGGGTAAACATGTGGCAGCCTCCAGGAAGCTGTGTGAGCCGATTGTGGCACACACAGAACACAGATGTCGCCAAATAGGAAAGTCATTTTCCAAAAGGTCTGGCCAGAAAGGGGGCGGTCTTGAGACACGTGACCAACCAAAGTACCGGGCGCTGGAGCATTTGAAGGAGGCTTCTCTCTCCTGCTGGCAACCACGACCCCAGCTGCTCCTCTGAGCCCGCGTGCACGACTGGGGTGATGGTCTTCTTAACCTCCGCTCATTTAGCGTACAGGACAAAGGCCATGACCCCAGTGGCAAGCTGCGCAGATTCCATAGGAGTCTCTGCAGTGCGCCGGGGGCAGAGGGCTCGAGGATATCGCCCAAGGTCACAGAGTAATGACCCTCGGAGTCAGGATGCACACTTGGCACTTAGCCGCCGAGCGTAGGGTGCAGCGTCTCCCGAAAGCGCGTTCTCATCTCTTGTGTAGTCAAACACGTTTGTGAGATTGACCACGTCTGTTCTGAAAACATCGACGCAGCTTACTGGAAACCGGCTTTCCTTTTTCTGAAGCGGACGTTCTCGTGAGATAGTCTCCATGGTTGAGGGTGTTGGTTGTCATCTAAAAGCCTTTTCCCTTCCTACAGAGTAATAGAGTTTTTTTAGCTGAGACATCTGTCCCCCATAAGTCTAAATATTGCCTTTCCCAGAGTCTCTTGTGGCTGGGGATGGCCTTGAGATAAAGTCGCGGCCAGGAGGCCCTCAGTGGATGTAGCAGTCTGTGGGAACTTCCTGAAAGATCAGCTGGTGTGCACCTGCTGACTTTTCTTCTCCCTTTCCTCATCCTGCTTACCCTACAGCTGGAACTCCATCCAAGACTGTCTAGAACATATCAGTAGGGCTCACGCTCAGGGGCAGAGCCCTTGCCCTGGATGGCTGTCCTCAGCACTTCTGTGTGGGAGAGAGGAAACCCCAAACATTAGTGCTTAAATAAAATAGATAGGCAAAGCAGAGAGAGATTTATTTGTGCTACTTTTTAGCAGAACCTAATTTCAGTGATTGGTAAAAAGTACATAGAATTTTTTTTTTCCTTAGGATAATCTTAACTATGAAATATTTATACCATGGGCACTTACAGAGAAAATCATCTATCTTGGGTGCAAATGGAGTGGGGCCAGGGAAGAAAAGAAAGAGGAGCCTAAGTCATCAGTACAGAACGTGGGATGGGATGGGGGTTGGGATTCTCTGTTTACCCAATGTTTAGGGAACATATACCATGTCCGCGGGGCTTCGGTGACCGCGAAGACCCAACCCACGTGCTCCTGAAAGCTGGGTACGAAGAACTCTGCAGAGAGGGGATATTTACCCTGGTTTTGAGTGCGTCATTACGGCACGGGAAGGTAAATGTTAGGATTCCTTCCTAACTTCCCAGAGAAGATGAGCGGCAGGTCTAAAATGCCTCGCTAGGTATCACTCAGAAAGTGGTTGAACCAGGGCTACAACCCTGGCGGTCAGACTCCAATACCCGTGTTTTCCAGAAAGCACGGCAGGTGTGGGAGGCAGCCAGCCGCTCGCTGAGGACGGGAGAGGATGACGGAGCAGGGAGCTAAGAAGGATGTGGGAAGGAATGGAGGCAGCAGCAGGAAGTGCAAATAAATGGGGCCATGTCAAGACAGGAATGTTTTGTGCAGAAAGGATAGAATCAGGGTGAAGAGACAGCCCACGGAATAGGAGAAAATACCCTGAAATCACGTGTCTCATAAGGGGTTAGCACCCAGAATACATAAGGAGCTTCTACGTTCGATGCAACAAAACAAACAACTTGATTACAAAATAGGCAGAGGGCCTGAATGGACGTTTCTCCAAGGAAGACATAAAAATGGCCAATAAGCCCGTGGAAAGATGCCGAACTTCCCCAATCATTAGGGAAATGGAAATTAAAACCACATGCACCATTATTTAAAAAAAAAACACGTTAGAGACGGACATGGAAAAAATGGAACCTGTAGCATTCTCGGTGGGAATGCAAGATGGTGCAGCTTCTATGGGAAAGAGCATAATGGTTCTTCAAAAAAATTAAAAATAGAGTCACCATGTGATCCAGCAATCCCCCTGCTGGGCGTAGACCCAAAAGACTTGAAGGCGACGTCTTGAAGATACTTGTACACCCATGTTCACAGCAGTATTATTCACAATTAGTCACAAAGTGGAAACAACTCAATCGTCACCATGGAAGACCGGACCAGCCAAATGTGGTCCATCCACGCAACAGAACCTTGTTCAGCCCTAAAGAGGAAAGAGGCCCTGGCACCAGCTACAACACGGACGGACCTCAAGGCCATGTTGCTCAGTGGAGTGACCTGGTGACAACAGGACGTGTGCTCACATGATGTCCCCAGAGTCATCACGGTCACAGAGACAGGAGAAGGTGCATAGCGGGGCTGGGAGACAGAACAACGGGGAGTTGGTGTGTAATGGGCCCAGAGTTTCCATTTTGCGAGATTAACAGAGTTCTGGGGATGGATGGCGGGGAGTGTGCGGCGAGAGCGCCACTGAACTGTACACGCCATCCGATGTCTGGATGATAGATGCGATGTGTTGTGTATTTTACCACGGTCTCTTGAAAAATATAAATTTAAATTAAAAAGAAAAAAAAAGCACACACGTAGGTAAGTGGAGGCATTGCACCAGGCGCCTCCCCACAGAAAGATCCACAACCCTGAGAACGAGCGATGGGCAGTGCAGGGCGCCGTGCAAGTACCGAAACTCACTTAACGTTTTGCTGAGGTGGGGTTGGCCACTCAGTGGACAGAAGTAACTAAAAATGATAGGGAATATAGGTGCTCATAACATTTTTCCGTGTCTTTGCATCCCACCATCCGCCCCCATAAAATATTCTAAATAACTTCTAGCGATCCGAGTACCAACTGTCCTCCGATGCTGAGGCTTCACACGGCAACCCCTTCTTGGCAATTTGTGAGAAACGATGAAACAGTGTGTGGGTTGATGGTAATTAATGCCTCAGGAAAAGTCTGTCCTTGGCATGAAATATGATTCTCTCCCCATCAACGGAAGGAGTGTAGGTTTTGCTCCGTGCCGGCGGTGGGGCTGGGTGGGTGGGTGGGTGCCCCGTCCTTTGGACCTGCCCACCCGACACCCAGAGCGGCCCCTGGGATACTTTTCGGTTTTAAAATTGCCTGCCTGGGCATTATTCTGCGTTATCCTTGTGTGGATGCCAACTAAACACTTGCTAGGAAGGATTTTGCGTAGAGACTGACAGGTGGAAAGAGTAGCTGTGCCATTTATTTTCTTTATTTGTTGAAAATATTTTTCAGATATTTGCATCTTCTTGTTTGTTTATATGTAATCAGATCTGGGGGGCAAGGGTGTGCATCTAGCAAGCTGACGGCGTCACCAGCCATGGGCTACCTGTGAATGCTGACAGCATAAAGTTGTTTTGTTCACTCACTCATTCACTCACTCATTCACTCATTCACTCACTCACTCATTCACTCACTCACTCATTCACTCTTTCCTTCATCCGTCCATCACTCTGTCGCACATTGATGCCTGCTGTATGCCTAGCACTGCAGTGAGTCCTGAAGAAACCAAAGATTCTCCCGGTCTTGGGGAGGAGTGAGTGACCAGCACTGATGTTTCGGGCCACGTCGTGTGAACGTGGGAAAGATGGTGACCGCCCTGCCTGGAAGCGCCAGGTCCACACAAAAGAGGCTGACCCTGGAGAGACAGGAGGGGGTGCGTCGATGGAAGAGCGCGGTCCGGGAGAGGACAGTAAAGGCCAAACTCAAAGCAAACTCCCCTGTGTAGGGGGTGGCCAGCGCCCAGGTCAGCGGGTGGAGGCATCACCCTTGGGATGCTCCTGGTGACCTTGCCCAGGCTGCGCCCCGCTCCCACCTGCAGGGGCCATGCTGCCTTCTGCATCTCCCCTGACTTCTCACCCCGGAGGCTGGACGGCCCCTCAGCAAGGCTCCACTGGTGTCATGTGGTTCCCGTCCTTCCTCAGCTGGCAGCGTTTGCTCGTGGAGAATCTTGTCCCGTGGACAGGGCGCTGGAGGGGAGCAGAGCAGAAATTCCAGCCCCACAAAATTAAGGGGTTTGAAACCCACTTGCAAGCCTGCTGGTTTGAAACCGGTTCTTCTCCGTGACTTCTAAGGCAGGTTGCACACGTGTGTGCCCACGCAGCGTGCTTCACCTAGGCAAGAATTTCACATCCTTCCTCAGGAGTGAGCGCGACTGGTTTCCAAGGGGCAGTGGGCTCAGCCGTAGTCGGAGCCTGGGGTGGCACATCCTTCACATCTGGGTGACCTGGCCCTGGTGCAACCTTCACTGCGCAGGGAGGGGCTGCTTTGGCGGGCTCCAGGCCAGCGGACGCACCTCTGGGGTTGCACATGCAGATGCCCATGTCACCCTTGGTGCTAGGAAGGCGCTCAAGCTTTGTGCTCAAGGGCTCACCTCACCCCTCAGCCCTCCCAGCTTCTGCCGAGCCCCGGAGGTGGGGGGGGGGAGGACGAGGCTGCTTCTGCATCTTTTATTCATAGGCTCTTCATGAAGCAGGCTCCCAGGGGACATCCACCACAGCATGAGTGATGTTATTTAAAAGCATCTTGCCACTTGATAGTAAAAGTGGAATTATTCTTGTGGTGCAACCCATCAATCTCGAAATATGGCTTTTTAATGCTTTTTCCTATGGAAGGTCAAGTTTGAATGAAATAACAGGAGTGGCATCCTTGCTGGCTGGTGGCAGCTTTGCTTTATGCTCTTCCTTAAGGAATGCGGATTAGGAATTCAGGATGTAATTCAGGAGAAGGCCTCTTGGCCGTGGCAGGAGCACAGCCCGAGGTTCCCCGGGAGTAGAGATGGTCTGTGGCATCCGCTAAAGCTTCTCTTCAACAAACCGGAGGTGGCAGAGGACCTTCAGAGCACGATGCTTTCGTCAGTCTTCCCCGTGGCGCATAGAAGCACCTTAGCTTGAGTCGTCTTGGCTAAAATGGATTGGAGGGGTAGTCAGCCCGCGGAGGAGTGTCGGCACGCGCCTCTGTGCAGTCACGCCCGTCTCTTCATTGAATGAGCAACGGGGAGATTCAGGGACCTGCTCGCTCGCCCCTGCTCGGTTCCTTGTCAAGCACAGGACAGAGAGACAGAGCCCCCGGGACGGAGGAAACCTTCTTGCAAGGAGGAGGCTCCCAGAGTGGTCCACGCTGCTCCCAGTCACGTAAGCGCCAGGCTGGAAGGCCGGCGTGCGTAATAACTACTGACCCTGATTCCAGGAGACTTCCGTGCTGGCTCTCCTGACGATGGGTCTATTGATGGGTTTACTTTTTTTTTTTTCCTCTTTTCTATTGTTATGACATTAGGTCTCAATGTTCACAGGATTCCTCTTATGGGATATTTGCCGATGCCTGGAGACATTTTCTGATGGTCATGACGTGGGGTATCGGTCCTAGTCCCTATGCAGAAAGGCTAGGGATGGTGCCAACCATCCTGCAATGGCCGGGACAGCCCACAGACAATGATCCAGCCCAGAGGACTTCACACCCTCAACAGCCTCCCTGATACGTACATCGCCCAGCTCAAGTGTATACTTCAGTGATGCCAAGGCATCCGTCACTTCAATAAGTATCAGAACATTCTCATCCCCTTGGAAAGGACCTCCCAACATTTTTTAGCAATTAGTCCCCTATCCCTCATCCCCTCCAGCCTTAGGAAACCAACCACGAATCTCTTCTTCGTCTCTACCTTTTTGCCTATTCTGGACAAGTCGTAAGAAGTGAATCCTAGTGTGTGATCTCTTGTGATCTCTTTTTTCTCTCAGCATCATAGTTTCACGGTTCACCTATGTTGTAGCAGGAACGACTGCCTCACTCCTGTTGATGGACAACGTTTCATCACATGGATACGCCACACGTTGTGTGTCCGTTTTCACTGACTGACGGGCGTTTGGGTTGTTTTTGCCTGCCTAACTAATTTTTGGCAGGGGGGCAAAGACGATGCAAGGGAGGAAAGATATCCTTTCAACGGGCGGTGCCGCAGCAGCTCAAATCTATAGGCAAAACAAACAAAAACGAAATGACCTAATTCCCACATGTTATTCAAAAATTAATTCAAAATGAATTACAGGCTTAATGTAATACGTAAACCATGAAACTCAGGAAGGGAGAGAAGAATATAGGAGTAAACGTCCGATATCTAGGACCAGGCTAAATGTTCCTAGACTCAACACCAAAATATGACCCACAAAAAAGGGAAAAAATAGACTTCTGAAAATGAAAATATTTTGCTGTATAAAAGATCTTGTTAGTAGGATGCCAATAAGGTAAACGCTGAGAGGGGTGTTTGCCAATCACCGTCCAACCGAAGACTGGCTCACATGTATAAAGAACACTTGAAGCTCAACGTTATAAAAACGATCCCATTGAAAATGGGCAAAGATATGAAGAGGCGTTTGACTGAAGAGGATATACAGATGGCAAAAATACATGAAAAGAAGCGCAACGTTGCTACCAATTAGGGAAATGCAAATTCAACCCACCAACCTCACATCTGTCAGAATCGCCCTTGCTTTTAAGTGACAACACGAAATGCTGGTGAGGATGGGGAGAAACTGGATTTTTCAGACGGGAATGTGAAATAGTAAAGCCATTCCGGAGAGCGATCTGACGGTTTCTTTAAACCTGAGCAACCGTATGACCCCACAGTTGCATTTCTGGACCCTTGTCCCAGGGAAATGCTGATGTGTTTATGGAAGAGTGTGCGCATTAGCGTTCACGCAGGCTTTGTTCGTGAGAGCCAGAAATGCCAAATAATCCAGGAGGCCGTCGATGGGTAAACGGTCGAACAAACTGTGGTATATTCATACCAGGAGCTACGACCGAGCTGCTGAGAAGAGGGAACTGCTGACGTACAGAGCAACCTGGGCGGATCTGCAGACCCTTACGCTGAAGGACAATCAGCCGTCACAAAGGTCACCTGCCACGTGGCTCCGTCTGTACCTGTGGCCCTGAAATGACACAACTGTAGAAATGGAGACGAGATTAGTGTCCACCGGGAGTTAAGGACGCGGTGGGAATGGCATGGAAGTGGGTGTGGCTGGAAGGACAGGTGCGGGGGCCCTGGGTGATGGGAGTGTTCTGCTTCTTGACCGCACCCATGTGGACATGCCGACGTGTTACCATCGGGGCAAACTGGGTGACGGCGCCCGGAATCTCTCTGTGCTCTTTCTTGAGTTCGAGTGTGAATCAACAATGACCTCAAACTAAAAGCGTAATTTTTAAAAGCGTAAAACGGGTGGTTCTATCTAATACAACGTATCTTCCCTCGGAGTCATTTACCTATGCGTCTGTGAGATGAATTTGCAGAGAGTAAAACACACGTATCTTGAGGATAAGATCTGACGAGTTTTGATCGATGTTTGCACCCGTGTGACCCCATGCACTGGAGATGTGGAACATCTGCATCCCCCCAGGAGACTCCTTGGGTCCCCTCCAGGTCAATCCCCACCCCTATAGCAACTTCTACCCTAATTTTTATCACTACAGGTTATTTTTGGCCTGTGCTTGGATTTTGTCAAACATGGACTTAAGCATGATTCTCTTATGTTCTGGTTTCTTTCAGCCGACGTAATGTTTCCGTACGAGTCGGTGCGGCAGGCATCAGGAACTTGCACCATTTTGTCGTTGAGCGTTGGAATAGGTCAAAGTTTTCTGTCCACTGCTGATGGACTTTTGAGATGTCTCCAGTTTGGGGCCTTTATGACTGATCTGCTAACACGTTTTGCACAAGTCTTATTACAGGCATGTTTATGTGAGTCCAGGTAAGCATCTCAGGGTGAAATTTTGGGTCACATGACCAAGGTTCGAATCAAAAGAAACTGGCAAACAGAATTCCAAACCAGTGGGACCATCAACATTCTCTTCTGCGTGAGGTCTGGTCACTCCACAGCCTCCTGATACGTGGGATGGTCAGTTTTCTTTGTTTGTTAGTTAATTTTACTTGTAGCCATCCTGGGGATGTGTGCCGTGCATCTCCCTTGGGTTTTCATTTTCATTTTCCTGATATTCATGACATTTGTTGACTTTTCAGAGCTTATCGACATTTAGTGGGCATAGGCATGTATATACCTTATTTTGTGAGATGTCTAGTCAACGTTTCTTATTCTTTCTGTTATTAATGCATAGAAGTTCTTTATATGTGCTACATATTCTTTATATATTCTGGATCTTTTGTCCGATATATGTGCTATGAACTTTTTTTTTTCTCTCAGTGGGTGGGTTGTCTTTTAAATTTTCCTAGCGATGTCTTCTGAAGAGTGACAGTTTAACTTTCGTTTTGTTTCTTTCTTAAAAAAATATTTTATTTATTTATTCATAAGAGACACAGGCAGGGAGAGAAGAAGGCTCCCTGCGGGGAACCTGATGCGGGGCTCGATTCCATGACCCCGAGGTCACGCCCTGAGCCAAAGGCAGCTGCTCAATCACTGAGCCACCCAGGCGTCCTATTTTGTTGTGTTTCATACTTTAATCCAGGAGTTCCAAGACCATTTGTTGAAAAGACTTTTGAGTAGTTTCCTGACTGATTGGCTCGTTGCATTCCAGCCATTCTTGCCCTTTGCACTTATAGATGTATTTGAGGATTCACACCACCATTTCTCTTAAAAAACAACTTTTGATTGTTTTGATTTTGATTGCATTAAAATTATACATCAATTTGGGAGACTGACAGCTTTAAAATATCGAGTCTTCATATCCATATATATGGCTTATCCACTTTTTGAGATTTTTTTTCTCAATGTCTCCACAAAGTTATATGATTTTATCCATAAAGAAATTACACATTTTCTGTTATATTACTCTCAGGGACTTCATCCTTTTAATTACTATTTTAAACATTACATATCTTTGAGTTTTAAGTTCCACTTGCCTGTATTATGGAAATGCAAATAACTTTCCTTTAGATATCGATTTTTAAAAACTTGCCAACTCTATTTTTGTTCTTTTAGTATTTGCTTTAGAAATTCTAACATGCATATTTAATTTAACCAAGTTAAAATTTAGTATCTTTATTTCTTTCCAGAATTGCATGCTATTTTTTTGTGCAGTATGTTATTCCTACCTTAATCCTTAACTCCCCAAGAATTCCTTTATTGTTGTATTGTCAGGTTGGTACAGGTGTACACTTAGCCCGTGTGTCTTCTGCTTCCTCTGCTCACTGCTTCTGCTGGTGTCTCTGGCCTTCCTCCTGCGACCACTTGCTTCCTCTCCAGATCCTCACCGTAGCTCCCAATAGGGATGGTCTGTTGGGGTAAATGCTCTCAGTTTTTATTAGTTTCCGCAAAGCTTCACTTTGCCCCTGCCTTTGTATTCCACAGATGACGGGCCCTGTGATCCATATTAATCAAAGAGGTGAACTCTGTCATCCTGTTCACTTCTAGTGCACCTTGCTAATCTCCATACTCCTCTGGCTGTGCTATCAGTTGCTCAGAGAGAGAGAGAGGTTCGACTTTCCCACAATGATTACTAAGTTGTCTATTTAAAAAAACCTGCTAATATTTGTTCTCTGTTTTCTGAGTTTCTGTTACTAGGTGCGTATATGTTTGCAACCGTTCTATCTTATTATTCAGTATTTGCACCTCGTTGATAATGTTTCTTGTCCCCAAATATTCTCCAATATCCCATGTACCTAAACCATCTTTCATCTGGCTACCGCTCGTGTGAGGGCTGCCCCGAGTGTTTGTGGGACCGTGGGCAAGGATTTTATATGGGGTCCTGTCTATGGAATTGACCTAAAAATGCATTAAAAAATCCGCAGGTCCATTTGAGGTCTTGTGATTTGTCTGTGAAGATTTGGAACTGTGGGTAGACAAGAGGGACCCATGTGTTGGTTTATTCTCTGACCAGCGCACACGAAGATTCTCGGTCAATTTGAGACACCGTCTCTTCTTGATTAGATCCAGGAATGTTCCCTTCATGTTATTTATTGCCAGATGCAGCATTCCTGGCCAATTGCATATGACCCTGAAAATGGCAGCCAGCAATGCTGTTGGGGTGACGGGGCAGGGCTGGCGGGCTCCTGTGTTTCCGCCAGGCTTCCGCCCACCTGCGCCCCCGCGGGAGATGCAGCTACGTCCCTGCCCTGGGGGCCCTGCTGCCCATCAGAGCTGCTCCGGGCCGTGGCGATGGCCCCACGCGCGGGAAATGCACTTGGATCCCTGCAGCTGGGCCTCGTGATTCCCGTAAGCTCTGAGCAGCGTCGGCCCGTTATCTCTTGAGTGTTGCCTCGCGCCCTTCTCTTCCTTCGGTCACTTTCCAGAACTCCTACTAGGCACACACACCAGCCACACTCCCCTTATCCTCCCAGCCTCCCTGCCGGCTCGCACGCCCCCGGCATCCTCCTCTCTCGGGCCGTTTCTCTCCTTGGCGTTTTTTTTTTTATTTTTATTTTTTTATTTATTTATGATAGTCACAGAGAGAGAGAGAGAGAGAGAGAGAGAGGCAAAGACATAGGCGGAGGGAGAAGCAGGCTCCATGCACCGGGAACCCGACGTGGGATTCGATCCCGGGTCTCCAGGATCGCGCCCTGGGCCAAAGGCAGGCGCCAAACCACTGCGCCACCCAGGAATCCCTCTCCTTGGCATTTTAATCCACACACGTGGACGCCAGGTCTGTCTCAAAGAGCCATTAATTTAATTTACAAATTCACCTCTTTTTTTGTTTTGCTTTGTTTTGTTTTATAATCTTTCACTATTTAGCTGCAACTTTAGGACATTACTTACAACCATTTAAAAATAGGTTTTACAGAGTTTTGGGTCTGATCTTTCCATTTTAATTTCTTTCCTGCGATGCTTGGTCACGATGACGGCGGCTGTCGTCGCGGCTTCTTGCTCCCGGATGTGTGTTCGATCTCCTTATGTGGCTCATCTCCCGGGGCCGGGCCTAGAGCATCTTCTTTCAGAGGTTTGTAGTCCTCACTGCCAGCACCTGGGCCACCTCCCTTCACACGCCATTTCAAATATGCGTATTTTGTCCGATGGGTGCTGTGAGTTCCGACTCCACCCCGTGGAGGACGGTCTGGGGTCATGCGTTTCCAGAAGGCACCTCTCCGCAGGTGCAGGCGGGTAGGGTTCTGACCCTCTTGGGGGATGCTCTTCCTGCCTCACCCAGAAGCCGCTGCCTTCCTGGGGTCCCGGCTCGACGTGGGGTCCCCACCATCCCCGCCTGGTCTCTGTGGCGACAGAGCAAGAGGCACACATGTCCCCATAGGCAGTGAACGTCTGCCCAGATGACGGCTGCAGCACTGTCATGTCTCCGTTGGGGGTTTTCTTGTCATTTTTGGTCTCTTGTTCTTTTTTAACCAGTTCAGCCTTGTATTTTTCAGAAATTTCAACCATACTTTCCCCCAGTGTTTCAAATACTAGAAACTTTGTTCACGACACATGGTTCCTAAGAGCCTCATTCAGCGAGTGCGTAGGTGAGTGGCAGCCAGTTGTGCTCGGGCTCTGAGCACGAGCCGTACACACCTGACACTTCAGAGGTTCTGGCCGCAGAAGGAAGAGGGTGACAGAGGACTCAGGGCCGGCCAGCACCCCATCCTGCCCCCCGCTCACCCCCATGGGAGTGCCCTGCCTGGGCTGCTGGGTGAGGACAGGAGGCTGGGAGCCAGTGATGAGGATGACGGTGCTCCCATCCATCACAGGAGGAAGGATGAGGGGTGACAGGTGGCCCTTGGACAGAGCCCCCGGGCGAAGGGCAGGGCTGTGCAGGAACGCTCGGCAGCAGCCGGTGAGTGGAGCTGGGACGGGGGTGCGGGAACTGCCTTTGGAGGCCGTGCCGGTGGAGAAGCAGGAAATCCTCTCTCCTGTCCTGAGAATTAGGAGCAGGGGGCCTTGCACAGTTAGGGAGACGAGGTCACAGTGGGGCTTAGGCCCCGGTCGGCTCACCTGACCGCGGCTCACATGCCGCTCTCCTCACCACCAGGCAGGTGAGCTAAGGGAGACACCAGGTGTGGGGCTGGTACCCCTGCGGCACACACTTTTATTATTATTGTTATTATTATTATTATTATTATTATTTTAAAACTACTGCTAACAACAGTTGTTCTTCTTTTTAATATTTTATTTTTTATTCACAAGAGACAGAGAGAGAGAGAGAGAGAGGCAGAGACACAGGCAGAAGGAGAAGCAGGCTCCATGCAGGAGCCTGACGTGGGACTCGATCCCGGGACTCCAGGATTATGCCCTGGTCCGAAGGCAGGTGCTAAACCACTGAGCCACCCAGGGATCCCCACTTTTATTATTAAAAGTAGGAGAAGCAACGTAGCTTCACGCTGCTGGGGGCTGCTTCAGGGCGGGCTGAGGGCCTGCAGCCCCGTGCCCCCCCACGAGGCTGCCGGGCTCTGTGGGTTTGCTCAGGGGGCCCTGGGCAGAGGACACGGTGGCTGCAGGAGCCTCTGGCTCCCGGCTCCCGGCCAGCAGCGCTGACGCAGCGGGCTGTCACTTCAGGTGAATACTTGACTGGTGCAAATCCGAACAGTCACTGGTCGGAGAGCGTGCAGGGGGGGAGAGGCTGAGGGACGGAGGGGAGCCCCTGGATAGAAGCTCGCTGAGTCTGCGCAGCTGGGCCCCGGGGCCTGCCCTCCCTCAGGCTCTGGCAGCCTTTCCTGCTCCAAACAGCTCTGTGCATCTGCAGGTGGTCTCCTTGCTGACGGAAGAAAGAGCTTTGGATGGAGGGTCAAGGGACCAGGACCCTGGCCCCGACTCAGCGGTGGGAAGGGGCTCAGGTGCCCGGGGCCTGCCATGGGGGCAGCAGCGGACACTTGGTGGGATGGATCGGGGCTCCTGCAGCTCTGCCCTCTGTGGGTGGGCTTGGGAGCCCCACGAGCAGGCCCTGCTCTCCGTCTAGGAGGGTCCTGGGTCCCCCCTGAGCTCGGTTCTGGAATGCACGGAGCCGTGTGTGGGAAACGTGGAAAGAGCTTTCCTCTTGAAATGAAGAGCTGGGGTACTTCACTCTCTTCCCTCTTTCAGGTTTATATTATTTATTTTATTGTTACTATTTTGCCTTTTTCTCTGGCTGTGGAGGAAGATACTCCCTGAAGCCCCGGAGGGGTGACAGGGGAGGCCGTCCAGGGGCCCAGGCTGTGGGTGAGTCTCTGAGCCAGCTTTGCTGTTGGGGTCCAGAGAGGCCATGGCTCAATCACTGTCTTGTGGCACAAAGGTCCCTCCCTCAACCCCAGCTGCTGGTGGTCCTTGCACATTTTGTTTGATTTGGGGATGAGCTTAGGGAGTTTTGGGTGTGCATGCTGCTCCGGTCCACGTGCCCCGCCCCAACCCTCCCGGATTCCCAGGCTGAGGTCCTAGCGCCCAGGGTGACAGCACTTGGAGCCGAGGTGTTTGGGAGGGCCTTGGGGGAGCTGAGGTCGTGAGCTGGGCCCGGGATGGGGTGGCCGCGCTGTGAGAGCTCCGGGACAGCTTGCCTTTCCTCTCTGCGCCCCAGAACCCTGAGGGGTGACGTTTCCCCGATTCCCGTCCACAGCGTTCTGTTGCGGCAGCGGGGACGGCCGGGGACACGTGCGTATCTTCTCACTGAGCCACTAGGTTCCAGGTGCTGTTCTGGGCAGTGGGGACACAGGAGCAGCAGACACGCGGCCCGATGGAGAAACGTGGTGGCCCGCAGCCCTTTACCGGCCACCGGCAGACGCCCCCGTAAGCTCTTCCTCATTCTGCTTCCGCAGGCCCGCTGCTAGGCTGTGCGACTCTCCTCTGGCTTCCCAATGGGGACCCGACCCTATGGAGGCGGCAGGACTGGCCAAGCGTCACCGTCCCCCCCGCCAACCCCTCGGGGCCCAGACCAGACTCGACGGGACCAAACCTCTCCCGCGTGGACACCTGAGGTCCAGCCACTGCAGGGATTGGCCAGGGGACACGTGGGAGGAACCGAATCTTTATGACCTGCTGAGGGGACCTGGAGGGGGCACCTGGAGCCTCTGGCCCCCGGCCCCTGGTGGATATGTCACGGGAGGGCTGCCCTGCGGCAGGTGTGCTGCTCCGCTAAGTCAGCCCCACCGCCTGCCTCGTGGCAGCCCCGGGAGCTCACGGAGTAGCCTTGGGCAGCCCTCTCCCAGCACCCCAGGGAAACCTCACTCACAGGGTCAGGGGCTTCGTGTACGTGCCTCTATTTTACCACTTAGCTCTTCAAATAACCCAGATTTCTGCTCTGTCTAATTCTGTACATGGAGGAAAGGTCAGAAGTCGGATACCCCAGAGACCGGTCCCAAAGCAAGTATATTTCAATATATTTATTAATGAGTTGGAAGAGTCAGAGAAAAGGTTAAGTGGCAGAGTTTGCTGAATGCACAGAATTATTTAAGTTCATGGTTCAGGGCAAAATAAAAAAAGAAGAAGAAAAAAAAGAAAAAACCCAACACAGACCATCTTCTACGAAATCTTATTTTTTTTCTTGCCCTAAGAATATTTGATCAAGGTGAAAAATATTAAGACAATCAATGGTGCAGACAGCACAGTTCGTCTTTTCCTCGTTTTTTTTTTTTTTTCTGTTGAAATATAATTTATTATTGGGAACAGAGAATTTGGATTTGAAGGATTATGGTCACCAGGTTCACGGTTGTCACCTCCTGGGGATGGGAGCCGCTGGACGAAACCAAACACTGTGCAGAGAGGCTCCCGGGGAGCAGAGGTTGATGGTGCACAGGGGCCAAGGAGCCACCCATCGGCCTGACCTGAGCAGCAGCAGCAGGTCCTGGGTCCGCAGCACCCCCGCCCCCGCCCGACCTCCTGGGCTCTGCGCTCCGCCAGCAGGTCAGCAGTCCACACTGCGGGCTGGGCCCTCACGCCTCCGTCACACAGCACGGTGCAGGGTGGGTGCAGGGTGGGCGCTGCATCCGGGCGACTCAGTGCTGCTCACGGGGAGCGAGGCCGTTGATCCTTAGGATTCTGTTCAGCTCGGACACGTGCAGGCCGATGCCGAGCTCCCGGGAGCCGTCCACACCGCCCGCTCCCTGGGAACTTTGTTGTTCTTGTGCCTCTAAACAGATGTGCTCTGGGCTAGGCCGTGCATACAGACCCTGTGCTTTGGAGTTCGCGCTAATTGAACCTGGCTGGAATCTGCAAGGTGTGAGCCGTGTGCCGCGGAGGCTGATTAGCTGCAGGAGGACCGGGTGCCCTCGGCGCGCTAATTGCCTGAGCTTCCCACCTGCTTGCAGGCACCGGCGGGGCTTCCCCGTGACCTCCCGTTACCCGGAGCTGCTGGTTATGCCCCCAAACCGTCAGACTGTGTTAAAAACGCCCTCGATACCCTACGTCCTTCCCAGTTCAGACCGCGCCGCTTCTCCTCCTGAGTTATTTCCAATTAGCAGAGATGTTGCAACGTGTTTCCCGATCGTGGCCTCTCTTACAGGCCAGCATGTGACGAGGCCACCGTGCAATTAGGCCGAGCGACGACCATGTGGGCCTCTCCGCAGGGACCTGGATGTGGGAATTCCCAGCCCCCTTCCTCCCCCCGGTTAAGAAATCTGGACCAAGAGCGCCTCGTGCGGGACAGGGCGGAGCAGGGTTAGCGCTGTGGCTCCAGCCGGTGTGAAGTCAACGTGCTTTCACCGAAGGTAGCAAAGCTATCCCGGGGCACACACGGCGGCGTCGGGAGAGGGGACTCGGGTCTCCAAACCCACGGATCACGCCACCAGCCGTGTGCCAAGAGAAAGGCAGGTAAATCGTGCGGCCCGTGAGAATGTGCGGGGCTGGTGTCTCTTCCTCCCTCCTCATCCTAAGCACCCGGTGAATCAGATTCTCAGATCGAAGACCCGCATCCCCTCACACAGCAGCTGAGGCTGCCAGATGGCAGGAGGACAGCAAAGGGCTCGGGCAGGGGAGCCCCCCAACGCTGCCGGGAGCCTGTCCTGGGAGTGAGGCCAGCCCCGTGGCCTCTGACCTCCCTGCCTCGTCTTGTGGTCCTGGTCGAAGGGACAAGGGTGCAGTGTGCTCAGAACGCCGCCGTCCTGGCCCCGCCGTAGCTCTGCAGTAGGACCAGAGCGAGTAGGACCTCTGCCGCCCCCGCCAGGACCTCGGCTTCGCAGAATCACGCGTCTGGGGCTGTCACTTCACGCCGAGGAGCCGTCTCTCTGTCTGTCTCTCTCCCTGACGTTCGGCAGAGCTCACCACCCAGGCCGCCTCGGTGGGCATCTCAGGGAGTCGCCCCTCTGGCTTGGCAGATGGCCGGGCTGGGTCCCAGCGCCCTCCCCTCTCCGTGGACACAGCCTTCGGAGCCCTGGCTGTGTCACCGTGTGTTGGGGGGACACGGTCATGCAGCAGCTCTCCGAGTCCAGGGGGCTTAGGATGGGGCTTCCAGCCTGGGTCTCCTGTTCCCTGGGCTTGCTAGTGCCTCCCTGGGTGCTGACGGAGAGAGGGAAGAGGAGCCTTGGGTCCTGCGTCCCCGGCTCCCGGCTGAGCTGCCATGACGCAGGGTGGGTGTGGACGCGCCCCGTGGAGGGTGGAGGCGGTTCTCACCTGGCCCTGGGAGTCCAGGGAGCAGGCCTCCAGCCATGGCCCGGGCCCGGCTTCACAGTGGCCTCCCTCTGCTCCTCACGCCTCTACCCACTCCATTATCTGGGACATTTTACACCGGTCATGGTCGAATGAACAGATGGATGAACGGTGGAAGGATAGACAAGCAGGCAGGTGGCTGTTGTAAGCACAAAATGAGTGATAGGCCAAGCGGGGTGCCCTCCTGTCCCGGAATTGGCTACTGACTGACTTCCCCTTCAGGCACAGGCGCCTTAACTCCCAAACATCCTCAGTGAGGGATTTGCTCTGCTGTTGGTAAGCAGGCTCCTCCAAGAATTCTTAATAATGTAGAGAAACACTCATGCTATGAAGTTGAGTGAAAAATGAGATTTAAAGTCATATATAGCACAAGCTGAATTAAAACTTTTGTGATAAGAGGCAATTTAACGTAAGATGCAATATGATGGGGGCGCCTGGGTGGCTCCGTCGGTGAAGCATCTGCCTTTGGCTCTGGTCATGATCCCGGGGTCCTGGGCTCCTCGTTCACTGGGGAGTCTGCTTCTCCCTCTCCCTCTGCCCCTCCCTCCCCACCTGTGTGTGCTCCCTCTCACAAATAAATAGAAAACAAAATCTTAAAAAATACAATATCATGAGATGCGCTCTCTGCAATATTTATGTAGAACACATGACCCCATTATGTATAGGGAGAGACGAGCAGGATGAAATGGTGTGGAAGGGAGGTCATCGAAAAATTCACATTCTTTTTCCCTGAGTGGGTTTGATTCGTTGTGCTTTCCTGTTTTCTAGATAGTCTAGAGTGACACATTTATAGTAAAACAGATGACTTGAGGGCAGCCCACAGGGCTGAGCGGTTTAGCACCGCCTTCAGCCTAGGGCATGACCCCGGGGTCCTGGGATCCAGTCCCACGTCGGGCTCCCTGCGTGGGGCCTGCTTCTCCCTCTGCCTGTGTCTCCGTCTCTCTCTCTCTCTCTCTGTGTCTCTCATGAACAAATAAATAAAATCTTAAAAAAAAACACAGATGACTTGGTAAAATGCCCTTTGTCAGGCAGGTGCAGTCCAGCCCGTCCACGACAGCTTGAGGCCGCCCCCTGCTCCTGAGCTGATTCCCCGCTGCACCCCACCCACGACTTTGCTCCGGAACTCCCAACTGTGTCCCCAGCTGAGACAGAGCACGTCGTTCCGGGTGTCCTACTACGGAGGCTTCAAAGTCACCGTGCTGGAGGCCACCCTGTCCTCGCTGCTGGTCACCCCCAAGTCCCTGCCTCCGGGATGCATGCTCTCAGGGGTACAGACCCCCCCAAGTTCAGCAGAACTTTGGGGGCCACTCCGGCTGCCTCTCCCTCTGACCCCACACTGAGTCAGGCGCCGCGTTGCCAATCGCTCCTCCTGGAACCGCTAGGCTCCCGCTGTGGTGGCGGCTTGCCTGGCTTCCGTCCAGGGCCTCATCATGTCACAGTTGGTGAGTGTTCAGGAGGGAGGGACGAGGTGGCATCCGGGCTTGTTTTGGGAAGATGTTCTGGCAGTGTGGGCGGGTAGGCGGGGCAGGGCACTGCCGAGGTGACATCCTGGGCTCTTGCTCCCTCCTGTTCCCCGGGGGCTTATTTTAACTGCAGGCTTGGAAGGGAGGATTTTCATCTGTTTCTTTCTTTCTTTTTTTTTTGGGGGGGGGGAATTCTATTAGCTTTTACTTAGAAAAACAGAGTAAAATAACTTGGAATAAAGAGAAAAACCTTTTACAGCCTGCAAAATCTTATTTCATTGATCTCTCCCTACCGCCCAACATTATTTTTTCCTGAAAGGTAATAAACAATTCAGAACTCATTAGCATACGTCAATAATTCACATGGGTTTTTTTCCGTGGTGTGAATCTCCTCCTGCTTCTCTGTCTCATCTTAACTGGAAATGTCTGCCGGTTTTCCCCCTGAATACACAGACAGACTTAAGGCTGTTTTTATTGGTTAGGAGGACTTGACCCTAATTGTGTATAAAATGCTTCACCAAAAACATTTCTCACTGAGAAAACAGGTTTGATTTGTAGGGTGCTAGTGCTAGCCATGTGCCCTGCCCAGGGCTGACCCGCCGGGGACACTGCCAGGTAAGGAGACTTGTACACCAGCAGGGCAGCTCCACCTGGCACAGAGCCTCCACTCGCAGATGGGACCCCTGGTTTCTGGTCCTCAAGGAGAACAGGGCTTCCTGCTTTAAGAGAGTCCCTTAGATCCCCACTGGGATTACAGTGTCTATAGGTTGAATGGGGAGCACGAGAGAAACCTTCAGATGAATCTAATTGAAACAAGAGCCAGAAGGAGGAGATGAGCCCATCTCCTGGGTCCCCCATCATATCAACTCATTTATTAGCGGAAGTCACTCTGCATCTGTGTTGTCCTAGGCCATGTCCCTAGAATTTAGCACAGGACAGGAAAAAATCCAAAACGCTGTAATAAGCGAATACGGTGAAGCCCGTGGCAGGAAACGGCAAAGGAGTTTGGGCTACTCTGAGGTTATCTGAGTGAACGATGGTGATGTTTCCAGCTGTCATTCAGAGCCAAGCGGTGGCCGATGGCACCGTGCACTCAGGGCACTGGAATGCCCAGGGAGGGAATTAATATGACCAGGTGACAACACTGACTTTAGTGGAACCACCCCAAGGACAGTGCTGGGTACGAGTGGGGTGAAGCTGAAGCACCCACAGAGGGTGGCTAAATCCGCCTCCCCAGGGGCATGGGGTCGATGCCCTCCGTTCACAGCAAAGTGAGCATACAAGCCGTGCACTGCCCCCAGTGGTCCGCAGCCTCCAGCCTCCAGGTGATGAAGAAGAGAAAAAAACTCCGATTCACGCAGGACCCTTTAAGTGGTCCACACTGGCCTGCCTGAAGATGCCCGCCTGGAACCCGGAACCCGGCTGCGACCATCAAGATCAAGACGCTGGTTCACGTGTGCATGCACATACGAATGTATGCACATGAATTAAGGGCTTAAGCTAAATAGTAACAGCCTCTAATCTGCAGAGCTTTCGGATTCTAGGTGAGAAAAAAACAAAATCTTGCCAGTACTTTTTTGCATCAAAGAGAAAGCTGAACTTGCTAATTGAAAACTGGTTTGCATGGAGGAAAGTGTGGGGATGCCAGCTATGTAAATTAGCATATGCCCGGATCTACAAGAAATCATGCCAGGCCAGGAGGAAATTAAGCAAATTAGGTTGAGCGCACAAGGCTAGAAGCAAATTGAAAGCATCCAGGGTGCTCCGGCTTATCTGCGGGGTGGGGGGTGGTCGGCAGACCAGTGCAGAGGTGATGAGAGCGCGCGCCTGGGGAGTCCCAGCTGCGACTGTGGGTGCAGGTGGGTGGTGCAGGCGGTCCCTCCAGGTCAGGGGGAGCCGTTCCTGCATGCTCTTGAACGCACGCACCCTAATTCCTCCCCCGTTTCTGCTTTCGCGGGCTGGAAGCTCCTTCGTTAAAGGCTGCAAAGGAGCTCGGGCTCTGCTGGCTGCGGCGCGGGGGCGCGGGGGCGCGGGGGCGCGGGGGCGCGGGGGCTTCTGCGGCTTCGGGACCTCAGCGGTCTGCTGGCACTGGGATCGCCCAGGGCTGGGCTGGGGCTCAGAGCCGCGCCTGCGGGCCGGGATCCCAGGGACCCAGGGACGTGGAGCTGCGGCCTCCCAGGCCCGGGGCTGCGGCGGGAGCTGGGCCCCAGCGGCCGGGCCGCGCCGCCTGGCGGTGACTGCGTGTGCCCGGCGCTGTACCTGCTCGCTCCGTGCTCTGCTGAGCCGGGGTCCTCGGAGGAGCAGGGGTCGGTCCCCAGTGCCAGGCCGCTGGGGGGGCCCGGGAGAAGCCCCGTGCGGTGCGTGCAGGGGTCCTGTGCCTGCCAGCTCGCGGGCCGTTCCGTGCAAAGGCCCGGGGGCGACCTGCCCGCTGTGGCCACGGCGCCAGGGAGGCGCGGGGCAGGCGCGGCGGGGGAAGCGCGGGGCAGGTGGAGGCCCGCCCGGTGTCGCGTCGGGGGGGGGCACCGCACCCGGGGGCCCCGGGCCTTGGCCCTGCTGCGGCGCGGCCCTGGGCGCCCCCAGCCCCGCCCGGCGGGGACGTGCCCGGCTCCGCGCCGCCCCGTGGCCCCCCTCGCCGCCGCGCTTGCAGGCGGCTCCGGTCCGCGGGGTCGGGCGCGATCCGCAGGCTCCAGCCCGGCGGGGCGGGGGCGGGGCGGGGCGGGGCGGGGCGGGCGCGCTCCGAGGGGCGGAGGCGGGGAGGGGGAGGGGCTCCCGCGCGGGGCAGGGCGGAGCGAGCGGCCGCGCCGCGGGTCCCAGTGAGTTGGCTCCGGAGCCCGCGCCGCCGCCGGCCCGCACTCGGGCGCCCGCCCCGCCGCCGCCCCCGCCCCCGCCCCCGCCGCGCGGGGATGCAGGATGCTGGGGGGCGCCAGGCTCCAGCGGCGGCGGCGGCAGCTGCAGCAGCAGCCCCGGCGGCGGCAGCCTCCGCTCTGGCCGATGAGCGCCGACCCGCCGCCGCCGCCCTGGCTCTGGATGGTCCCCGGCGCGGCCGGGCTGCTCCGCCTGGGCGCGGGGGTCGCGCCCCCGCCCGTGCTGCTCGCCGCGGCGCAGCCCCCCGCCGGCCCGCTGCTCCCCGGGCTGCCCGGATGGCGCGCCCCGGCCGAGCCCCTGCTGCCGCTGCCGCCGCTGCCGCCGCTGCCCCCCGCGCCAGACCCCGCCGCCGCCGCGCACCCGCTGCTGCACGCGCAGGTAACGCGCCCCGACCCCCCCCGCCCCCGGGCGCCGCCCTCGCCACCCCCGGGGCGCCCAGCTCTGCGCCCGCGCCCCCCCCCGCGGAGGTCCTGGGCTCCCCGAGCCAGCAGCCGCGCATCGGCAACAAAGTTGGGGCAGCGACGTCCCGCCCCGGCCGCCGGCGGCTCCCGCGCCAGGTGCCCGCCAGGTGCCCGCCGGGAGCCCGCCAGGTGCGCGCCAGGTGCGCGCGGGGCCGGCCCTGGGAGCGCGGGGCCGGGCGCTGTCCAGAGCGCGGTGCTGAAGCGGCGCCCGGAGATGCTGCCACTTACCAGCAGCGAAGTTAATACTTTTACAGTCTCCGCCAGACTTGAAAAGCAAAGCTGGGAATCAATAGCTATTTCGGATTCGGATCTGGGCTTTTTTTTTTTTTTTTTTTTTTTTTTTTTTTTTTTTTTGGAAAATAGACCCAGGACCGTGCTTCAAGAGGATTCAAACCGAGGGAAGCCGGCAGGGAGATCCTGCCTTTAATATTGAGAAATCTCGCCGCTGTTTCCCCCCCTCCCAGCCTAGGTCAGCCCGAGTCCACCAAATCAGCAAATGCCGTATTGCACGCTACAAGAGTTTTGGGTTTTAAAACGTGGAATGAGGAGGAGAAAGTGACTGTACCTTTGATTAATGGTGCAACGGAGCAAGGCAGGCTGGTTTTGGCAAGACCCATTGTTTGCTCTCTAACTATGCAGATGCATTTAAATCGGGGAAGAACACGGATTTTATTCCAAAGACTGTCCTCATTAGCATATTCAAATGAGCGGTGTGTTAGAATACATCGTTTAATTAATTTAATTCCGATATTGGCTTGTGAGCTTTTCTGAGAGATGTTATTAAACTCCTCCTAAATTGGTCTTTAGACTTAATGATACATCGCGTATGCGGTACCAGATATCACATTTTGATGTGTGATGCAGTTCATATTGGGTTTTATTGAATAAACCGTTGGTAGCTTTTTCCATGTTTTGAAAGGGTTGTTATTTCAGAGAGCTACCACTAGAGGTATATAACGTCAAGGAACTACAATATTTTTTTTTTTTTTTTCTGTATAGAACACTGCATTTGTGTGTGTGTGTGTGTGTGTGTGTAAATTTAAAAAGAAAAATCAAAAAAAAAAAACTTACCTCTTAAATATTTGGGGGCTACGTATTTTCTGTTTAATGACAATATTGGGAGGCAGAAGAATATTTTCACATTAACAGGAAGATCAAAGATGCTTTTATGATTCTAAAACAAATAGATGTCAAACTGTTCCGTACCATTGAACAATGATCTTATTCGTTCTCTACTGATGAAGACTCAGTAATTCAAATTAGGGAGACTGTCTCCTAAGTGGTCTGCCCCCTTTCAATGTCTGCTATTTTATTCTGTGCATTGGGGTCTTTGGCTGTGTGATAAGCTCACTCACATTTTCTTTGCCTTGCAATGTATTTGCATTTGTGAACCTTGGGAAACTTTGAATCCTAACCCCCGAGCTAATTTTATTTTTAAAGTATTAGATGTGTTGGTTCTTAAATAAGTATAATTAATACAAAATGTTGTATTGAAAGGGTCATCCTAAGATATACCTCCCTACTAGCTTGTGAAAGGAATTCAAGAATTATAAAAGGAATACCCAGCATTTCATCTTTCCACTGTGGTTTCTCATTATCTCAGGGGAGAAACCCATTTCTTACCATTTTCTCATGGCTTTGTGCTTAGAAATTCTTTCTCAGTATGGAAGAATGCAATGTTGTTGAAGCTTTGTGGTGATTCAGATATGAAAACTTTTATACGTTTTTAAGGTTTGTGAATATTTATGATTTTTCTTCACTGTTGAAAGGAGGATTTTCCCTCCTAATCGAATACATACATTTAAAAATTCTTCTTTGGAAGCCGCTACCCCAACATCTTGTGGTACAAAGTAGTTGATCTGCGTAGGCTAATGAGCTCTCCCTTATCTTTTCTTGGGTTTCAGTGGCTGTGCGGTGGCCATTCTCCAGCCATAGGACTGTCCCCCTCGTCCACTGTGGAGTTGGTGCCCATCTTCCCACATGTCTGCCCATCTGCTCTTCCACCTCCTATTGGAAAAAGTTGGATAGACAAAAGGATTCCTAATTGTAAGGTAAAATGCGAGTAGTTTCACTAGATAAGTTGACCTTTAATTATTAATTTGTTGGGTATTTCCATAACGGCAGAAAACACTTGTGTGTTTTCCAGTTGTAATATCTAGGGCTAGACATAAAGCTTTTCAGAATAAGATCAGTCTGTTAAAAAACACCAGCAGAGGTGTGTGTGTGTGGGGGGGGAGGGGTCATTTTGTCTTAACTGAAAAATTTAGATTCCATGGAACAATATACAAATTCTACTTCCGAATCAGGATCTACTTTAAAAAATTTTTTCAGTTTTTAGATCTGTAACCATTGATCAAAGTCTAGCCTTAAACATTATATAATTGAAATATAAATTTTATGAGTGGTTTCTCTTGCTCTAATTACTTTAAGTGTTCATCTTTCTGATGATTTATCTTAATTTTTGAATTCAGATTTAATGGCCACACTGGGTTTACTTGAAAGCTAAAGACAAGTAATATGGTGACTTGTTCTACAACACACTATTTACCTCACTGGGGTGATTGTTGAATCTGTAAGCTGACTGTTAGGCTGAATTAGCCAAGTCAATGGTTGAAGATCTGCCCGGGAGACTTTATCTAGAAGGTGATTGGTGTCAGAGCTCCAAGGGTCTTTAGGGGTTCTAGAATGATGCTTTTATAGAGTTCCCTACTTAGAGGATCTCCAATATTTGATCCATGTAAGGAAAGAAATATTTCATAGCAGTGTTTAGTTTTTATCATGTGTCTTGTCTTAAATGTTATGCTTGCTTTATTTTTGGACAGATCTTCTTTAATAATTCCTTTGCTCTGGACTCCTCGTGGATCTATCCTGAGGAATCAAGGTGGTTCCATGGGCACGAAAAGCCTCATTTGTTGGCAAATCAAGTCGCACTGTCTCTGTCCAGACCAGCTCCTGCCTCCCGGCCTCTTCCCACCGTGGTGTTAGCACCTCAGCCAATACCAGGTTGGTGCCCCGAGTATATACGTGTATTCTGTTTCTGCTTTAGTTGTAAGTTAGTTTTGGGTATGAAAACTGTATTTGTCACTTTAGCGAAAGTGATTATTTCAACTAATAATGTTTTTTTCATGAGCATGATTCCTTTCTATAAAGAAATTGAGGGTTGAGTAGCTCATTCATTGTGTTTTTAGACCACGAGTTCAAGACTCATTCATCTTGTTTTTAAGATGAAGGTATGGCTGAGGGGGTTTTGACAGACTCCTATTTTTTGGTGCTCAATTTTTAGAATTGGACCAAATCTCCTGCTGATAGCTTTTCACAGGAGCACTAATTGGTCAGGCAATTCATTACATATGTTACTTGTGTAGGGTGAGGTGCACATTGCAAAGCCCCCTGGTCTGCAGGACAGGGGCACGTGTAAGGTGTTTGTGAATTTTGCCTGCGTGTTGGGGGTGATATTGGGAAGGGCCTATAAAAATACACTGTTAGGAAGATGGATTCTGTTCTATCTTTGGAGTCTAGTGGCCTGAAAGAGCATTTGTCCTGGAACAGACTCCCATGAAATAATCTCTGGATGAAAGATTGTATAATAAACCCATATAGCAACAGGAGAATAAAATCATCTTATGAATTTTTAAATTGATTTTTAAAATCACCTTAACATAGATCATTTTATAAAAGCAAGCATTGTCCATGCCAAGATTATCTAGCAACGCCTTCCATTATGGAATATTTTATGGCTTCAGAATTACATTATCTTCCTGTAATTTCCTACCTACCAAGCTTTTCTCAATGTGTGTCTCTAAAATTAAGTAATAAGGACATGTTCCTGTGGATAATGCAGTGCTGGTTTAGGAGATACATTCATTTTCTTCTCTCCCTGCCTACCCTACGTATTCTAATGTGCTATAGATCTTGTTTACTAAGAAGTCAGGAAGGACAACTATTTGTGTTTTTCACAGGCTTTAATGATTCTTGACTGACACTTGTCTTCTGCGCTTGTAATTGTGCATTACTGAGTTATTAAATCTGAATGCATATCGTACATACATTTATAAACATTTTTACACTGAGATGAACCTGTTTCCTATTTAATTTAAGGACCATAAAGGATGATCAGATCACATGTATTATATGAGGATTCCATGACTTTAGCTGGCATGCATACCATCCTTGAGCATCACAGAGACATTTTTCATGATTCCTACTCCTCTTCCTAGGAAACCTGTACTATGAATGTGCTAAATATCTAGTTGAAGAAGCTTATGGCAAGCTACAGCTTTTCTGTCGTACAGATATCGTTTATTGATCTCATATTTATACGAAGCGTATTTATGTTCATTCTACCTCTGACTTTTGACTGATCTATTTTAAAGGACGAAATAAATTAATAATTCTAATTAACATGGTTGATAATAGGATAATCATTCTGACCTGGGCTATCATCTGTCAAATCTCTGCTTTTATTGTTCCCTGGGGTTTTTACTTTTTTTGGACTCATAATCCGTAAGAATATAACACACTTTTATTTATCTTTTGGGATGAAATGGGTCTCCCCCCGCCCCAGAGGTAATTTAGTAACAGTTAAATATATGTGTTTTGAGATGGGAATTCTTGAAATGTGAAAATTATGATTTTTTTGATAAATTTCAAAATTTTAGGAATTACTATTCTGGAAAGCATGTATTAGATATCCTCTGTCCAAAGAACATATTTAGGGGCTTTGTGTATATGTTACCAACTAACTATTTAACAGAGAATCAGGGAGGGGAGCTAGTAACTGCGGGAGGCAAGGTCAGCTCTGGATCAGCTAAAAAATAAGATGCGTCATTGCAGATTCACCATAGTTAACAAGAAAATAAAAATGCATTGAATCATTTTACATGTCAATTTTCATAATATTGTTAAAAGTGATTATTAAGGGGTGCCTGGGTGGCTCAGTTGCTTGAGCATCCAACTCTTGTTTTTGGCTCAGGGTCATGAGATTGAACCCCGTGTCAGGCTCCCTGCTGGGCATGAAGCCTGCCTGAGATTCTCTCTCTCTCTCTGCCCCTCTTCCCCCCCCCACCTCACTCACATGTGCACTTTTTCTCTCTCTTTCTCAAAAAATTAATTATTAAAATTGCTATCAAATTTTATAGCCTATTATAGATCAATAAATTTAAATATTATATTTAATTTTTATTATCTAGTTATAGATTTTAAATGTAAAACATATTGCATATCTTATATTAATATATCCTGTATAAATATGTTATCTAGTTGATATTCTAAGTTGATCAGTCTTGTTATAAATTGTTATATTCATAAGTAAATGGCCTCATATCATAGATATATTTTACTGATCTGTTTTCAATTAATCAAAGAAACAGTATCAGAACTCCAAAGGAACCAGAAGAATGAGTCAAATCACCATTTTAAATAGATCTAGTGAGCAAAGCTCATTTTCCTTTCTTGGATAGATAGCAATTTTGTGTAATAATCATTTTCGAAGTAATGTTTTGTATGCAGTGTTGTGTCGTACACAGTGCAATGTCAATATACACCATGAGCTCCAATATACACTAGAAAGCAGTTTTGTTTGAATAAGCATGTTGTTTGTTGAACTGAATTAGAGGCCAGAACAGGTAGAGATGCTGGTGTGGGTGACCTCTGAGACCCATGTTAGTATCGCACCACCCCTGATATATTGTTGGTTAATTGACTGCAGCAACAGGGTCTCATGTAATATTAGCACACCTGTAAAGCTGAATCTGTCATCTGAAGTCTAATAAATATTATAAGGGACTTAACTTTATTTTGATCTATACTAGACTCACTTATGTTGACAATAATAGTCATGATTTGCCATCATATGTAGATCTGAAAAAAGCTCATTGGCCACTTTTAAGCATGGAAGCTAATGTTTAATATCAGATTCTTGCCTTCATTCGCTGGACAGCTGTCTTTGGGCACACCCCCCACCCCTCCGCTGCCCGCAGGCATGGTGCAGGGCCCAGGGCCACGCAAGGCGCCATGAAGGAGGTCAAGCTCCAGTGGGGAACAGGCAAGTCACCAGATAAAATCACACAACATGGATCCTGTCTGCTCTATGCAGACCTTTAAGGAGATTCTTAGGAGGGGAATCATCAAGAAGGGCCTCACCTGGGCGGGGGAGTGATGCCACCCGAAACACATCTCCAAGACTTAGAGGAACTTTAACAGGGCAGGAAGAGGGGAATGGAATTCCAAATGAAAGGAGTTAGAACATCCCAAGACACAAACATGTGAGAAGTGTTGTGTCTGGTCATTAGGTGTAGTTATGTGTGGCCACACCTCAGAAGCAGGTGAGGAGGGTCAGGGATGGGGCAATGAGTGGCCCTGGCTCTGCAATATGAGCCCCATTTCCCCACTGGAACCATGCTGTGGCTAAGCCCCAGGCTCTTTACTGAGCTTTGTAGAATTTTCCATCATTCCTTGGCTCAGGATCCATGGTTCCTTCAGGAAAGTGAAGCAGAGCAGACACAGAGAAGACAGAGCATTTTCTCATTGCAAAGTAAATCCAAGCATTTAAAAACATGCAAAGTTACAGCTGTACTAGAAACTTAAGTCTTTAATGAATAATTTAGTGGCTTTTTAAGGAATTATCCCTAATTACAGTATGAATGGGTTGAATTGAGAAATAAGCCAGGACTCACTCATTCCCAGACCTTGGAAACTGATTCAAGGCAAGCCTGGTGGGGAGGAGAGGCAGCGTGCCACCAGCATAGATGCTCTCTCTTCTTGAGGAGCTCATCCACACTTAGGTCAGCCTCTTTGCTTTATCTCCTCTGCCAAAGTCCCCCTTCTCCCACAGGGTGCTAGGAGCCCATCTTCTTCCCAGGGGGGGAAAGGAGTTGCATTTCATCTTAAGTCGTGAGGATAATAGCAAGCCGAAAAGGAGGCAGGGCCAGCGCGGAAATCATGCTTACTAAGGAGTCTCTGTACTGTACTTGTAAAAATGAGAACTTCAGAGTCCCTCTATCTGCTCAGAAATAAAATTACTTAGATTCAGAGTATCAAGCAATGAGAGGAGAAGATAATTAATTCAGCCTCTGTCCAGTTAAGATGCATGAAATAATAGTTTGGTGGAACATGAGATTTGTCTAAAAGTTGTCTGATAACATTGCCCTTCCACTTAAGATCTAAGAACCTGATTCTACCAACATCTTGTTGGGGAAACAAAACAAAACAAACAAACCAAAAAAAAAAAAACCACGAAAAAACAAACCCACCTCATTCAAAGATGACCAGTGAGAGTGAGAGGGATAACCAATGGAGGATGATGTGCGGAGCCTGAAAATACACTGCTTCATAAAAGATTCATTTACTCAAAAGATGTGGAGGAGAAAGAAACCTAGGAACAGGTTCTTGCACAGGAGCTTGTAAATATGTTGGATAAATCAACTTTTGGTTTACCTTAATAGGGAATAAAAGAGTTTTGTAGGAAAGCAACAAAAGATAAGATCAAAAGGGAGGGGGCCAAGTTGCAAAGTCACATGGAAAGATAGATTGAAGAAATGAGAAAAGAATATAATGGAACTTTTGAACACTGGCAATTAAAATCATTAAGGAGAAGAGCTGATTCTGAATGTAATGAGGGAAGACAGCACAGGGAAAGTCTCAGGCATGGGTATCTGGGACAGGGAGAGATGAGAACAATGAGAGGAGGTGATATGTAAAATAGAAAGCAAACAACACATCTATTTTTATTTGACCTCCATGGAAGACAGAGTACAGCAGAAGCATTAAATGTGGTAGAGCCTTGTACCTTGCTTCCTATTTCCTGATAAGTTATACGAGTGGGAGAGGCACTGCTTAACACAGGTGGGGACACAGCACATCATTCCTCGGCACCAGACGTGATTAGTTGATGAGGTAAGCTTTAGACAATTGTGAGGACAAAAGTTTGTGATTGAAGAAACGTATGTCCAACAGGGAAGTCATACACACGCATAAGCAAGGACAAGATTTCTCAAATAAGCAACAGATCAACTTTGTCACACCAACGTTTTCACCTCAAATTCTACTTTGTCTAAAGTTCGTGTTCCTTCTATTCCACTTTTACAGCTATTCCACATCCCTGTGTTATCTTTCGTGTCAGCTTTGCTTGGTCTTTTGTTTTAAGCTCAGATTAACTATTTAAAGGCAGGGTCTCTGCCTTTGCCTTTTAAAGATGTAGTTAAGCATATTTATATCTGCTTTCCTATTTTTGTATTTCTTATATATTATTATATCTTGTTTTAAATGATATTTTGTAATTCTTTTGTTTTTGTTCTTTTTTAAGTTTTTATTTTAATTTTAGTTAGTTAATATACAGTGTTACACTATTTTCAGGTGTACAATATAGTGATTCAACACTTCCAAACATCACCTGGTGCTCATAAGGACAAGTGCACTCCTTCATCCCCATCACCTGTTAACCCATCCCCTCATCCACCTCCCCTCTGGTAGCCATCAGTATGTTCACTGTAATTCCTTTGTTTTAATCTATTTTTATTCTTTTGCTGTGCCATTTGTGTTTACCTTTATTTTATATGATAATTTGGAATGTGCTGATCCTCTTTTCTCAAGCAATCACCAGTTAGATTTTAAAAAGCAGACCTGATCTTACATTTCCTCTAATTTCCAAATCATGACAGCACTACCACTTTAGAAAATCATGACACTTTAGAATCCTTTTTATAGACTACGGGAAATTTGGGAAAAGTTTATGTCATAAAAATTTATAGCCTCTCTTTAATTTCTTCCACCAACTGATAAATTAAACAAGAACTGAGAATGATATTAGTCAGGTTTCAAAATATCTGTAATTATCAATATGTCAGTCATATAGAATACTTGTTAATTTGTTATAAGAATGAGTCAAAAATTCTAAGCAATGCTCTTGATGGAGAAGGAATTACAATAATAATTATAATCTGAATAAATAGCCTTGAAATGTGTTGATATAACCGGGGAGAAGAGAAGTGAAAAACATGAGTACAGACTCTTTAAAAACCCCTCAACTTTGTTACAAGAAGCAGAAACATTAGGAAACTTTCATACTTGAATCCGAGATAACAAGGTCACCAGGGTCTGAGACTGGACCAGGGCTGCTGCACATTAACCAGCCTAGCACAGATGAGTGAGAGCAACAGTGATTTTTCCAGTGTTTCTGGGAAGACATGGAAAATGACCCCTTTCTGTGGTGCAGGAATATGAGGATGGCTGAAAATTGAGAGGAGGAAGCACACATATCAAGAAAGTCTGTAAGATACCCCAGAATTTACCCTAAACAAAAGGCATTGTTAAAGGATTTTGAAGCCTCTGGGGCATTGAAGGCTACTGCAGCAACAGAACCAAATCCAGGTCAACACCCAAATATACTGACTCACCTCATTCACTAGCAGCTTCACAGAAGAAAGTGGGTGCCCATTTCTAGGAGTAAATCCTGTTCACCTCAGTCTCTAATGTTCTATTCATGATGTGTGGCAATCAATTAAAAAGTTAGAAGACACACAAAACAAGAGATGATAAACCATATCAAGAGATAAAGCAAGCAACAGAACCAGATCCTCAGATGACACAGATGTTGGAGCTATCAGACAGGGACTGTGAATTACTGTGAGTGAGGTCTTCATTAATGGAAAAAGAGGGCACACTGCATGAATAGGTAGAGAAGTTCCTTAAAGATATGGAAAATATAAGAAACAATCAATCTAAAATACTAGGAAAAAAGCATGGTATGAGAAATGAAGAATTACTTTGATTCACGAGTAGATGTGATACATCCAAGGAAAGAATGAGTGAACTTAAAGATAGGTCATGAGAAATTGCTAAAATTGTAACATGAAGAGAAAACAGATGAAAAAATAGGGCAAACTTTCCCAGAGCTATGACATTATAACAAATGGTTTAATATACATATAATTGAAGTTTGAGGAGAAGGAGAGAAAACATGGCAGAAAAAATTATTTGAAGATATAATGACTAAAGGTGATCAAAAAATTTATGAAACTTATCAAAAAACATGGCTCTAGGAGACTCTACAAACTTCAACACCGAAAACTAGATAAATCATATTCAAACTTCTGATTCAAAGATTACAAGCAAATCTTGAAGACATCTAAAGAAAAAAAAAACACATTACATAGATAGAAACACAACTTAAAATTCTAGGAGTTTTATTGTCAGAACCTATATAAGCCAGAAGGCACAAAATAACATTTTTAAAAGACTGAAGTAAAAAATCTCTCATTCAGGCCCTTTACACCAAACAAAAACAACTCTCAAAAACAAGGTGAAATAAATATTTTTTCCAAACAAAAACTGAAAAGAATTCATCATCAGTAAGCCTGTAGGCCAAGAAATTATAAAGAAGCTTACCAAGCAGAAATCATATAATAACAGGGAGACACTAACCTGTGCAAAAAGAAATAGAGTGTTCTAGAGATAAAATACTGTAAAGTAAAAAATATTTTTCCTTCTTTTTAATTTCTCCAAAAGATAACTCTATAAAGAAAAAGCAGTAGTGAAATAATGTATGTATATCACATATGTAAAATCAAAATGTGTGTCAACAACCACAAAGGTTGGAAGAGAATAAATGGAAGTATAGAACTGTAAGGCTATTACACCATATATTAAGTGTTATAATATTATTTGAAGGCAAACTCTGATAAAGTAAATACATATCATAAAGCATAGAGTGAACACTTAAAAATTATTTAAAAAGTTGTAGCTAATAAAACAATAGTGTAGATAAAATCAGAATCATAACAAATAACACAAAAGCCGGCAGGAAAAGAAAGACGAGGATCAAAGTATAGATGGAACAAATAAAAAATTGATAATTACAGGATGGTAAAGCACAAAGGTATAAGCTCACAAATTAAAAGGCAGATATTCATCCTCAAATATATGATGTCCACAAGAAACTCATTTAGAAAATGATAAAAAAGTATAGAGTAGATAAAAGTAAGAATATAGAAAATATACAGCATGGACATACAAATCAGAAGAAGGTGAGAGTGCTGGTATTAATACTAGGTAGATTGGAATTCAGAGCATGAAATATTACGAGAGATAAAAAGGAACTTAACATAACTACCAAAACATGCTTAGAAGCATACCAAGAGGGCATAATAATTCTAAATGTATCTATATCTAGTGAGAGAACTTCAATATGCATGAAACAAGGACAGATTGAATTGAACAAAGAAATAGACACAATAGCAGTTGGAGACACTGGTACTCATCTCTCAGGATTTCACAGAGCAATAAAACAAAATATCAGTAAAAAATCGAGAGGACTTACACAATACTATCTACCAGCTTGATTAAATTGACACTTATAGAACACTCTACCTAACAACAATAGCATATGTATTTCTTGTGAGCATATGGAAGATTTAACAAAATAAATCATATTCTTGGACAGAAAACAAGTCAACAGAATTTAACTAATAACATGTATATAATTTGCTCTCTTGCCACAATATAATTAATCTAGGAATCACTAACAGGAAAAATAGTCCAGAGAATTTCCAAATATCTGGAAATTAAAACTGCCAAGTAACATGTTGCTGAGAGTGGAAGTGACAAAGGAAATTTAAAAATATTTAGAATTGAATGCAAATGAAAGTCGATTTTAAAAATTCTTGTGAAACATAGCTAAAGCAGTGTTTAGATAGAAACGTATAGCATTAAAAATGCCTATGTTAAAAAACAAATTCTTGACAAACTATTAGCAAATTGAATCCAACACATTAAAGGGAGTGTATACCATGATCAAGTGGGATTCATTCCCACCATGCAAGGATGGTTTAAGATCCACAAGTCAATAAATGTGATGTATCACATCAACAGACTGAAAGGTATAAATCATATCATCCTCTTAATAGATGAAGGAAAAGCATTTGACAAAATACAACATCCTTTTATGACAAAAACCCTTAACAAACCGTGTATGGAAGGAACATACCTCAACATAATAAAGGCCTATGTGACAAACTCCTAATTCACATCATACTCAATGGTGAAAGGCTGAAAGCTTTTCCCCTAGGATCAGGAACAAGACAAAGGTACCCACTCTCACCATTCTTATTCAACATAGTACTGGAAGTTCTAGCTAGAACAATCAGGCAGGCAGAAAGAAAGAAAGAAAGAGAAATAAAAAAGAAATAAAGCAAAAGAAGAAAAGAAATAAAAAGCATCCAGATCAGAAATAGGGGATAAAATTGTCTTTATTTGCAGATGAAATGATTTTATATATAGACAATCCTAAAGACTGAGCCAAAAATCTGTTGGAACTAATCAATAAATTCAGAAAAGTTGTAGGATACAAAATCGACATACGGAAGCCAATTGCTCTTGTATTTCACAATTTCTGTTTTCTATTTCATTAAAGTATCTGAAAAAAGAAATAAAGAAAACAATCCTTTTCACAATAGCATCAAAACCCATCAAATGCTTAGAAATAAATTTAACCGGAGAAGTGAAAGATCTGTGCTATGGAAACCACAGGACTTTGACAGAAGAAATTGAAGAAGACACAAACAAATGGAAAAAACCCATTTGTCTGTGTTCATGGATAAGAATAATTAATATTGTTAAAATGTCCATACTACCCAAAGCCATATATAGAATCAATGCCATCCCTATCAAAATTCCAGTGGCATTTTTCACCAAAATAGAAAAAAAAATCCTAAAATATTTATGGAACCACACAAGACCCTGAATAGCCAAGGTAAACCTGAGAATAAAAAAGAACAAAGTCAGACACATCAGGTGTCCTGACTTCAAACTAGAACACAAAGCTACAGTAATCAAAACAGTACAGTACTGGCATAAAAATAGGCACATAGACCAATATAACAGACTAGAAAGCCTAGAAATGAACTGCTGCAGACATGGTAAACTAATATTTGACAAGGGAGCCAAGTATATTCAGTGAGGAAACAACTGTCTCTTCAATAAATAGGCCTGGTAAAATTGGATAAACACATGCAAGAAAATGAAATTTCATAATATATAAATGTTGAATTACTATGTCATACAGCTGAGCTATTCTAATGTTGTATATCAAGTATACCTCAATGAAAAAGATAAAGTCATACTCCTATCTTATAACACTCACAAAAATTAAAGGCTTAAGCATGAGACTTAAACTGAAAGACCCCTCAAAGAAAACAAAGAAAAATCTCCTTGATGTTAGTCTTGTCAACAAGCTTTTGGATATGACACCAAAAGCACAAGCAACAAAAGCAAAAATAAAAAAAAAGTGAGACTACCTCTAACTTAAAGGATTCTGCATAGCAAAAGAAACGATCGAGAAAATGAAAATGCAACCTAAGGAATGCGAGAAAATATTTGCACACCATACATGTATTAAGGGTTAATATCCAAGATATATAAAGAATTCCTAAAACCCAGTAACAACAACAGCAACAACCAACAATCCAGTTAAAAAAACGTGCAGAGGAATTAAACAGACATTTTTTTCCCCAAGGAAGACATGCAGATGACCAACAGCACATAAAAAGAAGCTCAACATCAGTTGGCATTAGGAAAATGCAAATCAAAACCATACTGAGCTATCACCTGATACTTATCAGAATGGCTACTATCAGAAAGACAAGAAATGAGTATTGGTGAGGGTGTGGAGAAAAGGAAAGACTTTTGCATTGTTGGTGGGGATGTCAATTGGTACAGCCACTGAGGGAAAACCTAAAATTAGAGATAAAACTACCCTAAATCCAGCAATCCCACTTCTGGGTGTATATTCAAATGAATTGAAATCAGGATCTTGAGAAGATACCTGCACTCCCATATTATTACAGAATCATTCAAAATAGCCAAGATATGGAGATAATCTAAGTGTCTTTTCACCCCAGGGATTAATGGATAAAGAAGCTGTGGTGTATATACTCAACGGAATATTACTCAGCCATGAGAAAGAAAGAAATTCTGTCATTTTTGACAACATGATGGACCTTGAGGGCATCATGTTAAGTGAGATAAGTCAGATGGAGAAAAACAAATATTGTATGATCTCACTTCCGAGTGGAATCTAAAAAAGCTGAACTCATAGAAACAGAGTAAGTTGGTCACCAGGGTTGAGGAGGGGAGGTTGGGCACATGTTGGTCAAAGTGTACAAAGTTGCAGTTAGAAGATTAACACCTTCTGGTGATCTGATGCACAGGTTGGTGATTAGAGTCAACAATGCTGCATAAGATGCATTAAAGTTGCTGAGAGGCCAGATCTTAAACATTCTCATAAAAAAAAGAGAAATGAGAAAATAAAAAGAAAATCTGAAATTAATGATCTCATCTTTCAGTTTAAAAACTAGAAAGGAGAGAGAGCTAAGTCACTGGAAAGTAGCAGAAGGAAGGGAAGAGTATTGACAAGAGCAGAAACCAAAGAAACTGGAAACAAAAATATAAAGAAAATCAATGTAACAAATTCCCTCCTTCCTTCCTTCCTTCCTTCCTTCCTTCCTTCCTTTCTTTCTTCCTTCCTTCCTTCCTTCCTTCCTTCCTTCCTTCCTTCCTTCCTTCCTTCCTTCCTTCCTTCCTTTCCCTTTCTTCCTTCCTTTCCCTCTTTCTTTCCCTCTTTCTTCCTTTCCCTCTTTCTTTCCCTCTTTCTTTCTTTCTTCTTTCTTTTTCTTTTTCTTTCTTTCTTTCTTCTTTCTTTCTTTCTTTCTTTCTTTCTTTCTTTCTTTCTTTCTTTCTTTCTTTCTTTCTTTCTTTCTTTCTTTTCTTTCTCTTTTTCTTTCCTGGTCAGTACAGCTGAAAAACCCCTGGGTTTAGAGTTTAGAGTATAAAAAAACAAGAGAGGTGCTTGGGTGGCTCAGTCAGTTCAGGGTTTGACTGTTGATCTCAGCTCAGGTCTTGATCTCAGGGTTGTGAGTTCAAACCTCATGTTGGGCATAGATCCTATTTTAAAAAAAAAAGAAACAATAAAAAAGAAGAAAAGAGGGATAACACCTCATTGACATCAGGAATAAGAAAACTATGGATCTTAAAAACGAAAGAGAAAAATATTATAGATTACTTCACAACAATAAAGTAAACTCAACAGCTTGGATAAAAGAGACAAATTCGTTGTGAGTCACAGCTACTTTTGCTTGCTCAAGTAGAAAATGTGATTAGCACTCTCTATATTAAAAATATTAAATTCATAATTTCAGTCCATCCATCAGAGAACACTCCAGACCCAGACAGCTTCAGTGGACTTCTGCCAAATATTTAAAGAAGAAATGATACCAAATTTAAGTAAACCTGTTTGAGAATAAGAGCAGGAACAACATTGCCCAATATTTATTTATTTATTTATTTATTTATTTATTTATTTATTTATTTCTGAGGTCCTCATTCCTCTGATTTGGGAACAAAATAGTGAAAAGAGAGACAATTACAGACCAATATGCTTCATAAACAGAGATGCAAATATCCCCAACATGATATTAACAATATTTAAAACTAATAACACATCATGACCAAGCAGGGCTTTTTCTATGTAATCAATGCTGGTTCAGCACTTGCAAATCAATGTGATTTACTTAATCAAAAGGATAAAGAAGGAAAGCAATATGATCATTTCAAAAGATGCAGAAAATGCATTTGTCAAACTCAACATCTATTCAGATTTTTGTTTCTATTCAGATTTTTAAAAATAACAACAAACGGAATTCTAAGTCAACTATGAACTCCTTATTTTAGATTTTTAATTCATTCATTTGAGAGAGAGAGTGCAAGCACAAGCAGGGGGAGGGGCTGAGAGACAGGGAGAAGGAGGCTCCTTGCTGAGCAGGGAGCAGGGAGCAGGATGTGGGCTCCATCCCAGGGCTGAGCCAAAAGCAGACACTTCACCAACTGACCCCAACCCCCGGGTGCCCCAAAATCAACTAGGAATTAAAGGGAGTGTCCTCAAACTAAGGAAGGACAAGTTTTAAAGAGTCAAAGCTAATGTAGTATTTAGTAGTGAATCC